>NC_041400.2:26586581-26906403 GCF_900747795.2 Erpetoichthys calabaricus | reverse complement strand
GGTGATCTAAATTTCTCGGTTTTCAGATAAACACTTCTGAAAAAAAATTGGCACTACTTTATAAACAGGTGTTTTTGAAATACAAAAATATGTACAGTGCTCTTTATTTAAGAAATGTTAACAAAACAAATCCCTTGAAGAATAATTATAGTAAAAAATTTTCAACAAAATCAGTCCATTGCCAACTTTCATTTTTAATACAAACGGACAAACAATAGTTGCTCTTACATTAGAGGCGAACAGACCAAAAAAACACACATTTTTAATGAGTGAAATAATACCATCGATTCCTTATTAAACAAAATGTTGCATGATGGAGCAGGGGAAAGAACTGCTGCTTCCTGGGTGTTCAATGTCGTTACTTTGAATCCTGTGGCCAACATTGTCCTGGGTGGAGTCTGCACATTCCCCCCATTTCTGCTTGGGTTTTCCTCCTGCATGTAATCCTGAATTGGATCAAGATGGCTCTAAATCCAACATGTTTAAGTCAATTTCAGGGATGGTGACTTGAATTAAGATTGCTTAAATCAAACACATTTAATTAAATTTTAGGGTCCTGGAGTAGCCAAGCACATTGTACACCTATCCCAGGCTGACTAATCAACCTATCCATATTACTAACCGAGAATGGTAAACCGGATGGCATGGACGCAGGCACACGGCGATGGGACCATGAGACGTACTGCGCAGGCGCGTACAGTGCGCATCTCATAAACCGCACGCGAAGTTGTATCCACCGCGCACGAAGGAGTCACAGCCCAAAAACGAAAGAGCTCAACTGACGTGAATGAGAAATGAAGCAACAACGCGCCCATGGCTAATGACTACCAACAGCCACACAAAAAAGAGGACTCTGCGCTGCAGCCCAGATTCAAACGGAAGAGGCTACGGAGGCCCCACGGGTCCATAAGGTACGGGAGGCGCAGGCGTCAGCGCCATATTGTGAGTGGCACTACTGCGGAATGAAGTTAGGAATAATGTGCTGCTTGGGTCGACTAATGTATTTCAGGATACCCAACGCCGGGGGTAGACGAGCGAAGCGAGCAGGGGGCGGAGCCCCCTTGTCATGCACATGTTTGGGATATGGTGGAAACCTGGAAAAAACATATACATATTCATGAGGAGAATATGCAAACTCTGCACAGACTGCAACAAAACAGCATCTCTAAGTCGACCCACCTGATAAAGGGGGCAACTTGGTTTCTAGCTGCTGCTGCCACCACCCAGCCTGGAACAGTGTGCTGTCCTCTGTCAATCTGGAAACCTTTACAGCACTATACTTGCTGCATTCATGAGCAAGTAAACAGAGGAAAATATGAGTTTTCAAGAAAAAATTCCAAGTGAATGCCCTAGACAGTGTTTCCCAACCTTTCTGTGTGTCATGACCCAGTTTGTTTTTTTTTTTTTAACCACGCAATTGTGTTCATGATCCACTACTACATTTAACATGATTATCTGAGTGGGATTAGTGATGTGGTCCACCATGGTGAATCCAGCATGATTATCAAAGGTTAGCTTGATCACCAGAACATCTGAGCATTAAGATGAATCAAGCGAGATCGTCAATGCTTTTCCGCCTTGGTGAATCGCTGTGAATTGAGCGCAATCATTGGAACAGTGGAAGGGAGCGGGCTTTAATCCCCACAGGCTGGGAAACGCTGCCCTATGATGTAGAAACTCTGAATCAGACAATTCAGAGATAACAAAGCTGCTCAAATTTTCAGAGTTGTTTATAAAAACATTTAAATATTTTATTTCTTGCCCACATACAAAATGTTGGGACATACATATTAGTGTTGTGATGATGGTGCTCACTCTCTGTTTACAACTAATGAAAGGATGCAAACAACATCATTGTACTGTACCGTAAACTCAATTTACTAAAAGCAGCATTTGGGTTTTTGCAGCATTCCTTTACCTTTCACCATTATTTCCTCTGGGCCTCCATATGATTTTTCCATGAATGACCTGCAATCTTTCTGACCAATTAAAACAAGAAATGTTATGAAAGTGCACTCCTGCTGTCGGCCAGATACATGCACTGGAAGCTGACTTCTGAAAGCCTGTTGATCTTGGCGGAATGTACCATGGGGTCAGCCAAACAGTTTCCTTTCTGTAGGCGAGTACTGCAAAGCAAGGCATTCAAAGGCAGGTTTAGACCCGAGGCATGGCCTGTTGAAGACTTCTCTACAAAACAAGGCACTGTGCTCTGCTTGACTGAATATGCTCCGACCTTAATAAACACATGCACTCCCAGGGATTTAGAACTTCTTAACTCATTTAAAGGGTAAAATAAAATATGAGAAAAACTGTAATTAAAAGCATGGCATTTCCTTTAAAAATATAAATTCAAACAATAGCTGGAATCTTGAAAAAAAAATAATTCTAGGGGTAGTTAATCCTTCATAATTACCAGGAAGAATCTCTTCTGCAAATTCAGCTTCAACCTTGTGCTCTATGCAAGTACTTTGTAGAATCTTTTAGTTCACATTATGGCAAAATGTTTTCCATCATTTCCTGGGCCTGACTGCTTGAAAGGGAGTACTGAAGCTTGCCAGCTTACAGATATGAAAAAGTAATCATTCCCTATTTCTAAAATTACAGGAATTTAATGATATGTTTATCTCCTGTTCTTGCCAAGCAGGTTATATGAACATGCTTTAAAAAGTATGCGAACATTTCAAGGTGGTCCATGTTTTAGATGTTACACAGGTGCATCTCAATAAATTAGAAAAACATAGAAAAGTTAATTAATTTCAGTAATACAATTCGAAAAGTGAAACTCATATATTATTTAGACACAGAGTGATATATTTCAAGCATTTATTTCTTTTCATTTTGCTGACTATGGCTTATAGCTAATGAAAACCAAAAATTCAGTATCTCAGAATATAAAATATTGTGAAAAAGTTCAATATTGTAGACTCATGGTGTCACACTCCACTCAGCTAATTAACCTAAAACACCTGCAAAAGTGTCCTGAGCCTTGAAATGGTCTATCAGTCTGGTTCAGTAGGCCACACAATCATGGGGAAGACTGCTGACTTGACAGTTGTCCAGAAGATGGTAATTGACACCCTCCACAAGGAGGGTAAGCCACAAAAAGTCATTGCTAAAGAAGCTAGCTGTTCATAGAGTGCTGTATCCAAGCATATTAATGGAAAGTTGAGTGGAAGGAAAGAATATGGCAGAAAAAGGTGCGTAAGCAACAGGAATAACCACAGCCTTGAGGGGATTGGGAAGCAATGTGAAGCAAAAGTATCTGGGACATGGGCTACAACTGTCACATTCCTTGTGTCAAGCCACTCCTGAATCAGAGGCAACGTCAGAACCATCTTACCTGGGCTAAGGAGAAAACTGACTGGACTGTTGCTCAGTGGTCCAAAGTCCTCTTTTCAGATGAAAGTAAATTTTGCATTTCATTTGGAAATCAAGGTCCCAGAGCCTGGAGGAAGAGTGGAGAGACACAGAATCCAAATTTGCTTGAGGTCCAGTGTGAAGTTTCCACAGTCAGTGATGATTTGGGGAGCTATGTCATCTGCTGGTGTTGGTCCACTGTGTTTTATCAAGTCCAAAGTCAGCGCAGCCATCTACCAGGAAATTTTAGAACACTTCATGCTTCCATCTGCTGAAAGGCTTTATAGAGATGCTGATTTCATCTTCAAGCAGGACTTGATACCTGCCCACACTGCCAAAAGTACCAATACCTGGTTTAATGACCATGGTATCACTTGGACAGCAAACTCACCTGACCTAAAGTGTCAAGAAGAAGATGAGAGACATCAGACCCAACAATGCAGACGAGCTGAAGGCCGCTATCAAAGCATCCTGGGCTTCCATAACACCTCAGCAGTGCCACAGGCTGATTGCCTCATTGCCATGCCGCATTGATATAGTAATTGATGCAAAAGGAGCCCCGACCAAGCACTGAGTGCATTACATGGACATACTTTTCAGTACGCCAACATTTCTGTATTAGACATCTTTTTTTTTTTTTATTGGTCTTATGTAATATTCTAATTTTCTGAGATATTGAATTTTGAGTTTTCATTACTGGTAGGACACAATCAGGAAAATGAAAATAAATAAACACTTGAAATATATCACTCTGTGTGTAATGAAACTATATAATATATGAGTTTCACTTTTTGAATTGCATTACTGAAATAAATTAACTTTTCAATGATATTCTAATTTATTGAGATGCACCTGTAGAGATATTATACAAACCTGAGCGCTTAATGAATGTATATAATTAATATCCTAAATTAAGACATGCAATTCATAAACAACAAGCTGTATATAAACCGACAGATTAAACTGTGATATTTAACAAATCACCAGATATTATTGTGTTTTTCTGTGCAATGGCAAATGAATCCCAGTCAATATTCTGCAGCATATTCATTAAGGCAACTTTTTCAGCAATTTCCAGTTGCAAACTTTACATAAGCTCAGTGAGTTAAAATCAGTCATGATGCTCTCCCATGATTTCCAGTCATATAGTTTAATATGCCCAGTGACTCAATCCAACCAATCTGTGACCAGGTTTGATTTTTCCTTCAGTCTCCAGAGCATGTGCTGTGTGTGTGTGACAGCTGAGAACCAATGAGCACACAGCTCGAAGTACAATGAATATAAGGAAAAAGGAGCACATGTGCCCTTAAGTTATCTCAGATAAAGAAGCAATGGAATCATCTAGCAGAAAGGTCTTTTCATCAGATTGGCCAGCCCAGCACTGACTCAGCTGTAGAATGGCCAGTAGGGGTCAGTCAGCTTGCTGGCCAAGTTGTCCAGGACATCCCCCGACTATTTCTGCCCAAACTCCTTTTCTATAATCTGGCCCTTCTACAATTAACGGATGGACAAATATTGTTTCATTTATATTAATTAGTTTCTACTTTGTTTTTGTTGTATTTTAACAAATCTGTATCCTTGTATTTGAGTTCTGTATTTAGTGAGTGCTATAATCTGCTCTTGCATTTTGCTTTGAAGAGTTTTCATGATGCCCAGCACCTGCACTTGGTGAGAAGAGCTGTACAAGAACAAAGTATTTCGTACTTTTGTATTGTATTTCTCAGGGGGCAATGATGGATTGGTCATTTGGTTCTGTTAAGAGGATTACTTACATGTTCTCTTTTGTATGTTGTATTTACCTCATTTTTGATACCCAGTGCATGCCAAATCTACCTGAAAAGGAGTGTATCTATGAATTGCCCTTCCAAAGATTTCTTCCATTTTTTTTACGTACAAGGTTTTTTGGGAGTTTTCTCTTGTCTTTTTAGATAGTCAAGACTTAGGGGACTTTCAAAAAATAGGGCCTGTTAAAGCCCATTGAGGCATTCCTTGTGCGATTTTGCACTATACAAAAAATAAATTATTGTTGTTGTTGTTGTTGTTTTGGACCTCGTAAACAGAAGATAGGCTCTGTGTCTGATGTTGTGTGTTTTACGTACCATGACAGAGTATGTGAGGTTAAGGCAGAGAATGAGGCTGACCTTGCCGTACCCAGAAACCATTCATATTGCACTGGCTCAATCAGACAGTGTGTTACTGGCTGTCAGATAAAGCAGCAAGCTGGCAATACTAAGTGAAAAACTGGGGTGGAATTGTGTAATTTATGTTAACCTACAATTTCTAGTGGTGTAAATTGGCATGCTCAAATGATGACATCTGCAGTCATAAAGTCTGACATCCTGTATGACAAGACGTTGTGTAATGACCTTACACAATCATATTCAAACGGCAATTCAGTTACTGGCATCTTGATGAAGGTATTTTTTTCCAGGTATTAAGAATGTCTTACATTATCAGTCCTCTTCAGGCCCTTCCAGAACATTTCAAAGATTTAAGTTGCAGCTTTGGCTTTTCCAGTACGTGGAACCTCTTCTTAACAAGCCATTCTTTTGTGGACACCCCCACAAATATGTTTGGTAGTTGGGCCTTGCTGCTTTATTAAACATGAGCCCATTGACTGCTCAAATATTTCAATTCTGGACTCATCATCTGTCCAGAGAACTCACTTAATAAACTCTTTAGGTTTGAGCAGATAGTCTTGGGTAAAATTAAGACAGGTTGTTCAGTTTTGACAAAAAAAGGATGTCTTCCTAGTTACACTTCCATACATGGCATTACTGTTATGGGCTCTTCTTCATGTTGATTGTTGTATATCTATTTCAAAGGCAGCTAAGGAGGCTTTTAGATCTCTGGATGTTATTTTAGGGTTCCCTTTTGGCTCTGGATGATATATTTTAGAAAGATAACCAATCATAACATCAAGAAGGAAACACAACCTAGTGTTCTTTCAGTGGCAACTGCTTCCTTTCAACTGACATTTGAATGTAGCTGGTACCTGTTCATTGAAGGTGGAAAGTAGGCATATATATGTAATCAGTCTCCACATTTACAATGAATACTTAAATCTGACAACTTGTGCAGATGAGGCAAAATAATACTGAGGAAAAAACTATCTACTTGAAGATGAATATGCAAAATACTAATTTCCAATTCTAGTGACAAAAATTCCACTGTAAACACTCAACAGCATTCATATTCTGAAAACACTTATTTGGAAGTCTTGTATCCTTTTATTGGAATATTTCCCAGCAGCATTCGGCACCAGGCAGGAAAATCACTGGATGGGCCTGCGAGCCTATCATGGAGGAAATTCTTTCACACAGGACCAGTTAAAAGTCACCCTTTGAGAGTGCCTAGAGAACACCCAGGTGGACCATCAAGCAGGGATTCTGATGTGCTGAGCGCTGCTCTACCAGGCCCAAACTTCAAACATACCTGTCACAACTTCTTTCAAAGCTGTGATATTTTGGGTATCGCCTGCCTTACGTATCATCTGATAGCCTTAGAACTTAGCAGTTAAAACATGTCATATCTGCAAAGTTTTATGAAAATGAAAAGCATGCAGATGCACTAATTCTCTAAATGTAAAGTTGAGCCCTTACATCTGAAGTGCATCAAGTCTCAAATCCTGAAAGCTAGCCTCACAACAATTGGATTTCTACAGCTCCTCTCTTCTTACGTTATATTCACCTTCATAAAGAAGTATTATATTGTTGGCTAATATGCCTATGATCTGGAAGCTCAGAAGGAGGCGTGTTGTGGTCAGCAGTGCTATAAATCCCACCAGCTGGGATTCTGGAGTCAGGTGAAACGAGATCTGATAGCCTCCAACTCACGTTTGCATACCGCGTAAGATAAGAGGTCGAACTCAAGTCTACCGTCCCTCCCATCAGTCCTCTAAAGACATTAAGTGCTGCGGCTAAGTTTTAACGCAGGAGGTGGGGGCTGGGATGTCCATGTCAGCACTTTTACTTTCAGCTCCAATTCGCTGACAGCAAGACTCCTGCTGGCATAGACAAAAAAGTGAGGCACTACAAATCCATTTTATAAATCATATGTCGATTAGAGCGCCTTGCAAATAGTCTTACAACAGTCTATAATGCTTTAATTGCGTCACAAAATGTAGATTTGGTGTATATTTTTTTGTGTTCGTCAGGAGCTGCAGAATTAATGAAATGATGTGTGCTAAAAGCTTCACAGGAAGAATAAAAGGTCCATAATATATATATTGAACTATCAGTGCATTTACTGTATTTTAGCCTATGCTACACCATATTTAGGCAGCAATTGACTTTATAAAAAACAGACAAGGCTGCCATATATTCTTAGTGTTGAGAGCAAATATAATTATTAAGTACAGTGTCCTGCAATACTAATGTTGTGGTACCAGCTACCTATGATTCTGAACAGGGTCAAACCTCTACTTGACAAATTGTGGATGAGTATTAGGCATTCATATGTAAAAATAATTATTAGATCATATTTTTTGAAAAATCTTAAACTCAAAGTAAAAATGATGGCACAGCAGTTAGCACAGCTACTTCACAGCTCCATGTTCTATAATTTGTGTGTCACTGTCTGTGTGGAGCTTGCATGCTCATCTTGTGTCTGTATGCACATCTGCCCACGTCATGGCTTCAATATAAGTGAGAGTGTGTCCTATGAGATAACGCTGTCATACTGTCCCCACTTGCTTTCTCTTTTGCAGATAATAATGCTAGACTAGCCTCTTGGCTTTCAAAATGCTTAGGTAGACAGATGAAATATGACAGAGAATAATTAAACCAACCATTCAATAGTTCTGTTGCCTCACACCACCACAGATTTAGAGTTGGTCGAGTCTCTATCTCTGGGTTCACAGTTTTTTTTTTTTTCAGTTTTATCCCACAGCTCAGAACAACTTCAAACTGACCTAGTGCAAAGAAGAGTATGTGCATTACTGTGCCTGCCTAGGACCGGCATCTCTTACAGGGCTGATGCCTACCATGTGTCTAATGATGCTGGCACAGGCTCAGGCTTCCTGGTCACCTATAATGGACAAACTGGGTTCTCTTTGTTGGATAACAAATGAGAATAGAAATGCAATTGTCCAGTAATTCCTTCACATGAGAAGAAAAGAGAGTCATGCTTTTCTTAAGGTGTCATATGTGCCAGAATGAAAGCTTGAATGCAAAGATCAGAGGCCTACTGAGCATAAGCAGCATGCCAAGGATAGCGGAGATTTAGGCCCAGAGATTATTAAAATGTGTGCATAGCCATTCATCCTTTCAGAATTCTGGACAATCTGGGGATGTCACACACAGCATCCTATTACGAGAATAAAAGATTAATGTAGAATGGCAGAGCAATAAAATATGCCAGTTTGTTTAAAATTTACTTCCACATTAGCAATGAACAGATTTCAGAAATGCAGTAAGTGTTCCTGACCACTAGCATCATGGTGCTTAAGCACCATGCTGGCAGTAAGTAACAGTAAGTTTCTCAAGACTATCAGAAACAACACTTAACATGAGCTGTCTCACGTGCTTTAGTCTTGAATAATAAAGAAGAGCAGCCTTGCAACGAGGTAGGAGATTCTTGCTTTCGAGTACTTGGAGGTTTAGTATAGCCCTTTGGGTCAATACTATAGTTAACTGGGACTCATGATCACATCACAGAGATCTTTATAAACTCCTTGAAAACACAGAGCAATCAATGCAGAAAGTAAGCTTTTTGTGTTTCAGACAGCTCTGTACACATTAGCGGAAGTGAATTTGTTTCATTGGTCAGCTAGTGAATCTAAATTTGTTGAAAAGAAAAACGCAGCAGCTGCAGTCTTAGATGAGAACCTGTTTTTGCCAGTGCTATTTATTTAAACTTTATGTACACTGATCAATTAATCCTCCTAGCACACTCCAGCTTCCATGACGGGAATTTTAGTCCCTGCATCAGCACTGCCACAAAGTTTCACGTGAGATTAATATATAGAAGAAGAACGTTCTTATATATACTAAACACCTTTATTTCTGGGATAGTGGTGAAAACTGGATTGTTATTGTGATGTAAAAAATCTAGGTTTCGCTGTGAATTCAATTTCTCACAAATTGGTGGCTCATCACTATTAACGTGCAATGGTGTGCAAAAGTATTCCACCCCCTTGAATGTCATCATACTTTTCTGCATGACCAAAGATTTGTACACATATTTATCCATTTAGCATTTTTAATGTGAACTTTTATGTTATAACAATACATTCCCAACGTCAAAATATTTAAGTTCTGTTAAGTGGCACTGTGGATCCTGCAGTAGGCGTGCATACATTTGCAGTTTGCTGTAGCACATTACACACAGAGACATTACATTTTTTTTTGCACATTCCCTAACATCTTACACTTCTAGCTCTAGATTTTGCACCTCAGGCTAGTCAAACACATTAACTAACAACAACCATCTGTAGAAACCAAGCATCTCACACTGTATAGACACAGATGTTAGCACCTAATTAGATATTATGTACTATAAAAGGGTCAGGAGTGGCTCAATTCTGAAACAATATCATTGAAGCTTGTGGCCTGTAGCCCCGAGACCTTGAATCCCTAAGATGTCAAGATTAGCAAACCCAAAAAAAAGGGGCAAATCCAAAGCAACCACAGTTGCCAAGTTTGAAATCTAATCTGACTAGAAGTCATGTAACGTAGCACTCTTGTGACTTACATGTGACTTCAGCCCATCTGGAATGACAAGAACATAACCCTAACTTCCAAAGTAAGTCTGATACATTTTCTCATCATATCAGTTTTCCTGCTATACGTGTGATACGTGGACCCTCACAGCAGAGCTGCAGAGAAAAATACCCGGCATGGAAATGAGGTGCTATCATAAGATCACAACCATCTCATACACTAGACATGTCACAAAGAACATCAGAATGCATGATGACCTGTTTACTGTTGTCAAAAATTGTAAAATTTAAATAACTAGGGGGCTTCATCCCCTGCTCGCTTCGCTCGCCAACCCCCATGTTTGATTTTCTGGATACACACTTTTAAGATTTTTTTTCTTTTTTCTTTGAATTGTTGCTATTTCATTAGTTTCACTTTTATTTCAGAGCTTCATTAAAAACAATATTTGGAATCTTTCGAGTCCTGACATGCTGAATCTTTTAAATGAGGTCTGTGATACATGAATTTAATGACTTTGTACCATAATTCAGGATAGGTTTCTCTGTTTGGAATTTCAGCACAGACAAAACGATCTACTGTACATCATCAGTAGTTAATAATTTTTTTTGCAAAGTAACCAATAAATGCATGTGCGGTAAACCCCGTCTTTGAAATACTCTGACTTAAACTTCAAAGCCTTACAATATTTACATACTTCTGACATATCACCTATGTCCATATATTCGATCTCCATTCCTCGCTTTGTCCTGCTTTTTTTCCAATGATACCTGGTCCATGGTGATTATTTTCTCTTTTTTCGAGTAATGATTTCAGTTTTGTTTGCGCTACTGCGATCTTTACTTTCTTTTTTTTGATACTTTCTAATTTTCCTGCTTTCATATTCTTTAACTTTCTCTGCATTTGTATTGCGCCGTTTTTTTTGAGTCTTTCGAATTCCACTGCTTTCATAATCTCTAACCTGCTCTACATGTGTATAGCAGCAACGTTGTTGAACGTCTTTATGAAGTTCTACTTTGTCTTTTACTCTTTGTCTTTTAATTCTGAGCCCAATTAGACGTGCTTTTTTTCAACTCCACTTGTTCCGGGCTGATTATTACTTTCCTTATTTTCTGAATTTGCACCTAGATTATTCTTTTTCTTTTTTGCATTTTTTTTTCTCTCCAACACTTTTGAGTCTCTTTTCTCCATGCTGCTCTTTCTTCTTTGCTTACTCATCGACGTTTCATCTATAATGTATTGTCCTTATACGCTTTCTATGCGCTGAGAGCCCTGGATCTGTGTGTGCTCAAATCCCTTACACGACTGAGTGTTTTGCTGCCCGTGGTCTTATTTGATATTGGTTGTAAGTAGGGCGTGTCTTGCATGTTCTATGTCCCCGCGAGACGGTCCTGTGTCAATCTCTTGGCACAAAGTCTCATATTTAAGGTCCCCGCAAGACGCTCCGTGGCCAATCTTTTTCGTCTTGTAGGTCTTTTAAGTGTCTTCCGTGATCTTCACGTGAAGATCACATCTCGTCTCCCTAGTCTTTCTCTCCCAGGATTTTTTTTATAATAGAGAGATAGGGCCACATCACTAGATCATCAGGTCATGCAAAGACAATCTTACAAGGCCAGAGAAAGTTTGGCAGTCAAAAGAAGAGAGAGGAGAACAATATTAATGAGTGGGTGGGCTTACACCTCAGTGACTCTCAGGTAGCTGTGACGAACAGGGAGAGATGGAGAGAGGTCATAAAGAAATCATAGAGAAACCATCTGTGGTGCTCCCACAACCTGCAAATGGGTTAAGGGATGTGCAATGTGATGTATAAATCTTCAACGACACTGGGTCCTCATTTCCACTGAAGCGAGTGGTACGAGTGTCCCAATAAAGTCATACTTAAAGGTGTCAGGCAGTAATAGGTGTGTTGGGCTACAGTGGATAAAAGTAAGCAAACACAAAACAACTGCTGTACTTCCTACTGAAAAGAAAAAAAAACAGTTTTTATCTAGGACTGGATAAACAAGTTCAGTACCTGGAAATGTAACCTAAGCTGATCAGGCTACTGATTATATCTTGTAATTTTTGCCCAATCAGAGGCTAGCATACCACCGCACATATGCACCAGTTCAGAATGTCACCTGTTTATGCCTGTTTGTTACACACCCCAGGGTGTTCTGAATGGATATGCCTTCACTCAGAACAAATCTGGGGCAACCTGATAGAGGTTCTACTAGACCACCATAAGCTATAATTAAGTCAGTCATTCACAGGCTCCAGGCCTGCTACAGGGACTCGATACTCCACATAAACAGTTGTAGGAAGGTGCCAGAAGTCATAAAATGTCATAAATGAGCATTCCCCTGAAGAAGGAAGCGGATTCATAAGTTAGAACAGAAAGCAGAGAAATTCACCCAGTACAGGAAAACAGCAGGCAGGTTAGCTGTTTGCTTACTTGCATAGTTTTTAATCAAATGAACTTTAACTTTATGGAGTCCATCTCTGCTTGCTCTGGAATTTATAGTTCAGTCACATGGTAACTGTGCAGTCATGCTGATGCACACACTCAAGCAATCTTATAGAGACAAGAGAGGTGGTTAGAGTGGGCTAAATGCTAGAAGGATGCTCTATTTTTCCACTAAAATAACAAAGTAGCACCAAGGTGATAACCTGTCCATGATACAAACTGATAGTAATTAATTGATATTAGGCAGCATGGCACGTAGATCTAGGCATTTGTTCTTTTGGTGTTCATGTGGTTTTCCTCTCATAATTTCAAACATGCACTGGTTAAGGAGCTCTAAATTGTTAATATGAAGGTCCTGACTGGTGTCCAATCCAGAGATGGTCCCCAGAACCCTCAACAATGTCCAGAACTGCCAAGACAGACTCCTGCCCCTCATGATCTTATACAGTATGATTAAAATTAGTGACATCTTCCAACCTGATTTGGATGCTAGCCCACAATGGAGAACAAACATATCCCAAAAATGTCCTTCTTGGCTCATACAGTTTGTGCAATTTGAAGAAATGTTTTAAATACCACAGTCACACAAAATAGACAAGTTAGTCTGTGAAAACTATCAAGCTACCTGCAGACTTTTACGCTGTTACCCAAATCCCTTGGCTCACTAGCAGTAACATCAACACATCCTTTAAGTGTGATCAGTTATCTTTACATCTTTTTCATACATAAGCCAAAGAAATTGATCCCCAAGAGTCATATCGTGTCTTAACCATGAAAACCAGCTCTAGCTGTTGTACACACTCAGCCTGCCTTCTCAAAGGGACTAGAGTTGGCAAAGTAATTCGGTTTAGAGACTGTTAACACCCCTCATCACAAGAAAAAGAAAGAAACATAGAAACAGAATAGAAAGTTTAACAAATTAATGAAGATTAGTTCAAGATAACGATGGAAGATTGCACTAAGAGAAATGTAGTGGTAGCTATATTTTCTAAATATAATTGTAAATTTTAAGCTTTAGAACAACTCTGCAAGTTTTTTCAGGGTGGTTTTTTCCTATACGGTTACAGATAATGGGACAACAGAAACAGGAGTATGGTATACAGCAGGTAAGCCTATTTTTGTTTCTATTAAAATTAAGTTCTGTATTTCACTACCTTCTTGTTTGTTGTGGCACTGAACAGCAACAGTAAGACATTCACTTTGATAATAATACTATCACTGTCCAAAATGTAGTAGTTCCAGTTCAAGGGTATGGAGTACAGTGACATTTGCACGTCCAACACACATGTGACATGTTGCCACTTTCTGGCACTTTGATGACTAGTCTGTAGTATGCCAAGTACAGAACAGGCACATGTGATAAATGTATAGAATAAAACCCACAGTGAGTAACATATTAAATGATCAATTTAGCAACTTCAGTTCAAAGACTACTTGAAAATTCAGGGGGTCAGCATATTGCCTAACTTGTTTCCCCAAGTGAGTGTCATTCATTGGTTGAGAATTCATGTCAGAAACAATAACGTTGTAAATGAGACGCCATTAGGAATTTAAAGTCATATTTATAGTTTTTAACATAATATTATTTCAAGAAATTCTGGTAGACAAAATTGACATCAGGAATATCACAAAATATCACGAAGACAAAAAAAAAGATTTATATATACTGTACACATACTGTATGTATACATTTAAATGACCTGATGTACTTCCATGTGTTGTCAAGGGAAAAATGACTCATAATCTGCAGTGAGCAGGTTAGGGTTTTGTTAGTAAAACAGGAAGCCTGACATTTCAATTGTCCAGCGATTGCACAATACAAAGCCACTAATGTATGTCTTGGGGGTACGACGTCAATGTGAGCAAGTCTTGGCATGTAGGCCGAGTTAAACCAGTAAGGTTAAGCTTGAAAGACAGGCCTTTAAATGAGTGGTTTGTTTGCATCTAACAGAATAACAAATCAAGCAAATCTGAAAATGACACTGAACTGTGTGTCACAACCGGCAAATATTTGGATCATTTTCACTGTCACTAAAGAGTAAAAAAAAGTAAAGTGGGTAATAATATCATAATTAAACTTCAGCCTACTACCCAGTAATGGGGTATATTGAGAAGGGGGTGAAACAGAGGATAGGAGTTAGGTGGATAACTTTGCTTCTTAGTGCAAAGAGAATTGTCTGCAACTCAACATCAGCAAAACCAAGAAAATGGTTATTGACTTTCACTATGACTGCTAAGTCAGAGGTTTTCTTCTTTTTTGTAATCCTTGTGGTGTGCTTAAGGGGGGGACTGTTGTTTGTTTAAATAGTTCTTGAGCTTCTGGCCTTTTCAGAAATGGTATATTTTTTTGAACTGTAAATAACTGCAAAGTCTTTATATTTTAAGTGAAGTTACTAGAAATATATGCTTATGGGGGGTAAGGGGGTAACAAACATGTCTGACTGACTGAACTCTATTATGTGTATACTCAAAGAAAGTCAGCTCAATTAAAAGTGCAGCTCTTTACAGTAATGAGACAAGAATCCTGACAGTGAGCACTTCACTAAAAAATCAATACTGAAATGTTTTACAGACCAAAGCGGGCAGTGACTCAATCAGAACACAAGACTCAGACTTCTGTTCTATGACCAGATGTGTTGTAGGACACACCTGACCTTTGTTTTAAGATACAGACATACAGTGCAAAAAGCAGTGATGAATTAAGTAGGTGATAGTTGAATAATTAAAGTGCTGAATGGTTAATTTCTTTGGACAAACCTAATATGGACAAAAGCACAAACAGGTATAGAGAATAAAAAGGCAGTGTTTGTAGTGAAATCCTATCTTGGCAGTCTGGCTCAATGCAACATTCTTTAGCTCCATGAATGACTAAGCATTAAGGTGAACAACAACATTATGGTCAAGGCACTACATAAATGGCCAATCTTACTTGAATTAAGACATGTCAGAAGGCAGTTACTTGAAATAACCAAAATGGCTATGAAGTGAAAGCTTCATGGCAAATTAAAAAAAAAAAAAAAAATTAAAAAAATATATTGGGGAAATTGTTGAGTCAAGTTATCCAAGACAAATGATTCACTTTTTTTGTGCACTTAACCTGGTAGTCTGCATAGAAAGCTACAACTCTCTCTTTGCTCATTTCTTCAGTGCTGTAATTCAACTGTTACTTAGTTGTGTTAGCCACGTTATGAAACTGATACTTTGTAATGATTATAAGCAAGATGAGTACCTGCCTCCCAAATAAACCACAAGCCTGAAATATGATGGATAAAAAGGATTATAAAATAAGAACAGGAAATATGCAATGTGGTAGTGCTCACTGAAAATACTATTACATAAAATAAGGTTTATATTATAACTGCTTTGTGGTGGTCCTCACTATTAAAAGCTATTATGCAAAATTTTGATGGAAAGCAGCTACTGGGACAAGCAAATTTACTAAAACAATATCTGGTTGTGGTGAACCCACATCCAGCACAAGACAAGTGCCATATCACATACAACCCCAAATCAGAAAAAGTTGGGACAGTGTGGGAAATGTGAATAAAAAAACAAAAAAGCAAGTTATAAATTCTCCTCAAATTTTATTTCATTGCAGACAGTATGAACACAAAATAATTCATGTTTTGTTTTGTCAACATCATTTGATTTGTAAATAAATATCCATTCTTGCCATTCAGGCTTGCAACACATTCCAAAAAAAGTTGGGATGGGGGCAATTAAGGGGTAGTAATGAGGTATAATAACTAAATAATGATGTGATTTGAAACTGGTGATGTTAACAGGTGATTGCAATCATGATTCGGTACAAAAGCAGCATCGAGGAAAGGCCTACTCCTTTAGGAGCAAAGATGGGCAGAGGATCGCCAGTTTGCCACCAAGTGCGGGCAAAAATCTTTGAAATGATGAAGAAAAACGTTTCTCAAAGACAGATAGGAAGAGATTTGGGCATTTCTCCCTCTACAGTGCATAACATAGTGAAAAGAATCAGGGAATCTGGAGAAATTACCGTGCGCAAAGGCCAAAGGCGCAAGCCTAAACTGAATGGCCGTGATCTCCGAGCCCTCAGACGGCACTGCATTAAAAACCGTCATTCATCAATAAATGATATATCTGCGTGGGCTCAGGACTACTTCAGGAAGTCACTCTCAAGCACTACAGTACGTAGTTACATTAGGAAATGCCAGCTAAAACTGTACTGTGCCAAAAGGAAGCCCTACATAAATAGTGTCCAGAAGTGCCGTCGACTTCTCTGGGCTCGGAGGCATCTGGGATGGTCCATTGTGCAGTGGAAACGTGTATTGTGGTCAGACAAATCGGTTTTTCACATCTTTTTTGGAAGAAATGTGCTGCGGACCAAAGAGGAAAAGGACCATCCAGACTGTTACCAGATACAAGTCCAAAAGCCAGGGTCTGTCATGGTATGGGGTTGTGTCAGTGCCTTTGGCAAAGGTAACTTCTGCGATGGCACCATCAATGCTGAGAAGTATATCTCAGTTTTGGAGGAACAAATGCTGCCTTCAAGACGACGTCTTTTCCAGGGACACCCATGCTTATTTCAGCAAGACAATGCCAAACCACATACTGCGCGCATAACAAAGGCATGGCTGCGTAAGAAGAGGGTGCGGATGCTTGACTGACCTGCCTGCAGCCCTGATTTGTCTCCTATAGAGAATGTTTGGCGCATTTTGAAACGAAAAATGCGTCAACGAAGACCCCGTACTGTTGCGCACCTAAAACGTTGTTTGCAGGAAGAATGGGACAAACTAACACCTGCAACACTTAGTCACTTGATTTCTTCAATGCCTAAATGTCTTTTAAGTGTTGTTAAAAGACAGGGGAACTGTACAAAGTGGTAAATGCTGTACTGTCCCAACTTTTTTTGAAATGTGTTGCAAGCCTGAATGGCAAGAATGGATATTTATTTACAAATCAAATGATGTTGACAAAAAAAAACATGAATTATTTTGTGTTCATACCATCTGCAATGAAATAAAATTTGAGGAGAATTTATAACTTGCTTTTTTCTTTTTTTATTCACATTTTCCACACTGTCCCAACTTTTTCTGATTTGGGGTTGTATATCAATAGTAAAATCCAAGACAAATATCAGATAAAGAATTATGAATTTCAGGATGGCTTAAGTGTACATGATGTTCTCCTGACCAAACTGACAATGTTCAAAGGAAAGCTTAGTAAAGATGTAAAACGCCCAAGAATTACCATGAAACAGAACCTGTCTCTCATGCCTCATAGGAGGATGTGGAGGTCCAGGAAATGTGGAAAAAAGTAAAGGGAAGAAGGGGAAAATTTTAAAGACCACTTTATAAATGTGGAAAAAAGTAAGGGGAAGAATGGGAAAATTTTAAAGACCACTTTATAAAACAATAATAATCCTTTTTGGACTAGAAGGAGAAGACAAATTAGAAAGAACAATGGAAAACAGTGAATGATATAAAGCACACTGTACGTCTGTACTGGAATTCTACAAAGAGCAGAAGCAGAGGTCAGAGGTTCCCATTAGAAATAGAAGGAAACTAGGTGGCTCCGCCCCCTGCTCGCTTCGCTCGCCAACCCCTGGCGTTGGGGCATGACAAAGAGTGAGATGTATGAATGAGATATAGAATAGTGTGCAGGTGTGGATGATGCATATAGAAAGCCAAAAATACAGTGTTTGGCACAGAGTAATGGTTTATTGGAATATTTCTTTGTACACAACATTAGTAGTAAAGATGGTGTCCTGTCCTTGAATGAGTCTTCCTTGGCATGGAGCATTTATAACTTTAACTGTAACGTCAGATGAACGTCGAACACGTGAGAGGGCAACATAAAGTTGTCCATGTCCAAAAACGGGCTCAGAGAGGTAGATGCCAACCTTGTCCATGGTTTGTCCTTGTGATTTGTTGATGGTCATGGCAAATGTAGGTTTAATGGGGAACTGTCGGCGTTTCAATGTAAAAGGTAATTCTAGGTCAGAACTCGTAAGGTCAATTCTAGGAATGAGAACAGTATTGTTAGAATGTGATCCTGTAAGAACTGTTGCTTGAATAACATTGTGTGTCATGGTGTTGACGACTAAACGTGTGCCATTGCATAAACCCTGTTTAGTGTTAAGGTTTCTTAATAGCATGATTATTGTTCCGTTTTTAAGGCTAAGATTGTGTTGTGTTAATCCGGCTGGGTTAATAGTGTTCAAATATTCTAAGTGGAAATTCAGATGTTCATTGTCGTCATCAGAGTCAACTTTGTCAGAGCTTAGAAAGAACCGTGCCTCTCCAGGAAGTAATGAAATGACCTGGTTATTAATGTGATCAACATTAATATTTTTTGGACATAATATAGTGCGTTGTGTTAAAAGGGGCATTTGGTCTAATGAGACCACTGTTCCAAATATCTCCGTAAGTAAGTCGTCGCAGATGAAGGGTTGAGAAATTGTAATAATATCTGGGTGAAGTCCATCTGTATTGGTGAGTGTACAATGTTCTAGTTGTAATAACCAATTGTTATATTCGGGATCTGGAAATCGCATGTTTTGTACCAAGTGTATCTTTAGAAAGCAAAGCCAATTGTTCGCGTAACATTTTTTTTTCCTTGGTTTTAGAAGCGCGCCGAGGTGAAGTTTTTTTTTTTGATGCGGGTTCGTGTTTGTGGTCCCGTTACTCGAGCCGTCTAGTTTTGTATCCGTGATCGTGAATTGATGACTTGTTTGATCTTTATCGTCAGGAATATGGATAAGTAATAAGTAGGATCGAACTCACTGTTAATATGCAGACTGTTCGTTTCTTCGTATTATCACCAATCAGGTCTCGCGCCTGTATATGTATTGTAGTTCGGTCTCGTGTTGTTTATATGACGTCATCGCGTATTTTAAGGTGGACTGAATAATAGCTGAGCGCATGGTTTGTGGAGCAATAGGTAAGCACTGTCTAAAATCTACTCCTAATAAAAGTACCTTTACTCCAAAGGGAATATTATTATTCATCAATGCAATGCCAATTGTCCGCGTATTTTAAGGTGGACTGAACAATAGCTGAGCGCATTGTAAGTGGAGTAATAGTTAAGCACTGTCTAAAATCTCCTCCTAATAAAAGTACCTTTCCCGCAAAGTGAATATTCTTTTTCATCAACGTTTGTAGAAGTTTATCAATGGTGTTGAGTAAGTGACTGGATGCCATTGTACATTCATCTATAATTAATAGTGTGGCAAGACGGATGTCACGTGCATTGTTACTGTGAATTGTCATAGTGGATACCGATGTTTCTATGATTGGGACCGGTATTTGGAATAAGGAGTGACGTGTTTTTGGAGCCGAGACATTTTTTTCTTCCGCGGTTTCAGAATCGCTTTGTAGGTGCCGACATGATTTGTGCATATTTGTGTTCTTGATTTGTTTCAGGGTGCACTGTTCCAATGCGATGTAATATTTGTCCACATACGCGAAAGCAGTATGGGTCATTGCCTTTTGGTGACATGATATTTACTCCGGTAGATGCAAAATCAAATGAACTATTGTAGGATGTAATGCAGATGCACCGCCGTGTATTTTGTTGTTTCATGCGGGTTCGTGTGTTTGGTCCCGTTATCCGAGCCGAATCGTTTTGTACCCGTGAGCGTGTATTCATGACTTGTTTGTTCCTCAGCATGCGAAATATGGATAAGTAATAAGGAAGATCGCACTCACTGTTAATATGGAGCCTTTTCTGCAGTTGAACGGTTAATAGTGCTTTATTGTAAGGAGATCCACCTATGCTGCCTAGTGTGAAGGTGTTGAGATGACGTATGTTTAATATGGACGGTTCCTTTAGAAATGGGGCTTTGGGTGTCACTTCTTATTGATGTTAGTGTGTTTGTGCGTCTGATTCGTCGTTTTTGTGAACGTTTCGTGTGCCATGTCTCGTCTCTAATGGGCCTGGCGTGTCGCTCACGGCTTCTTTTTTTTGTTGCGTTAGGAGCTTGTCAAATCCTCCTGTTTGTGTGTGTCCCGTTCGTTGCTTGTAGGGTGGGTGGTGTTGTTTTGGGTTCTTTTTTTTGTGTGCCAGGGGCTTGTTGAATCGTCCTCTTTGTGTGTGTCCCGTCCGGTGCCTGTAGGGGGTTGGCTTGCAGGTGGGCGCGAGCGGCTTCTTTTTTTTTGTGTGCTAGTTTCGTGTGCAATGGGTTTCGTGCGGCGCTGTGCGTCACCTGCGTTTGACTCCTTTTTTCTGTGGTCGCGGGGCCTCATTTCTTTGACTCCTTTTTTCTGTGCTCACTCCTTTTTTCTGTGGTCGCGTCCGCCTCTCGCAGAGCCTCATTTCTTGGGGCGCCTGCGCAGTACGTCTTTTTGCGGCTACGGCCCATGGCCGGATGTCCCTGCGTCCATCCGGTTTAGCATTCTCGGTTAGTAATATGGATGGGACAATATGCTAAAAAGAAAAAGAATGGATGATAAAAGCAGACATCAGATGAATGAATCGATGAATCTGAAATACTAGAGAATGTAGTTTTGAATGTAAAGACTATAGTACAAATAAATATAAATGAAATTACTAGAACTGAAGATATTTGAAAATGCAAAGTTGAGCAAACAAAATCAGATGTGAATAGTATTTGAATTTTAAGAAATTAATTTTAGAAAAAAAAAAATAACACACTTTAACTTCACACAGTGTACAGTTTCACACCCAGCAGATGTTGCACTTTTTAATTTTTCGCTTGTTTTCAACACTGTACCCAGCTGGTTTGCATTTTACAAGCACTGATTAAACTTGCAAGAATCAGCTTAGGCCTCAACATTTGTGAGTTTGCGGCATACTTGATGCAAACTGAACTGAAGTTCGTTTTAAGTAGTAGTCAATGTTCAAAGTGCTACCTGAAGTATGCTTATTACATTTTGCCATCTACAGACAACTGTGTCAACTCTGAACTTATAGAATTGAATCAAGAAGTAAAGTCCACAGCAGGTATTTACTGCACATGCATATATCTATATCCACGGCCCACCTGCCAAGTTGTTTTTCCTGCCTAAGGTAAAGTCATCCCTGATGGAGGATCACAGGAATCGTAGGAAAGAGGGGTCCTTTCATCGGATTGGCTGGCTCAGCTCTGTTTCACCCGTGGAATTGTCAAATGGGGGAGGCAGCTTGATGGATGAGGTCTCCAGGACTCTAAAAATATCCAAATCTTATTATGTGATATCATCTACTGTTAAATTCTGCTCCGTACTTCTAAAAATTTTATTTTATTTTTTTTTTACTTCTAAAAAAAAAAAAAAAACTTTTTATTTTATACTGTGTTGAGGATTTGTTCTGTTCTGTGTATTGTATTGACACCCACTACACGCCCAGCCTACCTGGAAAGGGGTCTCTTTTTGAACTGCCTTTCCCAAGGTTTCTTCCATTTATTCCTGCAAGGTTTTTTATTGGGAGTTTTTCCTTGTCTTCTTAGAGAGTCAAGGCTGGGGGGCTGTCAAGAGGCAGGGCCTGTTAAAGCCCATTGCGGCACTTCCTGTGTGATTTTGGGCTATACAAAAATAAACTGTATTGTATTGTATTGTATTGTATTGTATTGTATTGTATTGTATTGAAGTGTTAGGATGGTTTGGCTGATGAAATAAATACAACGTGCCAGGAAAATATGTTGTACTTGCTACCGTACAAGTCTCCACATCTATAAATCAAAACAAGAGATTATAATTCAAGCTATTTTCTTGTGCTAACGTAGTCAATATGCTTTCATAAAATATTTTGTGAAGATGTGGACCTGATTAGTGCTGGCACAAACAGCTCAGGGTGAACCCTGATCTTCCTTCCTTAACCTACTCTGCCTGGATGCATCACTAACATATACATTTACAGTTAAATCGAATGTGACAAGTTATTCACACGCAAGGGATTACCAAAAAAAGAGCAGGTTCAAAGGGGGTAGAACAGACTGCAAATGAATGTTATATTGCTTAGTGATTCTAAAACTGTTTTAGGCCAAAGGCCCTCCAAAATGTTGTACCATCTAGTCAGGCCACCCCCATGATATAAAGCCAAAGCTGGTGTGGCAGACGCCTAGGGCCCATGCCGGGCCGGGACGTCCCTTCAGTATATGTTCCAGGGGAGCAAGCATGGGCTATCCAATACCTCCCCCAGGACGCTAGATGGCAACCCCCCTGGGTTGCAACAGTGCCTCGGACTCCTACAAGGCTTCATGGGAGTTGGAGTTTGGTGCAGCCCTGTTGGGATCCGCAGGCGCTGCCAGGGGGTGCTGCAGAAGGAGCTGCTGAGCCCTTATGGGCAGTGTTTTTGCCACACCCGCAAGTGCAGCCAGAAATGGGCCAAGCACCTGGAGCATTTCCAGGTGCCTTATAAAAGGAGCCAGCAGCCACCACTCGAGGAGCCAGAGTCGGAAGGAAGGAGACAAATCTGCCAGGGAGGAGTGGAGGATTTAAAGGAGAAGATTTGTGCTTGTGCTTTTGTGTGTTTGTGGGACTGTGTTGTGCCTGAGGGACACGGGGAAAACGTGGCCCCCAGGTGAAGAAAAATAAAAAAGTTTATTTATTTTACGTGTTCCTCCGGTGTCAGTCTATGTCAGGTCACTGCTCATATAGCACCTTTATCACACTGGTTATTGCCAACAGTGGCCACCTAGCAGGATTTGGTGCAATAGTAGACCTATTTAATCAAAACAAATGCTTTGCAATAACAAAATACTGCTGCATATGTGATCAAATGTCATGTGGTATCTCTAGGCCAAGGGTACACGGCCTTTTATCTTGGCATACCATCTCCAGGAGTTAAAATGTTTTGAAGTAACACCATGTTTTCAATCTAAAATTGTTAAATACTGAACTCTTACTAGGCACAATTAAGCAACCCAGACACCCCACCCCAATGAACACCCATAGTGCATTTGGGGATTATAACAGGGGATCACAAATAGTTTTTTGTATGGATGTGTCTTTTCATTTTTCATATGTATGCCAAGACGTGAATTATTTTTAATGTAAGAATAGTACTGTGGTTTGAAAAGAAATAAAAGTCTACAATAACTTTCTGCTTCTATGTTCAGCCTAGGGCGGCACGGTGGCACAGTGGGTAGCGCTGCTGCCTCACAGTTAAAAGACCTGGGTATTCCAGTTTCCTCCCACAGTCCAAAGTCATGCAGGTTAGGTGCATTGGCGATTCTAAATTGTCCCTAGTGTGTGCTTGGTGTGTGTGTGTGTGTGTGTGTGCACGCGCCCTGCCCGGGGTTTGTTTCCTGCCTTGCGCCCTATGTTGGCTGGGATTGGCTCCAGCAGACCCCCGTGACCCTGTAGGACATCCCTGTTGGATAATGGATGGATGGATGTTCAGCCTATTCCTGTATTTATTTCTTATAAATAAATATAAACTATTTCCATTGATTTTAAGGAAGCATGAAGGTAACCTAATATTGGCGGCTCTGTCTGAAACAATAGCTTTACCACTAAAACTAACCCAACACTAAGAATGAAATGTTAGACGTGTATTTTATTATTAATATTTCTTAGCTTTCCCTTTGTTTCTTGTTGTATGTTTTTCTGTGTTAGTCTGCCAATTTCTAAAACTGTTCTAAACATTATGCCACATAAAACAGGCATACCAAAGCTGAAAATATGGTGTTCTGAACCTGAAAGTGAAACAGAGAGAAAAACAGTTGACTGTGTAGAAAGCTTGTGTGCATGGAGGGGGTAAAAAAAAGAGAGAGCTATCACCTTTTAAGATGCTGTCATTCACAAAATATGGTGCATGGTCTCCATACAATCTTGATCCCAGTATGGATCAGGTCAAAGTGATGGGGTACAACAAGGAGCTGTTATCTCAGTGGGAGACTTTGAATTGTTACTTGTGGACACGGAAGACAAGAATGCAGCCAGCCAAAGTGAAGTCTCACAGCTTACAGTCTGCCCAGTGGGGGCTGGGTGGTCTAGTGGCTTCAAAGACCCTGCAGATTTTTTGTTTTTTCTGTCCTCCTGGCCATCGGACCTTACTTAATTCTTAATTCTTTGTTACTTAGTATTGCCTAATGTTATTTTTATATTTTTCTTTCTTCATCTTGTAAAGCACTTTGAGCTACATCATTTGTATGAAAACGTGCTATAGGAATAAACGTTGTTGTTGTTGTTGTTGTAGCAATCAAGTATGGAGACTCAGGTTCAGCTACTGTGTAACTAACAGTCAATTTAAAAGTGCACTGCCCTCGTCATACTGCTTGATACCTGCTCACATACTACACAGGGTGAAAACCGCCGTTTTAGTATATAATTACTATACATTTATACAGGGATACTGTTATGCAACAACTGAAGAATATTTTAAATTATCTACTACATGAGGCAATTTAAAGGTAATCTTTAAAACTGTATTTGATTTTTTATGAATGTCTGCTTTACCAGGATGTTCTCCACCAGTTAAAAGAACATAAAAACACAAGGCAGTTAAGATGCCCTTTGTGCAAGGAAGCGCTTCCTGTATTCATTCTTAAATGCACAATTCCCTCTATTTTCCACCAGCATCTTCAAGTTTGATTCACTTGGCACCTAGTCAGGGTCGGTTTCCAGCCTTGCACACAGTGCTGCTAGGATACACTCTAGTTTCCTTCAACCCTAAAAAAATAGTGAGTTTAGTAATGGTATGCCATTCAATTGCCTACAGATGGCAACAGAGAGCCCAAGTAGGGAAGCACGTCTATGGAGGCGTTTGAGCAAAATCCAGATTCAGCCTATTCTGAGCTTGTTCTATTCACTTTAAGATTATGAACTCTCGTTTGTAAATGAAACTGCATATCCGACGCTTTAATGTAACATTGTTAAAGCAATATTATCATTGTGAGGTAGTGCAATCATGTAATAAATATTTTTTATGCCACTAACCAGCAGATTATAAAAACAGCCATAAATTTGCTTGACCTCTTAACAACCCATGCATGAAGTTCTGAACCATTATAGCTTTTCTAAGACTTCATTTTTCCTCTGTTTTTCTACTCTGTCTCAATATTAACCTCATCAGTATGCCCTGAGCGTTCACCTTCAACCTCACTGCTTAACTACAAGCCAGTGGCTGGCAAATGAAATTTTAAAAACCATTTCAATCAGGTTTCATATTTATCCTCTGCCTAGCCTATGAACAAACACTATGCCATTTCTATTGCTCTCCAGTGGATGGAGCTTCACTGACCCCAAACTAATAGACTTGAGAATGGCAATGCGGTGACTGGTATAGGCAAGCAAGAATTTCCTTGTCCACCCTACATGAAACAATAATGACCCTATAAACCTATCAGGTCAGTTCAGGTTGGGAAGCATGCACTGGTTCAGCCTGTTGCTGCACCCACCAAACAACGAAACAGCTTGGGTTCCTGGTTGGCAAACCCCCTAGGCAGAAATACAGTCCGGTCCCACTCTCGGAAATTACCCTCTATCTGCTGCAGTCAGGTGTTATGTGGGTGCTGTGGGTGCAATGAGGATCCTGGGAGCTGGATCACCCTCTGGGAATCACGCCACATGGCTGTAGTGCCATATCTGATGCTACATCACAATACAGGTAATGTGCCTCATTCAGGACTCCCGATCGAAGACCACAGCATCATCAGCAAAGTTAAGATCAGTGAATCTTTTTTCGCCAACAGATGCCCCACAGCCACGTGACCCCACAACCTTGCCCAACACCCATGCAAGCATTGAAAAGAGTAGGAGCAAAAACACACCCCTCACGAACTCCAGAATCAACTGGGAAAAATACAGAGGTTCTGCCTCCACTCTGCATAGCAGTCACAGTACCAGTGTACAGGCCGGCCATGATAACCAGCAACCTTGAATGGATCCCGTGATGTCTCAGGATGTCCCCACAGGGCAGCTCGTTCAACTGAGTTGAACACTTTATGAAGTTCGACAAAGGCTTCAAAGAAACTCTGCTGATATTCACGTTTGCGCTCCATGAGAAACCTATAAACCTATAATGTGTTGGTTTTCAGTGGTGATCTGTGTTTGCAAGATGGTGCAAGAAAATGGAGCCTGGAACATTATTTGCACAAAAGACTGCCATTTAAAAGTACAGTGATCCCTCGCTATATCGCGCTTCGCCTTTCGCGGCTTCACTCCATCGCGGATTTTATATGTAAGCATATTTAAATATATATCGCGGATTTTTTGCTGGTTCGCGGATTTCTGCGGACAATGGGTCTTTTAATTTCTGGTACATGCTTCCTCAGTTGGTTTGCCCAGTTGATTTCATACAAGGGACGCTATTGGCAGATGGCTGAGAAGCTACCCAACTTACTTTCTCTCTCTCTCTCTTGCGCTGACTATCTGTGATCCTGACGTAGGGGGTGTGAGCAGGGGGGCTGTTCGCACACCTAGACGATACGGACGCTCGTCTAAAAATGCTGAAAGATTATCTTCACGTTGCTATCTTTTGTGCAGCTGCTTCCTGAAATGACATGCTGCACGGTGCTTCGCATACTTAAAAGCTCGAAGGGCACGTATTGATTTTTGATTGAAAAACAAACTCTGTCTCTCTCTCTTTGTCTGCTCCTGACGGAGGGGGTGTGAGCTGCCGCCTTCAACAGCTTTGCGCCTTGGTGCTTCGCATACTTAAAAGCAAACAGCCCTATTGATTTGTTTGCTTTTCTCTATCTATATGACATTCTGTGCTCCTGACAAGCACTCCTTTGAAGAGGAAGATATGTTTGCATTCTTTTAATTGTGAGATGGAACTGTCATCTCTGTCTTGTCATGGAGCACAGTTTAAACTTTTGAAAAAGAGACAAATGTTTGTTTGCAGTGTTTGAATAACGTTCCTGTCTCTCTACAACCTCCTGTGTTTCTGCGCAAATCTGTGACCCAAGCATGTCAATATAAAAATAACCATATAAACATATGGTTTCTACTTCGCGGATTTTCTTATTTCGCGGGTGGCTCTGGAACGCAACCCCCGCGATGGAGGAGGGATTACTGTAATTAAACTGTCAGATAGCAATATTTACAAAATGCAGGTTTCATTTCTTTCTTCTTGGAACTTGACGTCACTACATCCCTAAGCCTTCTGCTCACCCAAAATGACCAAGCCTCTGAATTACCATTTATTATTTGGCTGACACCTTTATCTAAGGCGACTTACAACATGTTTCCTTCCAAGGAAATGCAACCTTTGGCATTTCCTCCTTTGCTTCCACTTAACAGACATCCAGGCCACTGAGAGTACTCTAATAGTTTGCTGCCCCGCAGCGATGACTGGTTATGTACAATGGCAACACCAAGTATGTTAGTGTCCCAAAAGTCCCTGCCCATATCTGTAGGTACCTGCTCATGTATACCTACAAATCCCACCCTGTCCTGCAGCATATTTGCTGAAATGAGTTGCATTTTTTTAATATAGTACAAATGACCAATGTGATCCGAGAAGCTCACCAATAAGAAAAGCGCTCAGAAAAGTTGTGGACAGAAACATCTGTGCGTTTCCAATGCAGCAATACAGTCTAATGGAATGTGACTCATCTAAGCATATCACAAATGTTCATAAGCAGCTTATCTGAATTCACATCATGTTAAACAAGTCTTTTCAGATTTAAAAAATTTATAGCGCTTGGTATGTTCTTGACAGACCCCGATAAAATTGTGATGCTTAAAATTCTTGAATTTCATGTAAATCTCTCCAGGAAAGATGGGTCTCCGTAGTTATACCACACCACACTCACATGAATAATGCACAGATAACAGAAACTGCTAAATAATTTTCACTGTTAAAAAGACTTTTCAGACAGAGTTTGATAAAAATCACAACCTCATATCTAAGATCTAATAAAATGAAATGCCAAATTAAAAAATAAATAAATAAAAAAGTAGTCTACTAAATATATTTGTTTTCATATTAGTTCACTATGAAACTTGGATATTCCTATTAAAAAAAGACTAAAGAAACAAGTATGTAATACTTAAAGAAGCATGTGTTTTAAAAATTGTGATCTGTATCCTTCCTTACACTGTTCCTGGCATTATCAGATATTATTATTCACAGTGGAAAAACATAAAAAAAAAAAAACTAAAGAAACAAATATGTAATAATTAAAATTTGAAATCTGTAACCTTTCATAAGCTGTTTCTGGCATTATAAATAATTAACCAATATTATTATTCACAGTGGAAAAATATAAAATTTTTGTGTTACTTGAAAAGTTCTAATCTAATCTGGTGGTGGTTCTCGTGGCTGCAGATGTAGTAGTCTTTTCCTGTTTCCAAAAATGACATTCTTTGTTGGCGGCACAGTGGGTAGAGCTGCTGCTTAGCAGTAAGGAGACCCAAGGAGACCCAGGTTCGCTTCCCGAGTCTCCCCTGCGTGGAGTTTGCATGTTATCTATCCACTGTTTTGGAGAACTCATTGTACACCTTGTGAAGCAATGTAAAACTTCTTGTAGCTTGGCCAGTCAGTGGAGTTGTACCTGACATTCAGCATGAGGTTTACAAGACTAACATGCAACATGGACTTTGTTATGGGTTGGTGAGAGATCCAGGCCTCAGTTCTACATTACAAACGATGCTGCCAGAATAAGATTTGTTCCCCACAAGTCTTATAACAGTATTATAACATGCAGAATAGAAAATGCCTTTTATGCCTTGTAAGGACGAGAGCTCCAAGCACAATGCCAGCCCACTTCATTATACAGCACACCAGACACATGCCCATATTTACTAATTAACCTATCAAGTCCTTGTTATGTGGAAAGAAAACCAGAGTGCCCAAAGATAAACCCTCACAGACTGGCCCAGTTATAAAACCAACTCTCCTGACTGACTACCACCCATGTGTATAAGATATTATCAATATGTAAACATGCATTAGAGCATTTATTAAAAAGGTTCACATCTAGGACAGCCAAACCTATCCAACCGCCATAACTGTCTAGACTAATCAAGGACATGCTTAAGTGTGTCTCGTTTGATGCACAACCTAAGGAATGCAACAACGTGTTCTTCAAAGAGTATATAATATTTACATTTTACATTCACATTTACTTATTAGGCGTATGCCTTTATCCAAGCCAACTTAAAACATTTATGATACAATTGGTTACATTTCTTTTGGTTTTGTAGTTGGAGCGCAGGCAGGTCAAGTGACTTGCTCAGTGTCACAGTGTGAACCTAAACCCTGCCACTAAACAATACTGCCTAACAAGTACAATTCCAGGTTATTACACGCCCCCATTCTCAATTGACGTGGCAAGGAGGGACAACATGAAACGTAATCAAGCTTGAGTAACAGCAGTTTGAGAAAATGTTCTCTGGAGTGAGTCAATGGAAGTCACATGTTGACTTCTCAAATCCCCTGGGGTTTTTCAATGATGCAAGCAAGCACAAGCCAGGCTCTTTAGTCATGCTGGGCACATACTGCTATAGTCATCCTGCAAAATTGTGGCTCCGCTCACATTCCTGTACGCTTCTTCATGAAGGCACTTTTGAACAGGGAAATTACCATAAGCTAAATACCAACCTTCCCTTTCCAAAGAAAACATTCCTCAGTAACGCGTGCCTTGTCATCAGGTTTGGTTTTAAGGACATACATAAACTGTACAAACCTAATTATATTAACTCTGGACAATGGGAAGGGAAGGAAAGAAGGAAAGAAAGAAAGAATTACTCATTCTTACCACACCTGTGAAAAACAAAATGAATTAACAGAGAAAGACAGCAGCAATCAAAAAAGGACTAAATGTGTTGCTTTATCTTTTATTAACAGGGAGCCCATCTCTATTTACAACATGACAGCAGGCAGGCAGAGCATCTGAAAACTTTCAATGGCACTCACAGCATTGTTCTGCTTCCCCACTCACCAGTTACCACTTTAAAAGTTGTCTACTTTTTTCTTAGTACTGCTTTGAAAGGTAAAAATTTGCAATTTCTACAAGATTTTCCAACCATCCATTTTCATACCTATGTAATCTGACTTTTTGGATTGACCCAGCCTGTCCCGTTATAAAAGTATGTCCCCACTCACCAGTTACCACTTTAAACCTTGTCTACTTTTTTCTTAGTACTGCTTTGAAAGGTAAAAAATTGCAATTTCTACAAGATTTTCCAACCACCCATTTTCATACTTATGTAATCTGACTTTTTGGATTGACCCAGCCTGTCCCATTATAAAAGTATGAGTGATAGCTTTGAACCCTGGCCAGGATATCAGCCCTTCTGAAAAGCTGAAGCAAAGGTTCTTCAGTTTTATGTAGTATCGCTAAGTTTCTCCAAACACTTGTAAGAAATGTTAATGAGGAATATTCATCTGCAGCCTTATGGTTTTACATTATGCAGCTTGTGACTACACTGCTTGCATGTCACTGGAAGTGCAGTTGCAGGTGGGCATGTAGGCTTTGGGTGCTTTTTGGCTGACAGTCCTTAACAAAGCTATATAGGTCTGAATTATTCAGTCGATCTTTAGTTTATATATCACCTTTAATGAAGACCATCTAAAAAAATGTGCAAATCAATCAATAGTGCCTAATTCAGTGCAGGATTCTGGCTTGTTCCCAATTCTACTAGGCCAGGCTTTGGTTTGCAGCACCAAACTAAATTAAACAGATCTGGAAATCATGTGACAGGTTGCAAATAAAATGTAAGACTGAAGATTGGGTTGGATTGGATTACATTAGAAGGCAATTTAAAAATAATGTAAATGACAAGTGAGAAGATTTTGAACAGTTTACAAATGTCCTTCCTCACATCAATTAGGATAAAAGCAATTCAAACTGAAAAAGGCAATGTAAAGAATGGAGATAACAGGAAATTTACAGGACTGACTTAAACCTTTCTTACTCTGATATTTCTAATGTCTGGTTACATATTTCAAAAACTTATATTTTCTTTTAGTTATCAACACCAATTAACAGAAGTTGAAATTTATGGTTTCACATGCTATTACGCAAAGGAAGTCAGGACAGCTCATATGATAAACCATCATTCTGTTCATTTTTTTGTATAGTGCTCTTCATTGTCTGTGTGGAGTTGGCATGTTTCTCCATGTACGTCTGGATTTTTCTCTGGTTACCCTCATTTTGGTTTCACATTCCAAAGTCTGGGTGACAAGAGAGTGGGTGTGGGTGTCAGTGGAACCTGCAATGAACTGCAGTTCCCTACTGTGTTTGTTCCCACACTACACCCAATACTGATGGAATATTTTCTCCAACCACGAACTGCATTAATCAAATTTAACATCATTATGAACCTTGTTGAACAAGATTAAGGCATCTGCTAAATCAAGAGTAATTAAAAAAAGAGAAATTCACGATGATATGTCAGAATGACTAATGTGGCATAAAGGTAGGAGTGTAATATCATGTTATTGTGTAATTATTTAAACAACCCATGGAAACAGATGTCCCAAGTCAACAATGTGAAGAAGTGTTCTTTCAAACCAGGGCTGGAGAAGCCAAATTCACACCATATTAAAACAAAGGATTAGTTCCATATTTACACAATCATCTTCCCTCCAAACACACTGTAGTAGATGAAATGCTTTGCTTTTAATGCCAGCTGTTAAGTACCAAATTAGTATAGCAAAATTTAAAAAAGGTGTAAAAAGACTTTCATTACTGTCCAAAAAAATGCAAGCAGCATTATAGTGGCACAAAGTCAAAGAGCAAACAGAAAACTGACTTCATGAGTTTAACAACTTGTTCAGAATGGGCTACGCTAATTTCAAAGAATGCAACCACTATTATACTGATAACAAGGGCAAAGTCTGCAGAGTCCTTTACTCTAAGCAGATCGTTAAAAGCGGTGTGGTTCCCATATCCCCCTCACCACTACATGTTCAGACTTTTTTAAACAGCATACATCAAATTCCCATTTCTGGCACGTATAACTAATGGTACAAAACCTGCTAGCTGAACTCAACAGACATTTTCAACATTATTTCATTGTGTTTCTGCCATAAACAAAAAGATGACTCTGCTGCAATTGCACCACAATACTATTTTGTCATTGCTTTTTTCTCATATGCTTCTATATGTTATAATTCCTGGTGCCAAACAGAAACTCATACTTAATATGCTGAGATCTGCTGTCAACATACACTCATTTGCTATTTTATTAGGCACAACTGCCCGTTATTCATATGGTCTGCTCCTCAAAATCGCCAGTCACGTGGCTTCGGCTCAACATCATTACAACAGGCTGACAATAGTCAGAAAATGTAGTTGTTGCTCCACTAGTCGTCAGAATGTGAGTTGGCCCTGTAGTGGACTGGCACCCTATCCACGATTGTTTTCTAACTTGCATCACTCCCACCATGACTGGATTCATGCCAGAAACCAATCCTGGAAGGGATTCTAATGTCCATTACAGGGCACTTACACTCACACATACAAACTTTATTCACAATGAAGCAATTCAAAGGCATCAATCAACCTTAAAGCATATATCTATACTTCTTTCATAATGCAAACTTAAAAATTATATATATTATTTTTGTCAGTTAATCTATATTTTGTATACCACATTTCTGATAGTGACTTTCAAAACATTACACAGAGAGCTTGCACACTACTATTATTTTGAACCATCTAAACATATTACTCGGACTGACATCCGTTAACTCATTTTATATCTCAAATCATTCAGTTTAGGGTACAGAGTGTTGGTTGTGGGAAGGTGCCAATACCCAGCAGCACTGGGCACAAGCTGTCAGTCCCTCATAGCAACACACACACCCTTATCACTCACCTGCATACAGCCAATTAACCTAAAATACATGTCTTTAAAAGGTATGAAGTGAACCAGATAACCCTGAGGAAAAACATCAAGGAGAAAGTGCAAACTCCAAAAACAGGCAACACCTTGGCCTGGATTTGAACTCCAGATTCTGAATCTGTGAGGAAGCCACAGATAGGCAGATATCAGAATAATACACTTGAGTAAACAGTGGATGCAAATATATAAATAACTGAAGGAGCAAGACATACATAGACCTACAACACTGTTTATAGATATGCTATTTCCTACTCTGTTAGGTAAAGGAGAAAACACACTAGCAGTTATTTGACTACTTTTAATCATCTATCCATCCATTTAATTTTTTTGCAAAGTGGAAAATTATATGGCATTCTACTCAACCAAAAATTTAATAACAATATAACAGACACAACTGTTTACTTCAAAATAAAAATAAAATAAAGAAAAAAATAAAGCAAAACAAGATTCAACTCCCACTCAAAGGAAAGAGAAAAAGAAGAGAGACACGGGCAAAAACTTAAATAAAAAAAATCTAACCATTATATATGAAAAAAACAATTAAAAACTTAAGAGAGACAATCACAGACCCAGCATACTTCTGTTAAAATAATATTCACAAATTCCTGCCATAATTAAAAAGGTTTTGACATAACCTCTAAGACAGAATTTGATTTGTTCCAATTTGAGATCCATTCATTCATTTTATGAATTCACTTTTTCTATTTCTGCACCCCCAGGGGTTGTTGCCTGTGACAGCAGAATCCACTTGAAGGTCAGTCCTGGTCCAACCACCATCAAAACTGCACACAATCTTAACAAGCTTCCCATAAAGTCTTTAGTGTCTACTAATGTGTCATGATTTGTGCACAGGAGGAACAGACTCTATGGGGCAAACCTCTGTTTTACCTATTAGCATAGCGTTGTGTGTGTCTCCACAACCACCTTCAAAAGAGTGTAATGTTCTGCTTTGGCAGCAAGACATGAATTGCAATCAGAATTATAAGCCAGGCTTAGGGAAGCAGAATGAATGCTGTAGTGCAGTGGTAATGGGAAACTAGATAGATGTGGTGAACTGTGATATGACAAACTATTCATTGGGACAACAGTGTAAAATTCAAACAATTGGCAGAAAAGGCAATCAAAGAGATGGTAGAAATCATGATTGATTCTTTGGTTTAAATCCTGCAGGTGCTATGTACACATTTAAATTCAGCACCAATAACTAAGGTAGTCTGCTAAGGAGGAGGAAGATGCTATAAATATGAATGTTGTCTGATTTTTTTTTTAATTTCGCCTCCAAAAGCATTTTGCTAGGCAATGAAAACCAAAACCTTCCTCCCTATATGATGCAGATGGTTGCGCTGCACTGCCCACTGCCCCATTCTGGCTCAGAGAGCCAGGCACATGTGGCGATGCTGCGTCCTACTTCTCACACACACCCATTATGGTGTCATCCACTCATTTCGCTGGAATAAACTGGGTTCACATGACAAGATCGTGACTATAAACGCCAGAAATACATTCAAATCCTCTTAATTCAAGAATTGGGGAAGGAGTGTCTCCACAACTGGGATGAATTCAATGGGGCTGGCTTTTATTTAACGGAAGAGATCACTCAGCCCCACCACCCTCCTTCATTTATCGAAACAAGGTGTTAAAATGCTGCAATCGATAAGGAAGGATGCCAGTCCGACTGCAGAGGAAATCAGAGAACTCAGTGCACGTCCTGTCAGAATTTCAGACGCGACCCCTGGTCAGTAATTACGAGTCAGCATTTCTCGGTCACTTGGAAAACAAGCATCACAACTGAGAATGAAAAGAGAGTTACGCTCCTGATGAGATCGCAGAAGGATACCGTATTTTGTCATTGTCAGTAAAACCAGAAGGCAAGATGAGGGTGTAGTAACAGGAGCACAAGAAGACGAGCACCGAGGTCCTTTATTCAGACCTCTTGGGATGATCGGTCAGTGAAACACGCTGGCGGTGAATTACATCTTTTGACAGGGCCTGCGTCAACCAGCAGCTAATTATGTCGAGAAAACTTTCAGTTTTAACAGAAAGCACCACAAAGCAACAATGGGAATTCCACATTCCCTCCCTATCAAGTGCTCCCTTTAAACTACTGTTTTTATCCGGTGGGAGATTGCTTAGGTGGTCCCCGTCTTTCCAGCCGTGTTACTAGGGTAACAATCTCCAGTCGGCACAGCTATGGAGTTACGCACGCTGACAGTACAAGCGGAGGCCTGATGCCTCATCCCTCCGTTTCTCACACACTTGTCTCGCTTGCTGGGTCTGTCGCTCTCTTCCCTCCCAGTAGCACAACGCCCCACGAGCGCGCAAAAATGCCAAACGAAAAGCGAGCGAAACAAAGGAAGTCATGACTTACACGTATATGATGGACATGAAATGCATCAGCCACAGCACGACGAAGAGGATGAAACCGAAGATGGCGAGCCCCTGCAGGGCCAGTTCCACCAGGGCCATTTCTAGTAATATTCCCGATCGCCGCCGCTTGAATGTGAGAAGACAGCCTTGCTTCAGCAGACACCGCAAGCGGGGCGGGGTGAAGAATGGAAGGGGGTGTGATCAGTTGAGTAGGCGGTTACAGGAACGAGTGGGAGGGACAGCTCAATGCCGATTGGGGGAGTCGGCGCCATCATCGTTGCGATAAGGCAGAAGGCGCGGTCTGCGGAACATAGGTCACGCACAAACACTGCCACGCCCACCTTATTCACCCAGAGGGTTAGAGTGTGTGGCGTCGACTGTACCTGGCGGTGTCTGGACTCTGGTCTGTGGTGTGAGGTATACGCACTGTCTGAGCGAAAAGGATCGCACGACGCGGTTGTTGTCACGTATAGAACAAGCTGGGAGACAGGCAGGGCAGTGCTGACGAACAACTAAGTTAACAGGCTTGTCAGATAACTTGCATCTATAAGGTCAAGGGAAGAAACTACACGCACCTTCCTTCGTGATCTAAGTAGGAATCCATGCGTAAATTAATCCATCAAAATAAAAGTCTTACCTTAACAGTAAGTCCCGGCCGATATGTTTTAAGCAGAAGGAATAAAATGTAGAAGTGAGAAGTCAAGCAAAATGGCTAACTGAAAAGATTACAATATGCAAGCTATATGCATGTAATGATTAATGGTTGCCTCCAAAGCTTGCATATTGTAATCTTTTTAGTTAGCCAATTAAAGTTGTCAGTTTCCTTGATTTTTCAGTACATTTATAATGGATAACACGGTTCAACACCCTAGTACTAATCCGTCTGAGGAATGAGTTCTTGTTAGACCAAGCCAATGCGCAATAACTGAGTCCTGTATGAGGTTGGACAGGTGATAAAAATCTGGTGCAGGCAGAGGAGCAAAGTATAGTGTAGATGCTGATACCAAATAGATGGACAACAGGAGAGACCCATATGAAATCACACAATCAAAGAGTGAGGGTTCTGGATAAAATCTATTGGGCTGTGACTTGGAAGGTCAGATCAGGCAAATGTTGGGTGGAATAGATTAGTGTGTGGTTAGGTTGCTAAGTAAATGGCACATTGTGGATGAGATCTAGTGAGCAGCAAGTTGAAGGATTAGCGTTCAGCTCAAAAAGACGAGTAACAGAAGTCAGACCGAACTGGAGGAGCCTTGTGTAAAGCCATACAGATGATGAGTGAGAGAGTCTTGGAAGAAATCATCCATCCATCCATCCATCCATTGTCTAACGCTTATCCGAGGTCGGGTCGCGGGGGCAGCAGCTTGAGCAGAGATGCCCAGACTTCCCTCTCCCCGGCCACTTCTTCTAGCTCTTCCAGGAGAATCCCAAGGCGTTTCCAGGCCAGTCGAGAGACATAGTCCCTCCAGCGTGTCCTGGGTCTTCCCCGGGGCCTCCTCCCGGTTGGACGTGCCCGGAACACCTCACCAGGGAGGCGTCCAGGAGGCATCCTGATCAGATGCCCGAGCCACCTCATCTGACTCCTCTCGATGCGGAGGAGCAGCGGCTCTACTCTGAGTCCCTCCCGGATGACTGAGCTTCTCACCCTATCTTTAAGGGAAAGCCCAGACACCCTGCGGAAGAAACTCATTTCAGCCGCTTGTATTCGCGATCTCGTTCTTTCGGTCACTACCCATAGCTCATGACCATAGGTGAGGGTAGGAACATAGATCGACTGGTAAATTGAGAGCTTCGCCTTGCGGCTCAGCTCCTTTTTCACCACGACAGACCGATGCAATGCCCGCATTACTGCGGATGCCGCACCGATCCGCCTGTCGATCTCACGCTCCATTCTTCCCTCACTCGTGAACAAGACCCCGAGATACTTGAACTCCACCACTTGGGGCAGGATCTCGCTACCAACCCTGAGAGGGCACTCCACCCTTTTCCGGCTGAGGACCATGGTCTCGGATTTGGAGGTGCTGATTCTCATCCCAGCCGCTTCACACTCGGCTGCGAACCGATCCAGAGAGAGCTGAAGATCACGGCCTGATGAAGCAAACAGGACAACATCATCTGCAAAAAGCAGTGACCCAATCCTGAGCCCACCAAACCGGACCCCCTCAACACCCTGGCTGCGCCTAGAAATTCTGTCCATAAAAGTTATGAACAGAATCGGTGACAAAGGGCAGCCCTGGCGGAGTCCAACTCTCACTGGAAACGGGTTCGACTTACTGCCGGCAATGCGGACCAAGCTCTGGCACCGATCGTACAGGGACTGAACAGCCCTTATCAGGGGGGCCGGTACCCCATACTCTCGGAGTACCCCCCACAGGATTCCCCGAGGGACACGGTCGAATGCCTTTTCTAAGTCCACAAAACACATGTAGACTGGTTGGGCAAACTCCCATGCACCCTCCAGGACCCTGCTAACGGTATAGAGCTGGTCCACTGTTCCGCGACCAGGACGAAAACCACACTGTTCCTCCTGAATCCGAGGCTCGACTATCCGACGGACCCTCCTCTCCAGGACCCCTGAATAGACTTTTCCAGGGAGGCTGAGGAGTGTGATCCCTCTGTAGTTGGAACACACCCTCCGATCCCCCTTCTTAAAGAGGGGGACCACCACCCCGGTCTGCCAATCCAGAGAAGAAATCATACCGGGAAAAATGAGAGTCCTGAATGAGATCTGGTGGGTAGTATTTGGAAGAACAGACAATGTGATCAGGTCGGTAGAGAATGGAAAAGATAAAGGTCAGATTAGGGTGGTAAGCAGTGGAGGAGATTTGGGTGAGATGATGGCTAGAACAGTCTAACATCAAGAGGTCATGCAGTTGATGTGTGGACCAGTTCAAGGTTCATGTTAAGTATGTAAGGAAAGGGATGAGATTTTGCAGATGAGGAACAATGACTGGATGAGATCAGATGTTTCAGAAAGGAAATAATTCTGTGTGAGGTGGAACAGGAAAGGAACGGACTAGTTCATGATGTAATTGGGGTTAGGGGTGCAATGAAAGCATCCAGGATTAAGACTGAATGGTAGAATTTGTGTGAGATTGTGTGATTGATGGATGAAACAATCCACAGTTAGTTGGGCCAATAAGCCAGTGAAGAGTCCAGGGTAATTAAAAGAACCCAGGGCAGACTAGTGACACCAATATAATTCCCACAGCAAACAATGAACATTCATATAACTGTTAACTGAGAGAAAGATTTTTCCAGTCCATCCATCCATCCATCCATTTTCCAACCCGCTGAATCCGAACACAGGATCACAGGGGTCTGCTGGAGCCAATCCCAGCCAACACAGGGCACAAGGCAGGGAACCAATCCTGGGCAGGGTGCCAACCCACCGCAGGACACACACAAACACACCCACACACCAAGCACACACTAGGGCCAATTCAGAGTCACCAATCCACCTAACCTGCATGTCTTTGGACTGTGGGAGGAAACCGGAGCGCCCGGAGGAAACCCACGCAGACACGGGGAGAACATGCAAACTCCACGCAGGGAGGACCCGGGAAGTGAACCCAGGTCCCCAGGTCTCCCAACTGCGAGGCAGCAGCGCTACCCACTGCACCACCGTGCCGCCCTTTTTCCAGTCCTTCATGCAAAATTCTTTTCAGTTGTGCGATGTTTGGGTGATGTCTTACGTACACAACCCATTTCAAGTCTTCCCCACAGCATCTCAATGGCATTCAGATCCAGGCTTTGACTTGTCCCTTCCATAACCCTCCATTTCTTTCCTTTCAGTCATTTGTGGTGGATTTACTGGAATGTTTAGGGTTATTGTCATGTTGCAAGGTCTACTTTTGGTTGAGCTTCAGTCTTCTGACAGATGGCCTCACGTTATCCTCAAGCACCCTCTGGTACAAAGAAAAATTCATAGTTGATTATATGAAGGTCTTCTACCCCAGCTAATCATCTATGCCTTGTTCAGAGCACACTGTTCTAGTAGTCTTGGTCTTTGCCTAGGTGTTCATGGGAAAACATTAGTCTTGCCCTAATGTTCCTTTTGGAAAGGAAAGGCTTCTTGCTGGCAGGTAGATCGAATTTATGCAGCCTCTTTCTAATTGCAGACTCATGCACTTTAACATCAAGTGGCAAGACCTACACCCATGATGAAATTCTGAGGTTCTCTGAGAACATTCTTTCATTCTGTTCTTAGGCTGAATTTGCTTGGATAGCCTGACCTAGAAAAACTGACAGTTGTTTGAAATTTTCTTCACTTGTAGATAATCTTCTGAACAGTGGGATGGAGAGTGCTTTAAATCTCTTCCCAAACCTTTTTGCTTTGCGCCCTCTTCCATCATAACCTATAATCTATGGGGGAGGAGTGAATGCTTAGGTTCGTCAAAAATTTTGATCTCTGGTTTTCGACAGATCTCAACATTTTTGGTTGCCCTAATACTGAAAACATTGATATCTCAATGATGGGTGTGTGTGTGTCACAGTTTCTTGAGGACAGTCTAGAGCTAAAATGGCTGGACAGAAAAATACCAAACTCAAAACTTAAGCCTGTTATGAGATGATGATGTGCTGATTAGTTTTTGTGCCAAATTGTGCAAGAGCAAGAGGCACTCTAAAGGAACCCTCAAATGCTGTAATTCTGCAATTAATTATGAATTCTTCTTGTCAAATGCTATCACAATGACCTATTTTATGATCAGAAAGATCAGCATCAGAGCTGATAATTGCTGAAATGTTATAGAATAGTTCGGGTAACTTGGTTCCTAGGGCACAAAACCTACTGACGTACATGTCCAAGTTTTTTTCTGAAGGCGTCAGAGAGCTGTTTCAATCTAGGCAGGTGATAACACACTTCAACAACAAAGAGCAAACCAAACTAAAAGTCTAAGGATTAAATAAGATACAGTAGGTTCCTCCAAGATAATCTCTAACAAGGTTCTAATCACTTATACCTAATCTGATGCACCTTATTCCAATTTTAAATATCTAAGTTAGTGATAGATGTAGGGAGTGTACTTACTTTAACCACATGCAAAATCTGCATTTATGTTTACTTAAATTATTCAATGGACTACAAAGTGTAAATGTGACACAATGTCTGTTTTATTATATCACCTTTATCTAATATATATGGTTTAAATGAAGATCAAATGTTGATATGTCCATATACAGCATGTTAAAATTTCATGTGTTGCGCTTATTTTTTCACATGACTGTATTATAAGCATGCAATAGGTTTATTCATGGATTTGTCAATATGAGTGGTGACTCAAGACCTGAGGATCAAATCTAAGTGGTGTAAGTACTAATGGTTCTGAGCCATTTGTCAGAATGTTTTAAAGAAAATGTGTAGGACATATTCGATTTTTAGTAATAGTTTGGGTTCTCTAAGGCTGCAGGTGTCAGGTACAGTATGTCCTGCACTGAAGGTAGATGTATGCCAGTGATATTGTGAATGTACTTTACCACCTCCTGCAGTGCTTTGTGGTTCTGAACTGAGTAAGTGATGTGCCAGGTTATAGAGCAGTCAGTGAAGACAGACTCCAATATGCAAATGTAGACGATTGTAAGCACAGGTTGAAACATCTGGGTATACACAGACATCTTATAAGTAAAAAGGATTGTTGAGCTTTTTTGATTACAGCTAACATTCGCACTCACTTTAGGTGTCACGCTCCCTTAAAATGCAAACATATGTGTCTGTGTCATCTGCCTCCCTGCCCCTGGGCCTGTGACACTAAAATGGATTAGATAGTTCAGTACTTTGATAGATAACATTAGCTTATTCATGCAATTTACAATACAATACAATTTATTTTTGTATAGCCCAAAATCACAGAAGTGCCACAATGGGCTATAACAGGCCCTGTTTCTTGACAGCCCTCCAGCCTTGACTCTCTAAGAAGACAAGGAAAAACTCCCAAAAAAACCCTTGTAGGGAAAAAATGGAAGAAACCTTGGGAAAGGCAGTTCAAAAAGAGACCCCTTTCCAGGTAGGTTGGGCATGCAGTGGGTGTCAAAAAGAAGGGGGTCAATACAATACACAGAACAGAACAAATTCTCAATACAGTATAAAAATAAAAATGTTACAAGTACGGAGCAGAATGTAATAGTAGATGATATCACATAATATGATTTGGATTTGTTTAGAGTCCTGGAGACCTCAGCCATCAAGCTGCCTCCCCCATTTGGCCAGTGCTGGGCCAGCCAATCCGATGAAAGGGACCCTTTACCCCACAATTCCTGCAATCCTCCATCAGGGATGACTTTACCTTAGGCAGGTAAAACAACTTGGCATGTGGGCCATGGCACCAAGTGCCACATTTGAGTACCAAGAAGAGAAACAGAATAGGTGAGGGTCAGTAACAAATTATAACTATCATGTTACTTATGTTTTAGTGCTAATGACTAACAACAGAGATGCAGTATATACAATTAATCAGCACCTCTAGTCAGGATATGCTAAACTGAAGTATTGAGTCTTCAGCCGGGATTTAAAAGCTGAGACCAAAGGGGCATCTCTTATAGTAGCAGGCAGACCATTCCACAGTTTAGGGGCCCTGTAACTAAAAGCTCGACCTCCCGCTGTTATTTTATTAATTCTTGGAATCATCAGCAGACCGGCATCTTGAGATCTATTCATGTCCTCTTGTGAGAGAAACTGCCATTACCCATTTTGCTTTGCTTTGGTACACATTTTTTGCTTAAAAAGTAGCTGCCAGGCACTCTTAACTTCGACTCAAGTGTCAAGTTCATGTCTCTGTGATGGGCCATTTAAACTTGGTCAGTGAACAAGGCATTGTAGCTCAGGGATTAGTAACCTTAATGACAAAACTTTGTACCAGTTGTCAGCCAAAAGGTTGGGCTAATTAGCACCCAAGAAACTACTGCCAAAATGTCAACTCCTTCGTTTGTAAGGCATTGCAGGCACCAGTTGTATGCTTTAAGTATACACTCAGTGCTCTCAACCTGGCCATAACTTTGCTTCATCGCTGGGTCCACTTTTTGGGTCCACTTCAATGGCTGCAAGCAATCATGTCTGCAAAGCTAGCGAAAACCTTAATGGCGAAAAAGGCACATTTTTTGACTTCCATGGTATCATCTTTATTTAAAAAGATCACCTTGTTGGTACCATCATAATGTCTTAGTTTTTACCTATTTCCCTTTAAGTTCAGAGTGCTGCCCTTGTAAATAAAGACATTAGTTATAATTTTATACAAATAAAACATGCACATTAAATCTGACTAAAAAAATTTTAACGGAAAATCACAATTATGTAATCAGTCTTGGAGTGTTCATGTTTTGGAGTCTAGGGACTGGTAGGCTAAGGTGAAGGCTGGTGGTTCTAGAGACAATAAAGTCAACAGAATGATTCTCATTGGTCAGCAACTGTCAACTACATGCCTGATGAGTGTGAAACAAGGGAGAAGAGGAAGATATGGAAGCTTCTGTGTCATTTCTCCCACTTGGGTGAATATCAGTGCAATGGTCGTTACAGAATATCACTTTTTTGGGGCCAATGTGTGGTGTGATATAAACACAGACCAGACATCATGAAAAGGTTTGGGGCAGCCACCTGTATAATATCCCTGGCTGCAAAAGGCTTTTGAAAATAACAGAGTTGTTCACAAGACTGAGTCCAAAACAGAACTGATTCCTTGGTGGTAAGATGGCGGCTTTAAAGGCCTGTGTAGGAAGTGACGTCATCGAAGGGCCCAGAACCGGAAGTGGCGTCATCGAAGGGGCCGGAACCAAAAGTGAGGTCTTCAGAGGCACTGGAGCCGGAAGTGACGTCATCAAAAGGCCCAGAACTGGAAGTGAGGTCTTTGTAGGCGCCGGAACTTGGCAGGATTTCTCAGGAAAGGTCTGCAGGGAACTGTGAAAGATAGTCAGTGCACCCCACCACCCCCTGGTCAGATGTGGTATTACCATTACTTGTGTGACAGTGGATACTAATAGATGTAAGATGGTGCCCTTGCTACAGTATGTGCAGTGCAATACTGGGGAGAAACCTTGACATCCAATATAAATTTGATGGAAAGACCAGCTTTATGTCTCAAAGAAAATGCAGTTTTATGTGATTGTCATGTAGTAGTGTTGTGAATAGGGACGCAAAACTTTAGACAGGTCTGAATCCCTCAATAGAGGCTTACGTTTAAATTATTTTAGAAAACTAGAATTTAAACCAGTATCAAAAGTACCAAATATTCAAACAACACAATAATTTCAAAAATCACAAAGTATAAAGCAGAATACTTAATGCTGCCTCAAAACAAAGGCATAATCTAAAAAACAGACGCAACCAAATCTGAAATACAAAAAAAAAAAATCAAATTGAGGAAATAGAGAAGAATGTTCAAATCAAGAGATCTTAAAGATAAGGTAGGAAAACCAAAAAAAAGCCTTGAACTGTGGACAAATTGAAAAGATGACCCAACAACATGGAAACAGAAGGCTATTTCCTCAGCACTAGGCCTTCATATACGTCACCTCACCTCATGCCTCAGTAGCTGCAGTATTGAGGAACCCCCCCCCCCCACACCCCCCCACCTTGGGCTGAACATTCAAAAAACAAGAAATGTAACAAACTTATTTAACATAAAAAGAAGACAAAACAAAATTACAAAATGATAAAATCAAAACAATTCAATATGAAAATACATGAACAAAAATATTTAGCCACAAAAGCCACTACATAATTCACAAAAAATACAGCAGAATAACAAATAGAAGTCCTGGGCTCTAAATATTAGCCAGCTGCATGAATTTTCTTGCTTTTTCTTGTCAAAAGTGTTTGAGTTTGGTTGATTCTGAATGCAATTACTATGTGAATTTGGGAGGTGTTTACAGCATTTCAAGAACTTGCCATCTCTGCCTCATCCTTATGGCCCTTGCTTCTGGTTTAGGGTTTTAATTAATTATATGACAGAAACAACATAACAATAATTCAAGCTTGCTAGAGCGTGTTGTTTTATGGTACTGGTAATAATTCAAAACTACAAAGAAAAAACAACTGAAGCAAAAATAACTATTAAATAAGTGATAGAAAAATATGACCCATGTGACAAGAAACTTTTTATAGTGCAGAATGATAACTCTGTTCAATCACATGCCGAATGTTGTGCACCATTGTTTATATCACCAACTATAAACCAGCATTAAAGAATTTCCACAGGCCAGCTGACAGATGTTTTTGTTAGGCTGAGAAGTCTACATAAATTGCAGTACATCTGTTCAGCCTGTGCAGACAAAGATATGAAAGAGATATTTATGATTATGAAGGTAATAAATAAGCCTGATGCTGGTTGTTACATTAAGTTCAGTTTTTGGAAGAGGACTTACAGCATAACCATTCAGTGCAGATTGTATCTTTGTGCTAGAAACATGCTTATCTCTTGCTAAAACAAGGTTACAGATGACTCAAACCCAGTATATACTCATCCTGACCTTAACTTGATTGTTTCTCCTGTAAATTGCACTGGGGTGTTATCCTGACAATAAGAAATAAATAATCAGGAGCCAAAAGTTTGTAAATAATGGTTTAATGTGCCTGTGTACATATAGCACAGAGTTGCTGTGTTTACCTAGGCATTTTATGTGACTTTCATTACATGATGTCTTTGATGAAACTAATTTTGTTGTTTAGCTATTTATATGATATATATATGGGGGTTAGGAGACCCGGGTTCGCTTCCTGGGTCCTCCCTGTGTGGAGTTTGCATGTTCTCCCCGTGTCTGCGTGGGTTTCCTCTGGGTGCTCCAGTTTCCTCTCACGGTCCAAAGACATGCAGGTTAGGTGCATTGGCGATCCTAAATTGTCCCTAGTGTGTGCTTGGTGTGTGTGTTTGTGTGTGTGTGTGTGTGTGTGTGCGCCCTGCGGTTGGCTGGCACCCTGCCCAGGGTTAGTTTCTTGCCTTGCGCCCAGTGTTGGCTGGGATTGGCTCCAGCAGACCCCCGTGACCCTGTAGTTAGGATATAGCGGGTTGGATAATGGATGGACGGTTTTCCATACACATCTGTGTAATAATAATGTTCCTTTGTTTGAGGTGAGGCTTCCATGAAGACAGTGTTGCACTCACACAGAAGTCCTCATTACTTTAGTTTGCATCATCTGGTGAGCATTGTCAATCCACTACCATACGCGTTAAAAAATTAGAAAAATCTTGACAACAACAGGCCATTCAGCTCAACAAATCTCATCAATTCTATCTACCTGATTTCTTCAATATAATAACAACTTGTGTTCTGAATGGCCTTAAGATCCCATTGCATTGCTTGGTGATTTATTCTGAGTGTCTGTGGTTCTTCTAATTTTTACTGTTTGTGCAAAATGTCCACGTGTTCTTCTTGAATTTATTTTAAAGTAACAGTCTTAACCCACTGTACTAGTTTCTTTTGTAATTTTAAACACTACAGTCATGTCACATCTTGAAAAGGTTCAACTGCTTCAGTCTTTCCTTTCCAGTCTTACCTTGCAGTCATGGAGTTAACCTAGATGCTCTTCACTGGACTTTCCCTAGCCTAGTGATTTAGTGCATCCCAGGGACTAAAACTGCACACACGAATCCAGGTTGAGGTCTCATTAGTGTCTTATAAAGATTAAGCATAACCTCTTTTCATGTGTACTCTGCACTACTTGCAATATAAACTAACATCCTGTTAGTTTTCTTGGTCACTTCTATACAGTGTCTGGATGTTGATAGTGAAGAATGAGGTCAGAGGAGAATGACCAGACTGAGGCTACAGTAACTAAGATAACCATTCTGTACAGCTATGGTTAGCAGAAAAGCAGAATGCACAACATGTTAGACCTTGAGACAAACAGATTACGACAGTAAAAGATCATGTTGTGGTCCACTCCTTTCAGCCAAGAACAGAAGACTGAGGCTGCATTGAGCACAGGCTCACAAAAATTGTGAGAGCTGAAGTTGAAGACTAGAAAAAACGTAGCCTGGTCTGATGAATCTCAATTTCTGCTGAAGCACACTGATTAAAGGCTCAAAATGCCATGCCAAAAGCATGAATCCATGCACCCAACTTGCTTTGTGTCAACAGTCCAGGCTGTGGTGTTCTAATTGTGTGGGGAATGATTCTTTGACACGCTTTGGGCCCATTAATGCCAGTCAATCATTGCTTGAATGCCACAGCCTATTTGAGTATTGATGCTGTCTATGTGCATCCCATTTATCTTCCAATGGCTTCTTCCAGTATGACAATGCACCATGTCACAAAGCAAATGTTGTCTTAAACTGGTTTCATGAACATGACAACTGGATTGGACTCCAGTAGAACGACTTTGAGAAGTGGTAAAACAGGAAATTCGCAGTATGAATGTGCAGCTCAGAAATCTACAGAAACTGTGTGATGCAACCATGTCAACAAGGTTCACAATCTGAAAGGAATGCTCCCGACATCTTATGGAATCCATGCCACAGGGAACTGAGTCTGTTTTGAGAGCAAAAGGAGGCTCTGCCTAGTTTTAGTATAGTATTCCTAATAATTTGCTTAGTGAGTGCATGTGTATGCTCAGCATGTGTTTGTGCATGCACGTGATGTCATGTCAGCCATATTTAAAGGATCAAGATGCAGTTCACTTAGTGTTTACACTTTGTTTTCTCAAGTAAAAGAATGCCTTGATACAAGAAGGTTAACTTCTTGGGTAATTTTGTATGTTTTCTGGTTGTCTTTATGTTTTGAGCTCATGTTCCTTCTAAGAGATTTATGATTTTTGCTTATCCCTGTCATGAACACTCAGTAATGCCTGAACAAAAACTACTTATTAGGTTTAACTTATTTGTTATATTTTTGTTAATAATAATTAATAACATTGTTTTGTTCAAACCATCACAAAGTCCTTTTTTGTATCCTGTTACTTTTTCAGGCAGTAATAATTGGTGTTGTTTCATGAAATGTTGTCATCATGTAACCCTTCCTTAAGATGGCAGACTACCTCTCACAGCTTCCACGTTTTTGGATAATTAACAAATATCTGTGGTGGGAGTTTTGAGCAATTCTAATTTAATTAGGAAAGGATATTTAGTTTCATAAGGACCTCTGCTTTGTTTCTTTGACTTTTGACTCATAATGTTTATTATGGTTTTGAAAAAAAAACAGAAATGGCAGTGTGATAAATAAAACATAAGAAGAATTAAATTTTAAACAAGTGAAAAAATTACAAAAGGGCTAAAAGGGAATAGTGTAACAGATTATGAACACTCAGAAACCCTGAAATTATAACAGTTTTGATTTTCTGTTATTTAACAAATCTCTGGTTGGTTTTCATTTAAAGGCTTGTTAAATGTCCCATTACACCAAGCTAACACTTAATTGAATTCAGTTTATTTTTGTATAGCACCCATCACTGAGTTCAGACTCCAAGTGCTGTAGCAAGTTCATAGCTAAAGTACGATTACAAACTTTTCCAATTACTAATTACATAATGCAAACACATAAAGACACTGGTTTGTTTAAACACACAGTAACACAAAGCAGTTTCAAACTGATTAACATAAATGAAATCTAACAATATCTGTCCATTAACGTTACTTAAAATTTTCACTTAAACCAAATATACTGTATACCATATGTGAGAATATATAAACTGTTGTGGAAAGATCAGCCTCGACACAGACAGACACCGACTCACAATGTCCAGAACACACACTATTTATTTTTAGTTCTGCACAGCACAGTGCGCAAATCACCCCCACTTAGGTTCAGTCCCGTACAGTATACTTCTCTTTAACTCTTTATCCTTTACTGCCGCCTCCGCTCCTCTCTTGCAAGCTCTGTTCTCTGCCTCCTGACTCCGGCTCCCTGAATGGCGGCCCCTTTTGTGCTGGTGTGGTGGAAGTGCTGCCCTTGCACCCGGAAGCACTCCAGGTGTACCTGGTTCCTGTTCCTGCAGCACTTCCTGGTGTGGCAGAAGTGCTGCAGTCCATGGCTCTGGAACCATCCATCCTGATGCAATCCAGGGGGGCTGCCCTCTTGCACCCTGGGGAAGATATTGCCCCTCTCCTGGTCCTTTCCTTCTCCAGGCGTCCCAGTGACGCAAGGTCTCCGGATTGTCTGCCACAAAGTACATACTGTATTATATACTGTATATATATATATACTGTGACGCGTGAGTCACTGTCTTGCACCACAAAACATAGCACTGAGTCTCAGTACTTTAGCAAAACCAGCTTTATTCTACTTGATACAGGAACAGCACGGTCATTTATTGCAGCAGGATCGACCATTCTGTAACACATAGAGATAGAAAATGGGCAGGGTCGGGGCCAGGTCAGTGGCCAAGTTATACTGTTCCCTGTATTTATAATGTTCCTTGTATCACCCATCTGCGGTAGGCGCTTAAAGCGCAACTGTGATCGCACAACTGTGATTGCACAACTGCGATCGGCTCATATTAGTTTCCACGGCGCTATGCTGCTGCGCTGCAAACCTGTGGTTGCCTTGGTGATGGACAAGAAGCCCCTCCACAGATGTGGCAGTTGCGCTTTGGCATGTCGTTTCATTGGGGAGGTCCCACAAGTTCATAAACCTTATGTATATGACACGTGAGTCACTGTCTTACACCCCAAAAACAGGAGGCTGAGTGACAATCTTCAGAATGATCAACTTTATTAACAACCTCAAACAGGAACAGCAAGCATTTTTATTGAGGCGGGAGTTACCATTCTATAACACACAAACACAGCAAGCAACCAGTGACTTCATTAGTCATTCCGCCTCGGCTTCCTCCTTCAGTCCAGGCACTGATAATCCTCCTCCTCAGGTTGGTCCTGCGGCTGCGGATCCGGGATTGGGATCTGATTATCCTTGAGAAGATGGGACAAAGAGAAAGTGGGCCAGGTCATTACCAGAATTAAAATAACCACCCCCCCACCCATATCGCTGATCAGTCCCTGGCTGAGGTACACTGCGCAGAGAGCTGTGAGCGAACTCGTTGTCATGATGATGATTTTTCAATGGCTGAATGACACTCTTCTGTGTGACGGGGCCGTGAAGGCGCTGTTGAAGCAGGATGCGCAGTGTGGCGGAACTGCGTACGTCATATCCCTTCTCCCAGCTTCGGACACAGCAGCATGAACGAAGCAGCCTACCCGATCAGGTTAGGTTAAGCGGGAGAGGAAGTCCGCATTCACATGTGCAGAGCCAGGCCGGTGGTGCACATCAAAGTTGAAAGGCTATAAACTAAGAAACCACCGAGTGATACATTTTTGTCCTTCTGTCGAGAAAGCCACTGAAGCAAGGCATGGTCAGTTGCCAGGGTGAACCATCGACCCCAGAGGTAGTAGCGGAGGACCTCCACAGCCCACTTAATTGCCAAGTACTCTTTTTCAATAGTCGAATAATTACGCTCCCTGGGTAACAGTTTCCTGCTGAAAAACGTGATGGGGTGCTCTTGTGAGAGCACTGCTCCAAACCCAAAAGCCCTAGCATCCACTTGCACAATAAATTTCTTCAAAAAGTCAGGATTGCACAGAACCAGGAGAGACGATACAGCGGCTTTTAGGTCAGCAAAAGCTCTCTCACAGGTGTCAATCCAGCACTTTGTCAAGTTAGCAAGGGGGTGGCCCGATGTGCAAAATTGGGAAAGAACTGGCTGTAATACCCTGTGAGCCTGAGGAAGTCACGAACCTGCCTCTGTGTGGTAGGACGGGAATATGCAAGCACCTCCCCCACCTTGTCCATCTGTAGTCTAATTAGGCCATTCCCCATGAAGTAACCCAGATAATTAGTCTCTGACATGCCCAACATGAACTTCTTTGGGTTGGCCGTCAGTCCCGCAAGCCGCAAACTGTCAAGGACAGCCCGTAAGCGATCAAGATGAGACTTCCAATCGTTACTGAAAATGACCACATCATCAAGATACAAACCCGTATACGCCGCTTGGGGATCCAAAATCTGGTCCATCATCTGCTGAAACATTAGTGGCGCCCCATGGAGACCAAAGGGGAGTTTGGTAAATTCAGATTCGTCTGGGGTGACGAAGGCAGTTTTCTCGCAACTGGATTCCTCCAAGGGCTCCTGCCAGTAGCCCTTCATGAGGTCCAGAGTGGAAATATACAAGGCCTGTCGGAGTTTCTCCAACAAGTAGTCCACGCATGGCATTGGTAGGCATCAAACTTGGAAATCTTATTTAACCATCTAAAATCAATACAAAACTGAACCGAACCATCTGGTTTTGAAACAAGGTCAACAGGACTTCGCCATTCACTTTTGCTTTCACAAATAACTCCTAGCCGGAGTATCTCAGCCACCTCATTACGAATTATGGGCACATGTACCGTGACACCAGGATCAGTAACTATCCTGTGTTCCGCAATTTCTGTCTGGCCATGTATGACCAAAAAGACATCTGAGTTCCTCTCGATCAATGTTAGTAGATCAGCTTTCCGAGTGTCAGTTAAATGCTCACCAATAGAAACTTCCACCTGTGGGACCGCTATGGATGCAGTCATCACCTTGCGCGGTTCATGCCACTCTTTCAACAGGTTGATATGCAAAAGCTGTATGGGCTTCCGCATCCTTGAAATCTGGACTTTATAATTCATTGAGGACACATGCTCTTCTATGACTGCTGGACCCAACCACTTGCAAAATTTATGTGGGTCTGACGGAATTAACACCAGCACACGATCTCCCCTCTTAAACGAGTCAGTACTGTGGCCTAATCTATACAATGAAGACAAAAGAACACTCCAAACAGATCTGTGAAAAGCTGATTGGAAAGCACAAGTCAGAGGATGGGGACAAGTAAATATCAGATTCAATGAATATCCAATCTAATCAATCGTTAAGAAAGAGTGTGACACAGCTGTAAATCTGCCTTATGCAAAAAGAAGACAAGTGAAGGAGGCCACCAGAGACCTATGAGAACTCTGAAGGAGTTACAAGCTACAGTGGGAAAGATTGTGTTAATTGGGTGGTTTACAAGTTGCAGCTTTATGGGAAAGTGGCAAAGAGAAAGCAACTGTAAGAAAAAATAAAACGCACATGACATCTTGGCTAGAGTTTGCCAAAAGGCAAATGGGAGACTCTAAAGTCAGCCGGAAGGTGGTTTTTTTAGTCTGATGAGACCAAATGCTATTTTTGAACACTGCACATTATCAAAAACGTAACATCCTCACTGAGAAGCAGGGTGGTGTAAACATCATGTTTTGAGTGATGCTTCACTGTGGCTTCTGTCAGTATAAAGTTAAATGAATGCAGCAAAATACAGGAAAATCCTAGAAGAAAACTTGATGCAGTCTGTAAAAAGCATGCTTCTTGGAAGATTTTTTTCTTCCAGCAAGACAAAGACCCAAAGCAAGAAGCCAAAGATACACATTAATGGCTTCAAAATAACAGTGTTAATATTCTGAGATGGCCAAGTTGGAGTCCAGAGGTGATGAATTATTTTGTGTTTTATATTCTGTATTTTATATCTCTAATTTAGACAACTTTGCAAAGATCTATTTTCACATTGACATTAAAGAGTTTTTCTGGTGATATAATAATGATAGTATAATAAATCTTCCAAGGAAATAAATAATACACCTATCTATCTGTCTTTGTGGAACTGCAGTAGATACACTCTCCTCAAAGGAGGCAGTACTGGAAACATAACAGTGCCCAATGTTATTTTGTTAATTATAAAGCTTCGTAGTGACATGAAGTTACAGTATGTGCTAAAAATATATATAGGTGCCACTAGGGGGAGCTGCAGGGGGCAAGTTCTCCTGTCAGGGAGAGGTTCCACCTGGCCCAGAAGTGCTTCCAGGGGGTAATTGTGTTGCACCGAAATTACACCCAAGTCCAGGTTAAAAAGGAGCGCTTCACCTTCCCACAGAGTCAGGAGAGGAGTTGGGTGATGCTCACAAGGGAGGCATGGAGGAATTAAAGAGAAGAAAAAAGAAAAAGAAAAGAATCAAAATTACTTTATAGAAGAAGAACTGGTCATTAATGATGCCTTCTAATATGGTACTTCATATAATAAAAGAGTTTATTTTAACCAGGGACTGTACTTGTAGCAATTGTGTCTACTCTTCTCAATAGATTATCTTCGATTGGCATTACCCACACTCCACTAGATTGGTTCAGATCCTACCTCTCAGGCTGCACTCAGGTTTGTTCAGCTTAAAACTTTCACATCCCAACCCACCGCTGTTACTTCAGGTGTGCCCCAGGGCTCTGTCCTGGGACCCCTCCTTTTCATTATTTACCTCCTTGCTCTTGGAAATATCTTTCGTAAATATAACATTAGCTTCCACTGTTATGCTAATGACACCCAGCTCTGTCTCACTAGCAAACCTACTGTTTCCTTTCCACCCTCCTCACTTATTGATTGCATAGCAGAAATCAAATCCTGGTTTTCTTCAAATTTTCTTAAATTAAATAGTGACAAAACTGAGGTTCTCCTCATTAGTACAAAATCAACATTATCCAAAACTGATCATTTTTCATTTGTTATTGGTAATTCCTCTGTCTCCCCTTCCTCATAGATTAAGAGTCTGGGTGTCATCCTTGACAGTTCTTTATCCTTACAGTCCCATATCAATAACATTTCCCGGTCTGCATATTTCCACCTGCATAACATTAATCGTATTCTCCCCTCTCTCACTCACCACACCACTGCTATCCTTGTTCATAGCCTTGTCACTTCTCATCTGGATTATTGCAATTCCCTTTTCTTTGGTCTTTCTTGCAAATCTCTTTATAAGCTTCAACTGATCCAGAATTCAACTGCTGCATCATTACTAGTACCCCCTCGATTCACCATATCACTCCCGTTTTGCAGCAGTTTCATTAGCTTCCAGTTAAGTTCCGCATTCAATTCAAAATTTTTCTGTTAACTTTTAAGGCTATCCACAACCTTGCCCCTCCATATCTGTCTGACCTCCTCCATGTTGCCATTCCCTCCCGTACCCTTAGATCCTCTTCCTCCATCCACTTGGCGGTCCCCTTTGTCCGTCTTACAACTATGGGGAGCAAAGCATTCAGTTGCTCTGCTCCCCAGCTCTGGAACTCACTACCATCTGAGCTTAGAAATATTGAATCATTTTCACTTTTCAAATCTAAACTTAAAACTCATTTATTTAAGACTGCTTTTTCTCTTTGATTACAATTGCTCTGTCTGATTTTAATTTTAGTATTTTAGTTTTGTTTATAATCTGTGTTTTATCTATTGCTCGGTGTCCTTGAGTGTTTAGAAAGGCGCCAACAAATAAATAAAATGTATTATTATTATTTATTATTTAAGGGTGGCCACCCTCCTTTTATATCCATCTTTGATACAATGCATTTCATATAAATGTCTACTATATTGTTTCTTTGATATGTATTTCATAGTGCTTTTCACAGCTATCAATCAAATACTGTATCACATATCTGATAAAAAATACTTTCATATTTATCTGTCTATCTCTCTTATACTGTATGAAGCTTTAATTAAACACAAGGCTAGTTATAAAAAAGCATTAGTCATAAAGGAGGATGACAGTCTCTTAAGATGGAAGCTGCAGGATCGCATGATAGTCAATAGAAGAGAAAAAAATCAAATTCATCCTAACAAAATATTTCACATTATGTTAATATACAGGAAATCAGTCAAACGTATTATTACATTTTATGAAGTTTTTAAAACCAAAAGGAAAAGCACAAATTTCTGTGTGCAGCTATTCAGATTAAAATGTCTTTGGGCTTAACATTAGTTTATAATACTGTTGCCCACTGTAAAACTTTGTGCATAAGACATTGTGCATAATATAGGTCTGCCAAGTGGACACTCCAGCTCTCTGGGGAACACCTTCATTTTAGATTAACCTTTCATTACAGAGGCAGTGGACAACCACAGCACTGACTAGACCTGCCAGCCCCGAAAAGTAATCAGCTCTCCTCAGGAGCAGCTGGCCAGTGTAAATGTAATATTCAGTGGGTAAGGCAATTAATCTGTCTACATTTCAATTGCAAAAAATGTATGTAATTAACTAGGACAATTAATTTAGGATCAGTTGTCATTTATAATGATTAACAGTCAAAAAAGTAATCACTAAAATGTAATTATATGCAGGAAAATCAGTTAAATAGGTTCAAGATTGTTTATTTGTCACATACACGGTTATACAAGTACAACATGAGACTGATAATAAAACTGAGATAAAGTTAAGAAATAGTTAAATTAAAAAATAAATTTAAATTAAAAACAAGTTTATGGGTTAGAACTAAGGTGATACAATACACAGAAAAAAAAAATATATCCAAGTAAGCATTACAATTATAAACAAGATAGCTAGGAACTATATGATGGACCTGATATACTGTATATGAAAGGCACTGTTTAAATGATAGATGTAAAATGCGCTACACTGCATGTAGACAAAATAAAGAGCACTTTGAAAATCAAAGGTCCATCCACTCTTTAATTTCTGACCCATTTATCCAATTCCAAATGGGTGCAAAGTCTGGACAACTCCAGACAATTTAGCAGTCAATCACAGGCACACTCATCCACACACACTCACTCCTTCAAGGCCAAATTAGAGCCATCTAAATAACCTAACATACACTGGAGACAATCCTTATAGATAGAGATAGAATATGGAAATTCCAAAATCAAAGACTCATACTGCTGTTTCATATATGTTGCTCTGGTGCAAAGCTAGGCAAGTGCTGTAACAATCACAATATATAAGAAACTGCAAAACAGATACATATGGCAAGAATAGGTTTATCTAGTCGGTAATTTGCAAAGCTACCTCAAACAAGCATATTATAAATATACTCTGCACATCCATTTTGTCCTGGGTATAATATTAAACTGCATCAGGTCCTACAAGTCGTCACCCAACTTGCAGAGAAAACTTGGAGACTGGTGGCAGAACTGACACTGCGGCCACGGTAAAAACTTCATACAGCTCAGAAATGGCAGACAGGATTCCATTCTCCTCTCCAGAGGAGTAGCTCTGTTGTAGCCACCCACAGAAAGGATGCTTGCATTATGAAGACAGGAGCCTCATCCCCCTAAGAGTCAAAACCACCAAAGAGCCAAAGAGGTCAGGCCTGTTGGGGTTTGGCACTAGTGAGGTGCTGAGGCATTGTCCACTGCACGGCAGCGCTCGGGTCCTAATCTGAGGTGGCCCATCCGGGTAGGCGCGTGGAATGTCTTGTCTCTCTGGCATGATGATCATCTTCCTCTGTTGTCGGAGGAGCTTCGTAAACTCTGCACTTCAGTGGTGGTACTCTCTGAGGTGTGCAGACCTGAGAATGGCCAGATCTCTGTGGGTGGGTACACCTTTTATTGGTCTGGTGGGGAGTAGCTGTTGCTATGGCGGATTGGCTCCTTCCAATTGTGTCTGATGTCACTCCTTTCAACGAGCGTATTATGAGGCTCGGATTAAGGCACTCTCTGGGTGCCTTGTCTGTTGTCACAATGTATGTTCCTGACTGTGGTGAGTGATGGGAGACATTTTGTTCACATCTTTGGTCAGTGGTTGATAGGTGCCAGTGAGGTGACACTCCTCAATTCATGGGTGACTTAAATGTGACCATTGGCACTGACAGGGCTGGATATGAAAACTGTGTCGGTCACCATGTATCTGGTAACCGTGATGAAAGTGGCTCCATGCTTCTTGACATTGCTAAAGGTCAGGGGCTGCAGACCACTGAATCCTGGTTCCAGCACCCTGAGCTGCATCGTTGGACTTGGTAAAAATTGCTTGCTTGCTTTCTATCATAGTCAGTTCTGTCATGTCAAAGTCAGACCCCAAATGCAATCTCCAATGACTACAACCAACCCTGCACACTCAGAGCTCTTTTCTGTGTTGATAATTAAGGGAAGTGCTGAGCAATTACAATCACCTGTCACTTGCCCAAATACTGCTCAGCTGGAATTGGAAGGCTAAACACAACAAATGTCATTTTTTCCAATATCTGTTATATTGAAAAAATTGCCCAGAAATAAAAGCTGACATTCTTTACTTTAGTCTCATATTCATCTGTTCACACAGAACACATATTTTATGAATATAGAACCAAATTACCTTATTGTCCAAGTATTTTTGCTTATCACTGTAAATGTTAACAAAGAAGATAATGCACACTCAGGTAAATGATCTCCTGTTTTCAAAACTGTTCACATAATATACATTCACAGAGATTACTGCCATACACGTGGAGTGGTGGCTCTGAGGGTAGGGATCTGCACTGGCAATCGGAAGGTTGCCGGTTCGAATTCTGTAAACGCCAAAAGGGACTCTGCTCTGTTGGGCCCTTGAGCAAGGCCCTTAACCTACAATTGCTAAGCACTTTGAATAGTGAGAAAAGCACTATATAAATGCAAAGAATTATTATTATAAGGTTTACAGCTCATCCCATTTGTGATTTGTATAGACATTTGCTTGCTTTAATATTCGTTTAAAATCTTGAGCCTTCACGAGGAAAAATCTATTATTAATTTCAAACTTCTGTTAAAAACACATCTTTTCAATGAGTATTATTCTTTTTCTTGTATGTAATTTCTACTGTCTTGTTAATGTGTTTATTGATTTATAAAGTGTCCTTGAGTGTATGAAAGGCACTTCATAAATAAAACGTATTATTATTATTATTAAAATGTCCTTTTTCCACAATAAATATTTTTGTACTTTTTCTTTTGGTTTCATTATAATGTCTTTCATTAGTTTAATTAGCTATTTTTATTTCTTCTTGCTGCCTCTTCCTATGGCCTGCCTTTATTTAAACCAACACTGGACTTTCATAACCTATCATATTCCTTCAGGTCCTGCTTTCCCTGTTTCACAGCACTCATTTTTGCAGATTTTGTGTCCTGATGCATGGATACCCTGTTTATTCCATATTCTGAAAAAAAGGTTACTTATTTTTGTAGCTTAATCTTACTAAAATACTGTATTTTTACCTGATAAAATGTTGAATTCCTGTATTTATCTGATTTTTGATAAAGTTTACTGCAAAGCTTAATATGAGGTTTTTAGCTGTCTGACTTATTAAGAGACAATACAGCATGATAACCTCCATCCATCCATTTCCCAACCCGCTGAATCCGAACACAGGGTCACGGGGGTCTGCTGGAGCCAATCCCAGCCAACACAGGGCACAAGGCAGGAAACAATCCTGGGCAGGGTGCCAACCCACCGCAGGACACGCACAAACACACCCACACACCAAGCACACACTAGGGCCAATTTAGAATCGCCAATCCACCTAACCTGCATGTCTTTGGAATGTGGGAGGAAACCGGAGCACCCGGAGGAAACCCACGCAGACACGGGGAGAACATGCAAACTCCACGCAGGGAGGACCCAGGAATCGAACCCAGGTCCCCAGATCTCCCAACTGCGAGGCAGCAGCGCTACCCACTGCGCCACCGTGCCGCCCGCATGATAACCTTTTCCTTAGATTTTGGTATTTTTACAGTTCTGGGGCCTTATTTCTTTGAATATCTTGTTTCTGAAAAATCTGATACTCACCATTACAGAATCTTGATTTAGTTTAATTTATCTTCTATAATAAAAGTAATATGATTCTGTTTTTTCTTTAATTTTTAGGGATTTGTTTCCATTTATTTTATGTTCTTTGTGTCTCTTTGGTTGTTTTGGACTAGGAAAAAACATATTTAAGGTTATTTTATGACAAAGACAATTGTCTAAATTCTTAAAATATTGAAGGTTTTATCACAATGCTATTTTTTTCTGTGACTTCAGCCATTTTGGACTGATTTTTTAGCTAGCATAATGCTATTCAGAACAAAAGGAGGTCATGACTTGTGATGACGTCATATTAAGGGTGTAAATGTCAGGGTCAAGCATGTCAGACTTCAAAAGTGCTTGTGTTTGTTTTTTTAGTCTTATTGATTTCAGAAACTGTGCATCAAGATTTTAACTAGGTCTTTTGTTTAGTGATTTGGCTGCAAAGACAGATAAGGACAGATTCACAGCTTTGATCTTAGGTCATTTTGTGACTTACGTTTCTTCTCTATTAAGACAAAAAAAGTCTGCTCTTTCCTTCTGAAGGTATTACAGAAAGAAATGTAATATGACACTAATTAATCAGGTTTGAATATGGAAAACTTTAGGAATTTAAAGCTACATGCTCATTTTATGAAGACATTGACAGATTATGTTTTTTTTTTTTTGTCTTTTGCAAGCAAGTTGTGCCGGTTTACATTGAACTGCACTATCTCTCAGGTTCAGACAGGTTGCTGTTTCTGCTATTACAGCTACAGTTTAATAGTATACAATTCAATTTTAAGTATTTTTAATACTATGAATATCAAGATAAGCAATTTTTGGAACACTTCTGATTCTAAACTTGTTTGTTCCCAGATAGTTATTATTTCACACCCCTTCCCTGGGTTGTTTTCTACCTTGTGCCCAATGCTGTTGGGATTGGCACCTCCCTCCTCCTTGACTGTGAACTGAATTAACCGAGCTTGATAATGGATGGGTAAACCTGCATTACTCTTAAATCTAGCCTGTCCTAAACTCCCTGCCCCAACTTGTCCTAATTTAACAGTTCCACAACTAAATTACTAATTTGCCTTTCCAATATGTCAGTGCCTCTTGTGTTTAAGAGCCCGTCTCAGCAGTACAGGTCCCGTCTGTTCCAAAATGTCTCCCCAATTATCTGTAACCCTGTGTCATACCAAGAACTGAACCAAGTGTTTATCTTTGTTATCTTCCCAGTCTTAACCTGAAATGACATGTAGCACAGGCAAAGGATCACATAACACTTATTTGCCAGTTCTATCCTGGAGCTTCTTTAGCAAGCCATTTTTTTCAAGCATAACTACCAGACTAGCTGTGTATATGTAATTTGTCGATACGTGAAAACATGCAACCATCCCAGCTCTGACCTTATGGCTATTCACATGTCTAGGAGAGTCTCCTATCTTTGCACCAGACTGGCAAAATACCGATATGTCACAATGACAACATTTGACATATACTATACTACATTTTCATACATGAAAGTAGCTAACAGTGCTTTGCAAAAATAATAGTTAAACATAGTTACAAAAAGAAAGTAAAATCTAAAAAACATTAGAAAATCTTAAGTTCCATCTATGGTCAGGTGGCCAGGGAAGACAGGAAAGTAAAAACTCCAGTTGCCGAGATTTGGAGAAAATAAACCTGTTGGGTTCCAAGGCCAAAAGACCACTCAGACACCCCACAGGGCATTCAGCAGTCCATAAATGTCTCACCAATAAAAGGATACCTTTGTGAGACTCTCTTCACCTTCCCAGCATTATAGGTGGCTACAGCATAGGCCAGGGGGCAGTAGCCCATAGCACCCCAACAGAATGCTCAAAAAAATGAAAACACACAATTGTAGTGATTAGTGGCCAGCCAAAAAAACAGCAAACAGAACTGCATTGAATGAAAATAATCAATTTCCTCTTCCCCTCATTATAAAGCAATGCTAGTGATGCTAGTAATTCTTTAAGTGATCACAAAAGCCAGAGAAATAGGTTGGTTTTTAGTAGTTTTTAGAAATGTTCAGCTGTACTGGGCCTTGTGTATTTCTGATGGTAAACTATTCCAGATTTTTGATGCATAGAAACAGAAAGCCACCTCATCAGTTCTTTTATGTTTTGTTCTCGGAATACTATCTTTTTTTGGTAATCCTGATAGGAGTGCATTGCAAGAATCTAGATGGCTAAATACAAAAGCATGTACTGTATTAACTTTTCAGCATCTTGCAGTAACATAAAAGATCTGCAATGTTTTTAAGTAAAAGAATGGAGACTTAGTAATGCTTAATGCTTAACTTGATGTTTGATTTGAAGTTTAGCTCTGAATCTAAAATCATGCCTAGATTCTTTACTTCTGACCTTGTTTGTAAGCCCAGAAAGCCTAGTTCATTTCTAAAGTCCTGATGCACATTTGACTTTAATAAAAAAAAAAATTCCTCCCATAAATACTTTCTTGCTGGTAATAAGTTTGGAGGAGCCACAAGAGCTTCTCGGTCCTACCTACCAGCCCAGAGCTGTCAGAGCAGGTCAGATCTGTCTTAAGTGATTGAACTGCACTAATTTCAGAGGGTAAGTTAAAAATATGTATCACTCCTCTCTATGTGCCTCTAGACTGGATTTTCCTTCAACAGTGCTTATGATATGAACAGTGTCTCCCTAAAGAGTATTTGGATGACTCCCCTTTTGCAATAGAGAACATAAATCTCCTCCTTAAATTAAGCAATTCTAATCCCATAGTGATGGAACAGCTGGAATTTTTTGCAGGTGATGTCAGTCTGTGCCAGGGATTTTGTCAGATGGAATATCACTACAGTATACTTATTGCCAGAAAAAAACTTATTTTTTAAATTAGGAATTTAAATAATATAGTGTATATAGAAGAACAGTATATAAACAAAGAAGTGAACCAAAAATTAAGTGACGCCACATGACTAAAGAAAAAAGTGAAATTCTTGCTCCACCTGACACTTGTTTGGTTAGTTTCATTTGATGTTTCCGTCAAAAATATATTTAGCATTACACATGGTACACATGAAAGGGAAGTTCAGCTTATACAGAACAAGTTACTGAAAGTACAGATTATGAAAGTCCTAACAATGATAATGTTAGCTGGTGGCTATATGGTTGTCCAGGTTGTTGTCAACAAATCAAAGAACAGAAAGTGTTTTGTCTTTCATTACTGTTGCTGTGGAATACATTGGATCCACCCATTATCCAACCAATTATATCCTAACACAGGGTCACGGGGGTCTGCTGGAGCCAATCCCAGCCAATACAGGGCGCAAGGCAGGAACAAATCCCGGGCAGGGCACATGCACACACACACCAAGCACACACTAGGCACAATTTTAGGATCACCAATGCACCTAATCTGCATGTGTTTGGACTGTGGGAGGAAACCAGAGCACCCAGAGGAAACCCACGCAGACACGGGGAGAACATGCAAACTCCACGCAGGCCAGGCAGCAGTACTACCACTGCGCCACCGTGCCGCCCTATACATTGGATCAAACCTAGCAAATCCATTTACTTGATCTCTTGATTACTGGTTATTAAAAGAAAGCTCTGCCTTTTGACTCTGATTTATGCTTTACGATTTGGCTCAGGTGTTCTCTCTTTTTGACTTTTGGTTTTGACGCTTGCTTTGCCATGAATCTGTCCCTTCTCCTGTGCTTCAGTTCTATTTTCTGAAAAGACTGCCCTTTCTGTATGACAAGTACAAATTTGATTATGTCAAAAGTCAGTTCTCGATGGATTCCCCAAATTCTGACACCAGATCAGAAAACATGTTGCCAGGAATTCAGTCACAAGAACTTGGACCTTCTTTGACAAAATCCTACTGACTTTTCTGAAGGATTGTTATTGGAGATGAAATGTGGGTTCACCAACATGACCATGAAAATAAAGAGTCCATGCAATGAAAGCATGTGGGATCTCTGGCCACCAAGAAATTGCAGCAGTCAGCCGTGATATAAAGGGTGTGCTGCTGTTGAAATTCATGCCACACATATCAATCATCACTGGAGAAAAATATGTTTCCAACATGAAGTCATTACATGAGGCCATCAAACAGAAATGTGGGAAACTTCACGAAAACATTCTGTCCCAAATGTCCCAAAAGAGGAAGACTGCTATCAGGGAATGTGGCTTTGCAGAGCTTAACCACCCATCATATGCTCCAGGCTTTGCCCCTAGTGATTGTTTTCTCTGAAACCTGAAGAAATTCCTGCATGGACATCAGTTTCCAGATGATAATCAAATTAGGCAGGCAGGAACAGGTAAATCCTTCAATTCCAAAGTGATTGAACCACTGGAGAAAAAGTGGACCAAGTGTGCTGAACTCAAGGGGGGTTAGTGAGGTGAGTTTGATCATCAGATGTTATTTTCATAACCAGGTAGATAAATTATTGAACTTCCCTCATAGGATGCCATTTTTACAGGACTTCCATGTTTTATATGCATGTGGTAGTGACATCATCTGCCTCATAGCCGCCATGGCGACGATGAAACAAAATGGCATAATACATAAAACAAGAACACAAAATGGACATCAGAAAAATTCATGGCAATAAAAATAATTAAATAAACCAAAATCAGACATTTCAAAAACAAATAACTACAGCAGTCCTCAGGTTGCTTCATTAATCCTTGGTGACTGGGAAGGATGGCTTATAACATGCAATTCTTAAACTCACCCATTCCATTTCAAGGTTATTGGTGCAAATCCTAATCCCAGTAGCACCGGGCACAAGACAGGAAACAGCCCTGTACAGTCCACCAGTCCTTTACAAGATGCTATATACAACGTTTTCTTTGGGAGTACACCATCTGGTTGAGGACTCTTGAACCCACTTCTAATGTAATGCATCACTCTGTCATGCAGGTTTACTTCTGACAATTTTTTTTTATAAGATGATTTGTCAAACTTTATTTTATAGAACCTTTCATAATAAACTAGTGCTTACAGAACTACACATCTATATGCAACTAAGCTGTGCACTACTAGCTTAACTGTTAAAGTGAAGCTACACACTGAATGTAATTATTACAAAATAGTATTAGTTTAATTATTTTCTGGAACCTCAAATTAAAGTAATTAAATTTAATTTCTGGGGAACACCCAGCCACAGGGGATACACAAACCAGTGTGTTTCTTTGTGCCAGTCCCAAGCCCAGATAAATGGGGATGGTTACGTCAGGAAGGGTATCCGGTGTAAAATTTTGCCAGATAAATATGCAGACAACAATACAGATTTCCATACCGCATTGGTTGAGGCCCAGTTTAACAACAGGGTGCTGGAGGAAACTGGGCTACTGTTGTCTGGAGAAGGAGAAAAAGTGGGGGAAGGCGTGTCCAGAGGCAGGAGGAGAGGAGGAAGATAAAGTGAGTGGAAGGGAGGGTAGGAAATATAAATGTTGTCAGTATGACTGGTAAGGGGAAAGAATTAGCTAATGTGATGGAGAGAAGGAAGGTTGATATATTGTGAGTGCAAGAGAGGAAATGGAAGGGAAGTAAGGCCAGGTGGATTGGAGGTGGGTTCAAATTGTTATCATTGTGTGGATGGGAGGAGAAATGGGGTAGGAGTTATCCTGAAGGAACAGTATGTCAAGAGTGTTTTCGAGGTGAAAACAGTGATAATTATGAAGCTGGAAACTGAAGGTGTGTTGATGAATATTGTTAGTGCATATGCCCCGCAAGTTGGGTGTGCGATGGATGAAAAAGAAGATTTCTGGAGTGAGTTTGATGAGGTGGAGGAGAGTATACTCAAGAGAGAGAGATTGGTAATTGGAGCATATTTCAATGGACATGTTGGTGATGGGAACAGAGGACATGAGGAGGTGATTGGTAGGTATGGTGTCAAGGATGGGAATAAAGAAGGTCAGATGGTAGTGGATTTTGCAGAAAGGATGGGCATTGTTGTGGTGAATACTTATTTTAAGAAAAGGGAGGAACATATGGTGACATACAAGAATGGAGGAAGATGCACACAGGTAGATTACATCCTATGCAGAAGGGTCAGTCTAAAGGAGATTGTAGACTGCAAAGTGGTGGCAGGGGAAAGTGTAATTAGACAGCATAGGATGGTGGTCTGTAAGATGACTTTGGAAATCAAGATGAGGAGGAGAGTGAGGGCAGTAGGAGCAAGGGTGTAAGTAGTAAGGGTGACAACAAGAAGGGTGCTTGGTGTCTGGACAGAGGAAGGAGGAAAAGGAAACCTAGTGGTGGAATGGGGAAGTACAGGAGAGTATACAAAGGAAGAGGTTGGCAAAGAAGCAGTGGGATAGTCAGAGAGATGCAGAAAGTTTTACAGGAGTAATAGCAGATAAGATGTAAGGTGAAGGTAAAGGTGACAAAGGCTAAAGAAAAGGCATGTGATGAGCTGTATGACAGGGTGAACACTAAAGAGAGAGAAAAGGACCTGTACCGATTGGCTAGACAGAGGGACTGAGCTGGGAAAGATGTGCAGCAGGTTAGGGTCATAAAGAATGAAGATGGAAATGTACTTCACAAATGAGGAGGGTGTGTTGAGCAGATGGAAAGAGTACTTTGAGAGGCTGATGAATGAAGAGAATGAGAGAGAGACAAGGTTGGATGATGTGGAGATAGTGAAGCAGGAAGTACACCGAATTCCTTTAATGTGGACAGTGACATCTTTCTATATAATACGCTTCCGTGGCTGTTCGTTTGTATGTCCAGAATTTTAAATCACCTGTACCTTGCAAAGCGTTTGACCATTCTAACCAATCAGTCCGTTTATAGTGCCAACTATAATAGCGAGGAGAATGTAAATAGTAAGGTGGAAAGATTTAATACTAAAGTGAGGGCTGCTGTTGACTTAGTTGCACCTGAAAAGACAGTTAAAAAATCTTCTAGCATTGTTATACCATGGAAGACCCAAAGAGTGTCTGATTTAAAGAGAACATGCCGTAGAGCTGAGCGTAAATGGAGGAAAACTAAACTAACTATTGACTATGAAATATTAAAAGTTAAAATAACAGAATACAATAACACAGTCCGTCTTGAGAGGCGCTGCTATTTCTCTAAGATTATAAATAACAATGCTAGTAATCCCAGAGTCTTATTCTCAACAATTGATCATCTGTTAAACCCAGGTAACTCAAAGGAATGCCTCCTAAGTACTTCCAGTAAAACCTGTGAGGCTATCGCTGTATTTTTCAATCAAAAAATTAATGATATTAGAAATAACATAGTATATCTCCCCAACACTAAGGATCCTCCTAAACCCCAGTACTCCATAATAAACAAATTAAAGTCTTTCACTAGGATAGATTTACCTGATTTACATAAAATAATTTCTCAAATGAAACCCTCCACCTGTGCCCTTGACCCAATACCAACAAATTTTTTCAAAGAAGTATCGGGCGTGCTTAGTGATAATGTTCTTGACATAGTAAACTCGTCATTAGATACGGGGGTCTTCCCAGACTGTCTTAAGACTGCGGTAGTTAAACCCCTACTTAAGAAAAATAATCTCGATCCCTCTGCTCTTGAAAATTATAGACCCATCTCTAACCTGCCTTTCTTAAGTAAAATTCTAGAGAAGGCAGTCATTATACAGTTAAATGAGCACCTCAATAAACATGCTATTCTTGATAAATTTCAGTCAGGTTTTAGAACAAATCACAGCACAGAAACTGCACTTGTTAAAGTAGTAAATGACTTGCGGGTAAATGCAGACAGAGGCCATTTATCTGTTCTCATCCTCTTAGATCTGAGTGCCGCATTTGACACCATTGATCATAATATTCTTAAGAATCGCCTTAGTCAATGGGTGGGCCTCTCTGGCAGTGTCTTAAATTGGTTTGAATCCTACCTGGCAGGGAGAAAATTCTTTGTTAGTTGTGGTAATTATAACTCAAAGACACATGATATTCTATATGGTGTTCCACAAGGCTCTATCCTGGGTCCACTGCTCTTCTCAATCTACATGCTTCCATTAGGTCAGATTATCTCAGGGCACAACGTGAGCTACCACAGCTATGCTGATGACACACAGCTGTATTTATCAATAGCACCTGATGACCCCAAATCTCTTGATTCGCTAACACAATGTCTAACTTGTATCTCAGAATGGATGAATAGTAACTTTCTCAAATTAAATAAAGAAAAAACCGAAATCTTAGTGATTGGCAATAATGGATACAATGAGGCTATTAGAAATAAACTGGATGCATTAGGATTAAAAGTCAAATCGGAGGTAAAAAGCTTAGGGGTAACCGTTGATTGTAATCTGAATTTTAAATCGCATATTAATCAGATCACTAGGACAGCATTTTTTCACCTAAGAAACATAGCAAAAGTTAGACCTCTTGTATCATCGAAAGATGCAGAGAAATTAGTTCATGCGTTTGTTTTCAGTCGGCTAGATTACTGTAACGCACTCCTCTCAGGACTACCCAAAAAAGACATCAATCGTTTGCAACTAGTGCAGAATGCAGCTGCTAGAATCCTTACCAGGAAAAGAAAATCCGAACACATTTCTCCAGTTTTGATGTCACTACACTGGTTACCTGTGTCATTCAGAATTGACTTTAAAATTCTGCTTATGGTTTATAAAGCTTTAAATAATCTCGCCCCGGCTTATATATCGGAATGTCTGACACCTTATATTCCAAATCGTAACCTCAGATCCTCAACTGAGTGTCTCCTTAGAATTCCAAGAGCAAAACTTAAAAGAAGTAGTGAGGCGGCCTTCTGCTGTTATGCACCTAAAATCTGGAATAGCCTGCCAGTAGGAATTCGCCAGGCTAATACAGTGGAGCACTTTAAAAAACTACTGAAAACACATTATTTTAACATGGCCTTCTCATAACTTCACTGTAATTTAATCCTGATACTCTGTATATCTAATTCATTATAATAACTATTCATTCAAAATCTGTACTAACCCCTACTCTCTCTTCTGTTTCCTTTTCCGGTGTCCTGTTGGTGGTGGCGTGCGCCACCACCATCTACCCAAAGCACCATGATGTTCCAACAATGATGGATGGATTAAAAGCCAGAAATCTGTATGACAATCAGCATCAAGTGACTCCGTGAAAAACCCGAACTACAAAGAGGACTATTTCATTTATGTTAGGTAGAATGCCCAAAGGGGACTGGGCGGTCTCGTGGCCTGGAACCCCTACAGATTTTATTTTTTTCTCCAGCCTTCTGGAGTTTTTTTTTGTTTTTTCTGTCCACCCTGGCCATCGGACCTTACTCCTTTCTATGTTAATTAATGTTGTCTTATTTTAATTTCTTATTTTGTCTTTTATTTTTCTTCTCTCCATTATGTAAAGCACTTTGAGCTACTTTTTGTATGAAAATGTGCTATATAAATAAATGTTGTTGTTGTTGTTGACCTATTGACCTGAAATTTGGTACATATATACTATGTGACGTCTACTATCTGCTTTCGGGATGATTATTGACCTCCAAGGTTATTCCTCTTTTTATTTTTATTTTATTGTAGAATCAACTCTTGGCAGCGGCTGTATGGCACATGTGTACGGACGCCGTTCTCATCCCTACCGCTTTCACCGTCACTTCCCCTACTTCTTCATATCTTAAATCATTCTTGAGGCAGATTGAAGACTTAAGTGCCAGCTTAAGTGAAAAATTAAAGAAAACTAAACAAATGCAACACAAACACTGACTTAATCAGTTAAAACGCAAAAAGATGCAGACGAAAGAAGAGAAGAAGCAGGTCGCTAGCGTGGAGAAAAGAAGAGCTGCTCAAGAAGCAGCAAGCATATCAACCTCTGAGCAAATGAATGCTAAACGTACAGAGAAAGAGTAGGAAAACTATAAGTCAAGTGTATTCACTGCAAGTTATCGTGCAGTGTGCAGTTACTGGTAGTTTATATTTTGTATGACTCTCTGGTAGCCTGCACGATTTTCCTCACTCTGGTGTGCTGTAACAGAAGAGAAGCCCATTGAATCGACAAGCTGAGTAAGAAGGCAGGCTTAGTTATGGGACACACTCTCAACCCTCTGGAGTTAGAAGCAGAGGAAAGAATGAATGTAAAACTGATGGCTATTATGAACAATTCCTCTCAGGCACACTAGCTTCTTTTTTGTAATTCTTGTATTGGGGAGGAGTTGTTGTAGTTTGTTGTGATATTTCTTTAGCTTCTGTAAAGATCAAATTACCCTGTCTACTAGTGAACATGGGTTTGTATGAATGTGTTCAATGTGATGGCATCCTATTTCATACTCAGTTCAGTAACAGATAAAACCAAATCAAAAGACGAGTGAATGGTTGTATGTAATGTAATTTTTATTGATGTCATTTAGGTATGCCATGCAGATGATTATGTATCATTTAATGCTACACACTTCACAGTATTCATCATTTGCTTCAGCTGGATGAGTTCCTGTGGACATTATTATTCCATCTTTCAATACTTTAACTGGCAAAAGGCTGAAGCTCCTTATAGTACAAAAGAATTAAATAAAAAGTGCTTACGTTTGGCAGCAAGCAAAACAAGTATGATCCAAACTATGAGAATGCTGTTCCATACTCTATTTTTAACATCCTTGTTTATTTAAATAAAGAAAAAAAAAAGATAAATGTTCTCAGTTATTCACAGCCACAAATTCCAAGTAACATTTTGCTGTATCTTTTGAACAGTATGTTATCACTGGCAAGCAATTGATACAGATTACATCCACAAATTTTTATCTTCAGCATCTTTTATCTCAAGATAGATTTTTGACATCCTAGTTGTGCCAAGCATATGAAGTAATGGGTGAACTTAAAACAATTACAGTATATCTCACAGTTAATCCTTCCTGTAATGGGCAGCACCAGCGAATTTATCAGTGTGACATCAAGCTGACAAAAGGCACAGGTGGGCTTTGAAACAAAGGACATATGAGTCAGGCCTTTCCTCCTCCATTAAGACATTACGTAACAATCCAGTAAACATTTGCAGTAACCATAGTCAGTTGTGAACGTTTTATTTAATAACCATAGTTTGAAAAATGTTCAGTATGCTTCAAGGATACTTAAAAAAATAACTGATTTTATCACAAAAAAGCATCTTCTCTTTGTAAAACAAATGTTTTTGAGAAGTTGTTTTTAACTTCCAGGTTATTATTTGCTTTGTCCTACAAACCCTTCATGAGCCATATCTCCTATGTGCTTATTATCATGTCTATTGTGCATACTGCTGAATATTGCTGATCTAGATATAGCCTTGCAGCTGGTAGAAAATTTACAATAATTAAACCTTGTACAAAGTTTTTTTTCTTCCATCACAGTTCACTCATCCTTCACCTCCTCTTCAGGATGTTAAGGCTGGGTGAAAAGGTAATTTCAGGGAAAAGACAAAAAACTCTGGAAGCCTCAGACCGTGCTCTTCTTTTATTCTCCAAGTGAAAACCAGAAACTTATAACACAGGAAATACATGAGGAAAGAACTACCCAGTGAGGTCAGAGCAGTCCACAGGCAGCCAGTTTACGGTGAAATGCATTTCTCAGAACAAAATGGTTTCACTTACTTTAGGAATATGCATGAAGTATAACAGCAGCAATATTGGTTGAGATTATGATTTTGACTGTAACATGATTTAGAAGCAATTGTTGCCCGGGAGCTGTGCACTTTTACTGATTTTTAATTTCCTTATTAAATAAAAGAGTGCAGTGTACAGTATGTTACGAAGTCTAACACATACAAACAAGGACACTGATAAAGAACCATAGAGCATTTAGCAGGACAAGCGTAAACCCATAAAGAACAATCAAGTAGCAAGTCATCTAAAATTCCTATTGTTAACTTGGGAAAACAACACATTACAGGCTTTAGGATTACTTGACATAATGAGGCGGTAATGGATGCCTAATGCAGTAGGTGCAGTCTTTTAATAGGTTAAGGTTAAATAAATACTCCACCCAAAACTGATATTTTTCATGTTACATAATCCATGTAATTTGTAGTGTTGCTGAGGAAAAAAATAATCTTCGGTCTTTTTTTAATAAAGAATAGAGCAATCAATGTTTCTGTTAGAATAGGGGTTTATGGAGGCCAATGGCAGAAAACAGCATTGGTCACCATAAACGTTCATACGAACTGTCACATTATTTGTGTTACATAATCTACATGTCAAGTCATATGCTTACACCATCCCAAAAACATCTATTTATACAAAAATATTGCTAATAAACCACTTAAGGGAAAAGTCCTTGTGAGTGACAATTGAATGGACTCAAACATGAACAAATATTTGAATTGTAGATGTGCTTCTTCTCATTACATTTATATTCATATCCACAGCTTGAGTACCTTGGGATTATATAGCAGCGGTCTGTGAAACTGCACAGGTTAGCTAGCTTTCTGAAACATCATGGATATGCAGGCATACAAAGCATATTCTCCTCCTGATAAAGTTTTCACTCGTTTTTCTTTAGCTTTTAATCTTTAATTGTCCCCATCTCTCTGTGTACTTTGAAATGTTGATATCATGTGAAGTATGCTGTTAGCCAATGAATAAGTTGTTACTGGTCTAGACTCCTGACCAATGAAAAAGGAGAGGACAGGTTTTCAATTCAAAGGCTTGGTTGAATTTGTTTATTTCAGAAAAAAATGGTTTATTTATCCATATTTAAGAAAAATGTATTTGTTTGGAAAATTGTGAGTGTTGAAAGACTGAGTCTTCAGGGACTATTGTGACAACGTAGAGAAAATAATTACCAGGCAAGGGTCAAAACCAAAAGATCAAAAGAATTGAGCATGAGCAAACAAAACACAGACCTACCTAAAATCAAAGTCAAAGTCAAAATGACATTCAATACCGAAATCAACTTAGCACTTTGCCTACTTAAGTTAAATTTAACTATCAATATAGAGTATAGAGGAATAATCTCAACTGGAACCATAGCCACATTTATACTGGAAGTCAGGTGATGTCAAAAGCACGATGACCTTGGCCATGTAACACTTTGATCGCGTCACATTAACAAATAACAGGAAAAAAGCAAAATGCACTAAACTATTTTTCAAATGTTTGGAAGTTAAAAACGAAGAAAACTCCCACAGGGTCAGTAGAACAAGTGTAGTTATAACAGTGAGTACACTTCCGAATGACTTGAAATGTGAATTCTGCAACATGGCTGTTTTTGACACTGTTTGCTATTTCACAGCCTGCAACTAAATAAGGTACCCCAGCTCTAGCTGTGTACATAATTGTAACAACCAGAGGCATTTTTCATAAGTGGTTTTCTTAAACAATATTTTATTAAAAATTCTTGTGTTTAGGATGTTGTGAGCATACTAACTAGATGACTGAATGACCTGAAATGTGGATTATGCAAGACAAGTAATGTGAGATTTTTTCATGGCCACTTGTGGTCTATGGTGACTAATGCTGTTATCTCTGTTCTACATGAAAACATAAGATTAATATTATTTTTCAGCAGTCACTATAAACTACATGGGTTAAATAAAATATTTTTTGTATTCATCTAATACAAGGTTGGTACACTTGATGAGAATATATGAGGTGCATGGAATCCACATTGGTGTGAGAAAATGAAAAACAACCAATGCTAGGAATGAAAGAAGGGACTGGTAAAGGAGGCACAAAGTGGCTTTCCACTTTAGTCTGTGAATTGATTAGGCAGTAGCCCTTGGGATTTATAGCCATGTGAATGTAGTATAGAAAAGATGGGGACTAACACAGAGAGAGATCAGCTAACTTCATGAGGAAGCGCACCGCTCGCAGTGTTCAGAGTCTTTCAGAGTTAGTGGCTGGTTAATGGAATTACTCCTTTAGTGCATGCTATAAGGAGATTGTCTTTGAGCCAGAAGCTGCAGGTTCACGGTTGGAATACAAGGAAAGTCTAAAAGATTGCTTGTGTTCTCTTTAACTTGTTTGAGACAGAAATGCAAATGATGTGAGGCTCATCTAAGCTGGATGATACATCTTTTATAGGTGAGACAATGTGCTTTTAAATGATATGGTACTCCTGTAGCATTCTACAGTCTGTTACACACTCCCTGTGATGATTTTGGGTGACTGATGGATTCATTTCTAAGCATAACAGTCCAGAAATCTTCTTCCTTCAGGTAGCATGAAAAAAACTAGTAGAATAAAAATAAAATGTCCTGCCATCAAAGTGGCATGTGTGTTAGTTAAATAAGGTTACGTCAGTGTCATCAATGTAAAGACTTATCTGTTCAGCTTAGTCGATTACGTCAGTCTGGATGTTGAGTCTCAAGTCTTAGGATCAGTAATATCAGTTCTGCTACACTATTCTTGTAAATCTAATACAAATGAATTAAACTATTTTTAAGGGCAGGACAATTATTTACTATTAAAATATTCATTTTTCTAGCAACCACACATAAAAAGCTTCAGTAAATAAGTATTTTTGCCACATCTTGTATTGGAAAATGCAATTTAGATTCCAGCAATTTAGATTCAAGGGTCAACACCAAGCAAGTTATGGAAAGAACATATGTACTGGTAATTATAGGCAAACATTCACTGGGGAGTCTAAATATATACTGATAATAAAAATATATTAATAAAATTATTCTTTAACCTTAGCTAAGATGATTTTTCCTTAGGCAGTCATTAAATGTGTTTTCATCTTTCATTGTCACTGAATAGCAATTTATATGTTTTATCCTTTACCAGTAACGGCGTACTGCACAATAATGTGCACTGAATATACTTGACTTGAGCATTCCCAGTTTTCACACTCTTTCTCTGTATGTTTACCATTCGTTTGCTCAGAGGTTGATGCGCTTGCTTCTTCCTGAGCAGCTCTTCTTTTCTCCACCCTAGCTGCCCGCTTCTTCTCTTCTTTCGTCGGCATCTTTTCGCATTAAAACTGATTAAGTCAGTGTTTGTGTTACAATTACTTAGTACGTTTTCCTTAATTTTTCACTTAAGTCTTCAATCTGCCTCAAGACTGATTTAAGATATGAAGAGGTAGGGGAAGTGATGGCAAAGGTGGTAGGGAATGAGAATGTCACCCGTACGCATGCGCCACATGGCTGCCTTGCTGGTCGCTGCCGAGAGTTGATTCAACAATAAATTAAAATAAAAATAAAAAAAAGAATAACCGTGGAGGTCAATCATCACCAAAAAGCGGATAGTAGACGTCACGTAGTATATGTGTACCAAATTTCAGGTCAATAGTTCAAACAGTTTGCGAGCTACAGGTGATTTAAAATCCTGGACAGACGAACAAAAAGCCATGGATGCGTATTATATAAGTAGATTTTAGATAATAAAGTTCCTATAAAACATTTTATGAAGAAAAGTGTATTCTAATGGCTCTAAAGTAATTTTAAGTAACTAAAAATATTAATTTTCTGTTTCAAAAATTCTAAATGTGTATGTTTTTGTTATTAATGCTGATCGACTGCAATGTACTGATAGCTAAAATAACTCAGCCAGTACTTCAATGGACTGGCAGCCCATCTGTGACTGCTTCCTGACTTGTACACTATTCTCAGGCCTCCTCACAATGCTCAATTGGATTAAGTGGGTTTGAGAATATTGTATTACAATTCAATTAGTCACTTAGGCCATATAATCTTTTGCGTACGAGCTATTTCAACATATGCAACATAAAAATCTGTCTGAATCCTGTATTTCTTGATTTATTACTTTTCCTATACCCTATTATTATAGTTATGGAATGTGTTTTGTGTTGTACTGTACATGCTTGGAGAAATCTTTTTTCATAAAAAGAAATGAGATATTCAGGATGAGGAATGGTAAAAATTGGTGAAACATATGCAGTATATAATCCTGCCGTTTAAATGTTCTTGTTAGAGAACAGAATCATTTATGAAGCAGTGAAATTATTTGTCCACCCATAATGAGGCAGACAGAGAGAGAATTAAAATGGATTAAGGAACTGGATACATGAAATAAATTGATTTCAAAATGCAGAATGCAAAATATACATCTACCCATTTTCTAACTTATTTATTAAGCTTTGAGTCACTGAGGCCTAGTTTCTATCCTGCCATAATTGGGCGTAACTGCACAGGGCCCACAAACACTTACACCCACATTAAAACAACTTAAAGGGAGAAATTAATCTAAAAATACAGCTTTGGATGTAGACAAAACATGACAGAATGATCAAACACCAGTATAAAATACTGCTTATGTGGAAAACTATGAAAATTTGGGGTTCTCCCCCTTTCCTTGCAACTGACAGTTCAATCAGTGATGGCGTCACACATGCAGACAATGCTATGTAAAGAAGATAGGAAGGCAAATATAATAAACAATGTATATCCAATTCAGAATGAGAACCAACAGAACAAAAAGGTTTTGGTGGCTCTGTTGTGTGTACCAGATGGGCAGGTATCAGTTTTCCCAAATTTCCAAAAGTTCCTCTTCTGGGGCTTTCTCACATACTACACTATCACTGATTGACTACAAGTAGATTAGCACCCAAAAAACATTCAGCTAAATGAGATTCTTTGGTCATGAACAAACCTTTCTTGAAAGGGCTAATGGATGCCAACACACCCTCTACACAGCAACAGATTGAGTGCAGGCAGTCAAGTAATTACCAAGAACAACAATGCTACTGAAAAGACTCCAATCAAAATGCATGTTTTACCTTACCTTGTCAAGAGCGGTTTAGAAGCTTACCAAATAAGCCTATAGCAGACAGTAAAATATGCACAAATTAATCTGCACTGATCCGAGAAAACAAATACACTTGGGTGAACTGTCTTATTTTTTTATTAATTTTCTCTGATGAGAATATGAGTGATATTTTTAAAACCCTATGAGTTAATGGATCTATCCTGCCGGTGGTAAAGGTATAATGACATTTTGTTTTCATGACACATTTTTTTATCCTTTTTAATATTATTAGAAAAAGTTTTAAATCCCTCATGATATTTAAACATTGTTTGCTATTCTGGTATTTTACTTCATGGAAGTACTAACATTCCATTACGTAAAAAGTCTAATACCACATTGCAGAGCAGTAGGAAAGTCCTGGAATGACTGCAGGAATATACCCATAAATTGAGTTTAATCCATTGATTTTAACAGTCATGAGTTCTCATTCTGTGACATGGGATAAGATCCACCACTAGTTCATTTTCAATAACTGTGGAAGACACTGTAACAACATATGCCAGTCCTGACACCTTAGTGAATCCAAAGCAGAGAAAGGAGTCATGCGTGTATAATTCCTGTTGGCTGGATGTTGGCATCTACTTTTTATAAATTTTGAGAGGTCTGTCTTCTTTTTATATGGCTATCTTCAAAATATGTTTGATGAAGTACTGTTCACTGCCATGTTTTACATACCAATTTTTAAATTATTTTCTTTAAAAAATGCATATATTACCACTATTATATAAAAGTAAACTTTATATCGACAGCACAAAATACAATCCACAAAACAACTTTGTCATGTTGAAAGTTCATATCAATTATACTCTTACTCACAAACCATTTACAATTACTATTGTTGAATGTTCATTGGCCTTCTATATTTTCTTTAAAAATACATATATATGTATAAGATATATATACTAGGGGGTTCCCCCCTGCTCGCTTCGTTTGCCAATCCCCCGACCTGCGCTACACGCCAGCCACTTTGCATCTCTACTGCTTGTGTTGTGAAAAGGGGGGCTGAACGCACCCCAAGGAGATGCAGTCGCTCTTCCGAAACCCCCTTTTAAATGGTGATACAATGGGAAACAAATAGTTTTTTTCTACCTCCTCTTTGCTCAATCAGCTGCTGGCTTGCTGCTGCTGCTGTGCCCCGTGATCTGCATCTCGTCACAAAAAAGTCACATAAAATCGCTGCACAAAATTGTTGCACTTTTAGGCTTAGGATTTTATATATATATATAGAGTAGATAATTGCTTCCTATGCTTTGCAAAGTATCTTTACTTAGCAGGAAGGGTTGAGTTTTGCACAAGCATAACCAAAAACAGAAGGTGTTGATGGTGTGTAAAATGGCTAAGTAAGAAGCACATCTTAGAAAAAACTACCCTAAAATCTACAGTAATCTGAAGCAAGTAACCATGAAACTCTATGCAATCTGCTTCAAATCTTTTGCCATTTCCTGATTTGCAAAGGTGTTTTTGCATCATTAGCCTGAATTTACTCAAATACATCAAGGAAATGTGTCACCCACCATGGGAAATTAAAATCTTATGGGTTTTGTCAATGACAAACAGTTTAACTAGTATTTTATTGTTTCAACATTAACATTGTTTTAACATTTAAAAATTACAGAGCAAAAATGTAAAAATTAATTGACTGAACAAAAAAAAAAAAATTTAAACAAGTACTGCAGGGAGTACTTGAGGACCAACGTTTAAAGCCATTCAGATGAGCGAACACTCAAGACAGATGCTACAGTATTTCTAGATATCTACAGCATTGTTTTTAATCATGTAATTTATTTCAAAGCCAACAAGAAATGGTTTTAACAAGGAAGATTCCATTGTAATAGCATGTTACTTTCATCCTATAAAGAGGTATGTCACACTTTTAAGTGATGAGTCATATTTAACTGATATTTAGAATATTGCAGTGGCTGACAATTGCATTCAGACTGGGGTGGAGTGTGTATGTGCAAAGTCTGATGTGAGCAATCTAAAAAGAGACAACAAGGAGTCTGCAATGTGCCAGAGAGAGAAAAGCTTGCTTGCTGCATGTGGATGTGAGTATAATGTGAAAGTTGTTTCAGCAGTACACATAAGTGTTGCTTTACCTGTGGCCCTAACAGTGGGGACATGTACTTGTAATGGTTTGATTGTAATAAAAATAATAAATATGCCTGACTTCACAATGTGTAAACTCTATGACAAATCTGAAGGTGCCACAAATCAAACCACACCTCTTGAACCAGCAACACTTGTTACTGTTGCACCACGATGCCAAGTGACATTACATTTCGTTATTAATAATTATAAGGCTTTAAACTGTACTTTTATCCAATATACCTGTATGGTAAAAAACATTCAAGAAATTTCCTGAAACGAGCTTTATAGAAATAAAAAAAATAAACTGCTGCCTCTTATTCTGCCAGACATTTGACATTCTTATGAAGGAACTGACTGTCTTAAAAGGGCTTGTGACTTTAAAGGGATAATCAAAGAACCACACGCTACTAAAGGATGATGAACAGAGAGGTGTTTGTTTTATGTATTAGTTAAAACTAATTGAGCTATTTTTAGATGACATTACTATCACTCTTTTTTTATAATAGCAGTGATTTTAGATAAAACAATGCAAAGTAGACACATGATAATTTGTGAAATTTGAAATACTCATTAATTGCTGGCTCATTAGCTCACCCTTGTTGCAAAGCACTACAATATTACCATGTCCCCAGTTATATCCTTGTCCTATTCTTTCAGCCAAAATATTCTAGTTGTTTTAAATTATCACTATATCTGATTACTAAAAAGTATTTATTGCCAGATAATGCCATCCTTCCAAAAAATATTTGGGAAGCACAAGTCTAACTTGAACGTGGATTTTTGAAATATTACCTAATCCTGATGTTATAACACTCAACAGCATGGTAAAAAATAATCATTGATGTAATCTGAGCTATTTATTTATTTTATATATATTTATATTGTGACGAACGGCTGGGTCCCATGCCCGGCCGGGATGCCCCTGCTGTGTATGTTCCGGGGGAGCAGCCATGGACAGCTCAATACCTCCCCCGGGGCGCTTGGTGGCAGCCTCCCTGGCCGACACTGATTCCCCAACCTCCCGCAGGGCTCCATGGGAGATGGAGTCCTCCACAGCTTGGTTGGGGCCCGGGGTGGCCACTAGGGGGGGCTGTCTCCTTCCAACAGCCCGGCTGGACGAATCTGCAGCCCCACCTGGAAGTGCAATTAGGACAAGGTGGTCAAGCACCTGGAACACTTCCGGGTGGGTTATAAAAAGGGCCAGCCACCACCACTCGAGAGCCAGAGTCGGGAGGAAGAGGACTAAGCCTGAGGAGGAGTGATGGTTAAGGGAAGAGTGCTGTATTGTGTGGGATTGGTGCTTTATGGACTGTGTATTGTCTGTGGGTCACGGGGAGGACGTGCGCCCACGGGTGAAGAAAAATAAAAGTATTGGAGTTTTTATACGTTTCTTGGTGTCCATCTGTGTCGGGTCGGGCGCCTATATAGCGCCTTTGTTACAATATATAATATGTTACTGTGGCTGTTCGTTGGTCTGTCCAGGATTTTAAATTACCTGTAGCTCACAAAGCGTCTGAACTATTGACCTGAAATTTGGTACACATATACTACATGATGTCTACTATCCGCTTTCAGGATGATGATTGACCTCCAAGGTTATTCCTCTTTTTACTTTATTGTAGAATCAATTCTCAGCAGTGGCCAGCAGGGTGGCAGTGCGGCGCATGAGTTTGGGCACCGTTCTCATTCCCTACCACCTTTGGCATCACTTCCCCTACCTCTTCATATCTTAAATCATTCTTGAGGCAGATTGAAGACTTAAGTGCCAGCTTAAGTGAAAAATTACGGAAAACGTACTAAGTAATTGTAACACAAACATTGACTTAATCAGTTTTAACGCAAAAAGATACCGACAAAAAAAAGAGAAGATGCGGGCCGCTAGGGTGGAGAAAAGAAGAGCTGCTCAGGAAACAGCAAGCACATCAACCTCTGAGCAAACAAATGCTAAATGTAAAGAGAAAGAGTATGAAAATTAGGAATGCTCAAGTCAAGTGTATTCACTGCACTGTATTGTGCAGTGTGCCGTTACTGGTCTGTTAATATTTGAAATACAAAGAAAGCATATCTACACCCTTTCTACCAGTAAACCATGTGATGTGTGGGTCACCAACTTGCACAAGAGACAAGGAGGTGAGACCAGGTTTCCAAAAAAATCAGCTTTATTGTAGTGAAAACTGGGACAGTCCCAGCATTTGCTCAAACGGGAGCTGCCACTTCAATACCCACAAACACAGTAATCAAGCAGTGACGTTATTTGTTGCCTAGCATTAACTTCCTTCTTCAGTTTAGGAACAGATAGCCTCCTTCATCTGGTAGGTTCAGTAGCTCCAGATCAGCATCTGGAGCCAGCTTATTCTGGAGGAGAGAAGACAGAAAATAAAGCACAAGGCCAAGCCAGCAGCCAGTTTTAAATGCTCCCTGCTGTGAGTCTGTGAACTTGCAGTTGTACCAGCAGCGGACAACCAATTCCTGCCTGCAGTAAGAGAGTTTTGGTGCACAGCACAGTTGAGGGGTTAGCAGGGTTTCAAAAAATCTCACAATAAGAAGTTCTCAAAATATTCTGTCATAACATTTGGTTATGTAATGTCAACAATTTAATGTTTTATACTGAGCCTCTCCAACTATCAAAAGTCTTCTCTGTGACACCATGAAAGCAGGCAACAGATCATTTAATCCAGGACGCTGTCAATATAATGCATATGTCACTAATGTTAGAAAATCATTTTCTTAGAAGCAGTGACAATAGCTTGCCAGAAATGCCTCTGTTAAATCAGTTATGTAGTAATTAGTAATTTGGAGAGATTATTAAATACAAAAAAACTCTTTCCCTCAAGCCAAGGAAAATATCCATCCATGTTCTAATCACTTTTATTTAAAGCAGGTCATAGGGAGGTAGCAACCTATCCCAGGAAACATCAGGTGCAAGGCAGGGACAAAACCCACACAGGGAGCCACCCCACTGCAGGATAAACACACACACACACCAGGGACCAATTTAGCATCACCATATAACCTGCCAATCTTTGGACAGTGGAAGGGAACTGGAGCAAATGCAAGGGGTGAACATGCATGCTTTACAAAAGGAGTACCTAGGATTTCAACCCCAGTTTCCTTGTTGCGAGGCAGTAGCGGTAATACTGCACCACATTGTCAACCTATAAGTGGAAAACACTGTCCTCAAAAACATATTCTTACACATCAGAAACTGCACTCATGCATGGTGCATTGTGAGCATAAAATCAACAAAAAGAAAAATATGAAAATATTTAATGATAAACAGCACATTTATTGCAATTTCTTAATTCCCTTATGTTTGTACAACACCGTAATCAAATTCATGATCCAAGGGTGCTTCTTTAACCGCAGTGATCTCTTCTATGAAGAGCTGTCTGCATGAAGTAATATTTTTTAACATTTAAACAAAATTAACCCTTAACCAGTTTCCATCTGTGCTCTGATTTCTTTATGAAGAAGAATGCAGACGTTAATCAGGTTGTGGATGAAAACTGAGCTGTATCATCTTGTAGTCAGGATTTCTAGGATCCTTGCTCTATTACACCATGCAATATTTTTTAGCCATTGCAGGAAGACTACTCTGATAAAAACTATTGCTAGTAAGTAAGTAGTCTTGAAATGTGCAAGGTGGTCCGGTCAAAGCTGTAGGCTACAGGGTGCACTACAGAGAAGACTGCCACCAGAGAGTAATTGTTAAGCTGCTGTAACAGGCATGCCACAAGGGAGGAAGAAATAGGACCAAGAGATAAAAGGGAGTCAAAACAAAAGCAGAGGGTCCAAACTGCAAAGTCAATGAAACTGTGTGTCAAAGTCAAAAACATATGCAAATTTTGACATTCAAAAACTAATCAATTGCCTAGGAGAACTTTCTTTAAACATGCAATAGAGATATGCTTTAAGTATCTGAAAACTGACAGTCCGGAAATCCTAGGGGCTAAACTTTAAACATTATGACATTACACAGTGCACGATCACATATGTAATTCCGTATCAGCCACATCACAACTGCTATGCTAAATTTGTATGTAAACAATGGCGACACATTATTCCTGCAGCAAAAAAAAAAATTAAAATAAAACAAGAAGAAACAATAGTTTACAAGGTGTAGTAAATGCCACTTGTAACACTAATAAGGAATGTATCTAAGCAGAATGCCCTGGAAGTACTTATTCTACAGCAAACAGGCACTGAGAAGACAAAGTGTAAAATATAACAGAACTTCCCCAGGCCAGCTGATAGCAACATAAAGGCCTGTTATATTATGTATGGCTCTATGGCATTTTTCTGTCTCAGGGTGAGACAATATAGCTTTAATGAAAAGGTCTGGGAGATAAATGTAGTCAGAACAAGCCAAAATCAAAGCCAGAAGTCAGATCAATCTGACTATCAAAGCTGAAATCTCAAACTGAACTCAAAGCACAAAACAGAACAAAATAGAAGCTAGAATATAAACACCAGGAAGACAATAAGTAAAGGTTTCTAACATATATGTTGGGCTTTTATTCATCAGTCTCGTTCCCTAGCAGCATTGTTACGACTACTCCACAAAATGGCGATGCATGTGACAAGCAAAATGGCATTGTGGCAAAGATGTTAAAATAAACTTTTTCTTTTTTACCCCACAATGGGAAATTAATTTTATTTTTGGAATCCTTGAATCTAAACCTCACCCCATCATGAAAGATGTATACTTTGCTTAAATATGTTCAACACAACCCACAAAACAAAATCAACAAATAAAAAAGATCATAACAGGTATGTATATGGTGTACAAAATTACCAGTGGTGGCCTGGCTTTTTAAAAGTGTACTGAGACTCAGTAGGAACCCCCAAAACGAAAACAAGAAGCTGTCGAAGAAAAGCCACGGGAGTTGAAGAATATCATCTTGACCCTGAAAGAATTTACAGGAATCAGGATGTGATTTGGGGCATAAGCTCCACAGGTGGGTACAAGCAATGTCAGAGGACTGTGGAGAAGAACAGTTACTGACAGTAAAACAGAGAAGTGTTTATGTGTGGTGCTTACAGAAGATGAAATGGTCCACCTTACAAACATGGGTCCATGACCTGTTGTTGTTTATGCTGTACTTTGTTGATGCTTGGTTTTTTAATATCTTCCAAGTGTCCATTATTTTATATGAATACACTTTTTTTGTAACTGTGGTATAAATTCTGGGTTCAGGGATGTCTGTCTTGCATGGTAGCATTTTTGTATAATAAACCAGACTGCAAACAAAGCCCACTGCTTTAAACTTCCTAACTGGTATATTGTGTGAGGCATAAAATGGAAGCTGTTGCCTTGGGGATTCATCATAAGTACTCATATAACAGAACCACAGCATAGATTAAATACATAAAAAAGGAGTGCCTGCTAAATCACAGCTTGAATGAAAGGGTTTTATTATTAAATGTGGCATGTCTAACTAATCACTTGATGCTGCTATCATAAAATGGAAAGGTTCTCTGCATGTTCAAGCAAATTGAATAACATTTATTTTAATTTGGTGTACACAACGACTGAAGGAAAAAGCAATGTTTATTCCAGTGAATCACGTTAACTTTTATAAAGGGTATATGAGAATTATTTTTAAGCAATAAACCTGTGGCTCATAAATGAAAATTTGCTTGATAGTAAACTTCATACCCCTTTGCTTTACAATGTATATCTTAAAAAATGTTGTCCATGGATGAATCATCTCTGTGAAACTTAATGTACTGTACATTTTTCATGATGTCACCTACAAGAGAGGTTGGGAGCATGCACTGATACAACACGTTGCTGCACCCATCATACTATGTCACCTAAGAAGTATTACATTCATTTATCCTCGAGCAGTACCTGCTCCTCTTTGTAAGAAGGTGAAGGCTGTGAGTCATAAGGAACCAAAATCAATGGATGATCACCTAATGTAGTAATGTTCTAACTACAGTTGGAAACAGTCAACAAAACTGAACAATACAGAAAAGTGATAGAATACAAATGACAATGTGAATTGAAGGGACAGGACAGGAAGAGCCAAACTAAAAAAAATGATTAAAGCATTGGACTGCACATTTTTAAGGTTACTTGTATTTTACTCATTGTGAATGTTTTGTTATCAATTTTAAATTCCCATACTGACCTGAAATATATAAATGTAATTTCTGAAATATTTTCAAACTATACAAAATATTTATGTGACATTCACTGAGGACATAAACATCTTATACCCCATTAAGGTACAAAATTCTACAGTGGATGCTGTAATCTAAAAACAGGCAAGTTAAAGAAACGCTCTGGATAAATAAAAAAATACTACAGGGTCTCATGAATGATCTCCCACGTAATATTAAAAAGTCCTCTTTAGCCACAGAATTTAAATCAAGGTGGCAGATATACTGTAACACAGCATATGATTATTAGAGCTGTTGTCTATTCATACCGTTTATTTTAATAATTGAAACAAGTGTTTTAATTAACTTTTAAGCCTATTCCATTTTCCTTCTTTTTTCCACATCATGTGGTGGCACTTAGTATAGCTAAGAGCAAAACTGTTTTCATGAATACTGGATCTATTGTCAGATGCTTCGAGTATTCAGCTGGATTAGCATCATTTGCCTGTGCTCTAATGCATGTCTGAGTCCCTTGATGAGGAAGGGGTGGGGGTGGGGGGGGGAGGGTGGTCAGCTAATTGATCTATTGTAGTTCAAGTCAGGGACTAATAGCTTTCCAGAACCTATGAACATTAAAAAAAGACATATTTAGCAGCATGATTTAAAACAGCAAATGTGAATGATTTTTTCCATTCACTTACAAAAACATTTATAATATTTGAGTGTTCTTATTTTTTTCTTTTTAATATAGATAAATGTATAATTAAGGACAAATGGATTGGCCGGTACAATGAGAAAATAACTTTGTGTGTCTGACTGGTATCAAATAATAGATAGACCAGTGATAGCCAGGAACTGGGAGCAGTTCCATCACCCATACGCCAGGTGTCAGCAGTCCCAGCATGGGAACCAATTTGGGATGCCCACAGGGGTACTTGGTATATGGAGTCCGGAAATGCAGCCATGTTGGGGTCCCTGTGTACCGATTGTGGGTGCTGTCGGGGGAGGACCTCCCTGCTTTCTTTATGGCCCGGAAATGCTTCCCGAAAGATATGGCATGCCACCAGAAGCAGCCCCGTGTCCAGCATAAAAGGAAGTCAGCTGCCGTACATTAAGGAGTCAGAGTCAGGAAGCAGTGGCCAACACTCATGCCGGAAGGAGGAAGAATTAGTTTATTTGTGTGTTATTTTGGCTAATCTTTGGAGAGGTGATTGTGGAGAGTGATTTTGTTTGAATAAGTGTACTGAGCCTTACTGGGTCTGATGTTTGGGGCACTCTGGTGCCCTCTATAGGTTACAACAGTTTTAATCTTTTTTTTTTGTTCTTTATTGCACCTTACACAATTTCTTGTATTAGGAATTTGTTAGTTTTCACATACCCCTTGGGGTTAGAGCACAGGGTCAGCCATTGTACAGCGCCCCGGAGCAATTACAGGTTAACGGTCTTGCTCAAGGGCCCAGCAAAGTAGGATCTCATTTTGGCAGTGAGGGGGATTCGAACCGGCAACCTTCTGGATCCCAGCACAGATCCTTAGCCTCAGAGCCACCACTCCAACTCATTTGAGGGATAGTAAAGTCATTGCACAAGGCCAGTTAAGGTTCATTAACCAGATTCTTTTTTTTTTTTGGTTTTACTATTTGCTAGGAAAAGGGCTTTATTCAGTAAAAACTGTTTATTCAATAAAAATAGATTGCTGCCAAGATTAATAAAGTAAATGAAAACAACACACGATGTTAACATACATAAGGCAAAAATTCAAATTCTCATAACTGCCCTCTCCCACCATGTAATAAACAATTAAATCAAAAACATGTACGCATAAACACTTTGCATATAAACCATTCCAGGCTAACAACCTATTTTACAACAATTTTGAAGTGATTGAAAATTTAATGTAAGCCCCAGATACAACTGTAATTGACCACATGGTAGGAGTCAATGTTGTTTACAAACATTAGATACTAAAACCAGTTTACCAGAGAAAAAGCACCCAACTTCTCCCTCCTGAAAACAACAGAAAAACACTACTCCTTTGCTTTAATCCTCATATGACGATTAACAAAGATTAATGTTCACCTATTCTTTACTAAAAGAAAACAACAACATCCTTGGCTCCCAACACAACAATGGCAAAAAGCTCCCCTAAGCTGCAAGGAAAAATCTTATTTATAACATTTTTATAAAATGCAATGTCAAAACAAAATTACACAGTCACCTCACATACTTATATCTGAAAATATACACAGAATGTTTATCACAGCCTAAAAGCCCAGCTATTGAAAAGCAGTCTACCACTAAATACTCAGTGCTGCTCAGCAAGGCCCTCATGGCAGACTCGGAGGTCTCAGCTGTGTTTCTGCCTACTGCCTTACTGCTTAATTAGCAAGCAGGCCAGCAGGATCCCAGCTCAGTTCCTGCTTCAGGGCTGCACTATATGTTTTACCTTTAAATGCCTTTTGTTTAGAATTTAAAGATGCAGCTGCTCTGTGTAGAATTTCCCTCTCAAGTTAATTAAAACTAAGCAGATTCTGAGGATAACACATACTAGAATGAATCACATTTTTATCTGAATTAAAAAGACAATCATGAACACCTGCAGTAAAAAGTAAGTAATTTGTACTTAGTATGCAGCATGTTTACTATGTTGACTTTGATAGTGTATCAAGAGGTGGATTTTAAGAAAAATTGTAAATATGTTGCAATTATTGACAAGAAGAGGTGGATCAGCTTGGAGTTTCTGCTAAAAGACTATTACTAAAGCAATTTTGTCAAGGATTAACTGCTGACAAATTGCAAAAGTTAAATGAGGCTCAAGCAGTTCTAGTGGGTGGCATTTAATGAGGCATGCCCGGCGTTTGGGTAGTAAACCATTCATTAGGCCCTGTTATATGAGGTATAAAGGTTTCAGGGAATACCACAGAGAAGCACTTTTTCCATTGCTTAATGATGTCAAATGTTCAATTCCGTTGACTTGTCTCAGCATGTTGTTCCAGGGAATTGCACAAATATGCAAGATAAAAAATAACACGGAAAAATAGGCAACAAATAAATGAATAACTAATAAATAAATTAATTAGTAATAAATGAACCTCTTCCTGGTCCAAGGGTCATGTAGAAAGGAAGGCACTAAGAGTCCAACTACATATTAATAAGCCCATCCCCAAAATTTTGAATAGTAACAGAGCAGGCTAAAGTTGCCAAGGAAGATGTCTTAAGACTAAATTGGTATTATATGATGGATTCCAGCATAATGTTAGTCTACTACTATAGTCAAAATTTCAAACTTTGATATGTTGATAAGAAAAGTGCTGAAATTTGATGCATCAGCACTGCATTAGTTCTGCCACCAACCTCCAGGTTTTCCCCTGCAGGGTTGGATGCAGATTAACATCATACCCAGGACACAGCAATTGCAGGTTAAGGGCCTAACAAAGTAGAGTCAGTTTTGGCATTTAAACCAGCAACCTTCTGATTGCTAGTGCAAATCCCTACCCTCAGAGCCACTACTCCACCAAAGAGTGTAAAGCAGTAAAAATTTTATGATGACCTCTGGACTCACTAAATCAATTTGTCTACTTTTTCATCATTCTTAATTTTTACATTGTGCCCTTCACAGAGCACACCATTATAAGGTGCTTTACAAAGCAAATAAAACTATGAACTTACAAGATAAAATAGTGTGTTCAATACATAATAAGTCAGTCAGTCATTGTTGAACCCACTATATCCTACCACAGGGTCACGGGGGTCTGCTGGAGCCAATCAAAACCAAAAAGCCACCAGGGCAGTCGCCCCCTTGTGGTCTGGGGGAGGCATAATCCCTCCTCCAGTCCTTCTGGGCGTCCCGGCTGGGTACCACCCCCAGCCGCTTGCCACACTAGGGAGAGGGTTTCAGAGACTAAGGGACACAAAAGTAAGTAAGCGTCAAAATCTGTAACATCAGTTATTGGAATAATATGAAAAATTAGTTTTATAAGTCTGATGTGGCCATGACAGAGTAAAATAAAAAAAATCTGTCAGATAAAGGTCAATTAACAAAACCTTTTAAAAAGACAGTATTTACCATAGAAAACCATGAAGTAGTCAGCACCATTTGTACATAATAAAGTCAACAGTAAAAAATAACGGCTTCTTGGCAGTCAGCCTAATAATACTGCTGGTAATACTTGTGCTTTATTATCATCTATGCAGAACAGCTTTAAATACTGTATCAAAATGGATTAAGAAAATGTTAACTCTACACAAAAATACGGAAATGCATCATTTAAAAACCAACAAATTCCTAATACAAGAAATTGTATAAGGTGAAATAAAGAACAAAAAAAAATTCACAAAGACACAGGGAAGATGTGTTAGCCCCACACAGAAAATGATCTGGCATGAGAGTTAAACCATTGACTTTGGACCCTCCTACCTATTTCTCCTTATAAGCAAAAATATGCCAGTGTCAGTTAATAGTATACAATTTTATGCTAAAGGTTCAGGAGAAATAGTAGCAAGAAATGACTGCCACTTACCACAGCTGAGAGAGAATGAAAGCAATGGGCCTAAAAAAATGAGTTCCACAAAGAAATATATGTGTGCCTCCAGGCAGAGAAGAGTAGAGTAGGTAAATGGCCTGAATGGATTTTTCTTGGCAGCTGCTAACCCTGGAAGTGAATCCAGTTAAAGTTTGGAAAGAAATATCAGGTAGGGTTTAAATGCCATCTTGTCTAAACAAACTGAGCTTGATGTCAAGAGGATGGAGACAAAGATTCTCTGGCACTTGTAAATATGTGGCCAAAAATGGAAGGCAAAAAGAAAGACGAAACACTTACAGAAAACTGGAAAATTAAAATTAAGAGATACATTGGGTAAAGCAGGCCAAGTGCCTCAACACAGAGCTAGAACACATGGTAACAGTTATTTGGGTACACTAACAGAAACCTTCCAGGTGCATGTGTTTAGTATGTTTTTATTTCTTGTAATCTTCTTTTATTGGGAAAATTAATTAAACAAAGCAATGCTTTTTGTCTGTATTTCAACTGATATCCCTGACTCGATGTCAGGTTTGAGGAGCAGAGTGTGGGCGCATTTTGTTTCAAAATATCCATTTATCCATCTTCTGTCCATCCAATCCATGCAATTCAGTTCAAGGTTATGAGGCCATTCATTGAAAATCAGGTACAAGACAGGAATCAGTCCTGGAAGGGTGCAGGTCATTTGCAGGGTATGCTTATCTATACACTTACATTCACACTGAGCCCATTCAGAGGCACATCTTTGGGATCTGGAAGAAAGAAAGAAAGAAAGAAAGAAAGAAAGAAAGAAAGAAAGAAAGAAAGAAAGAACAGCAACTTATACATTGTATTAGGATTTGAAAGCAGTGATTCTTAAAAAAGTCTAAAAAATATTTTTAAATGTCAACAATAAAATATTTCACAAAAAAGTGTATTTGCACACTGTTGCATTGAGAAAAATAAATCATATTTTTTTATATCTATGTAATCGAAGTGTTTTTTAATTCATTTATTTTATTATACTGTGACACAGTGCCTCCTGGTGGGTGAACTAATCCAGATACAGAAGTGAGAAAGGGAGAAGTATCAGAAATTAGTTGAAATATAGTAAGAAGAACAACATTGTTTGAAAGTAATTGGTTGCATCTGTTATGCTATTGTTATACATTTGATTGAGTGTCATGCCAAAAAATTCCAAAAAAATCTGTGGCCTCTTAAGTTTACCTAGTAATAAGCATTCTTCGTAAACTCAGCTCCTGACACCTGACTGATACTGTCTCTGACAGAGAGAGGCCTTAAAACTCAATTTTGGAGTAATTTCTGTAGTCAGGGACACACCTGCAAAACTGCAGGGCCATCATGTCAGAGTATTCTCTAGTGACCTCTGGAGAATCTTTCTCCTCATCCCGGTTACTGTAGTGTTTAAGGGCATTTTAAATGTATAATTGTACTCAGTTCATTTTTTTATGTAAAGGATTTCATTTTTATTGTTTAAAATTTATTCTGACTTGAACTGAAAAAGGTCAGTTTCTATTAACATCTTGGTTTTGCACAGACATCACAAGATATGACACAATATGTTTGGTGCCATTGGTATCTCTTGCTGTCCTTGAATGGATTCTCTTTACAAATCTTACAAGGAACTTAGTGATAGTTTCAGTTCAAGGAAGCCTTAGTGTTAGGTTTCTGAAATCGTTTTTTTACCCTCAAATTTGATTTTTACATGTCAATCTCTTTGTTGTCTCATTTTTGACCTCTGTCTGTACTATGATTATGTTTTTGATGTGTGTTTAAAATCTTCTGATCCACTATTTTCTTCAAAATAATACTGACATAGTGGTCTTGAAACACTCACAATACCCTACCTGTTCTATGGTCTGACAAGGGGAAAATAAGGAGGAACATTTCTGGCTTTACATGGCCTTTAAGAGGCACTAAGACCATGTGTAAAAGTGCTTAGCTGTTATTTTAACATCTATTAGCCCATTGCACAGCTTCAGGCCTAGACAGCACACAGCTATAACCAGCAAAGCCTGAACTGAAGTCTCTAAAAATCTTTGTTAGTCAGTATTTGCCACACTTAGTACTAACAGTCTATTGTGGCCGCCGGTTGTTTACACCAGTTTCAAAATCTGTGTCTCTATTCTGCTTTTACCCTGAAATCCCTTTTTAATTAGCTCAACTTTTCTGCCCTTTTTTGCACCTGTGCTAGGCAACTATGCCTTTGAGTAATTCAGCCTGTCAAATGCAATATTCATGAACTGGCTATGCCAAGAAGCAAGCCAGTTTTACGGATGTAGAGTATGTCAAAATTGCTGATGTCTGTTACGATGCTATTCAGGTGAATAACCTGAATAGGCCACAGTAGGGATGGGACATTTATTAATAAAAGGGTCATGGGGTCATTAGTTTCACAAAACGCTAAGTAAATAACAAAGGCAAAGGGGTTAAAAATCAATTCAGAAAATATGAGATATCAAAACAGATATCAAATATCACAGGCATATAGTGAGCTAAAATGTACACTTTTTGAATGTTTTGGGACTGTTTCCTGCTCAGGCTATATTGGAACAAAATATTTTCTTACTTATCAGACAATTGTGGATTCACAATAATCTGTAATGTTCTTACAGGTCTATTTTGGGTAATACATTTGGGTAACACATGCTACCCAACACATGTTTAGTGAACAACCTATTATGATGACCTCCCCACATTGTCAGCAAGCTACTTTATTTCCCTTAACTGAAAGAATCTCAGCTCACCTAGCAACCTAGCACACCACAATAGGAAATTGTTGTCCTGTTACTTAATGCCGATGTTGCATTGTGCAACTTCTAGTCGGAAAGGATGACTTCAGTTACTGATCACATTGCCTGAGAATGTCAGATTGCAAAACCTGAAATCACAACTGTGTAATGACTTTTCAACACATGTTCACAATTCCAAAGTATCTGCATATTGCCTCATTTTTCTGCGAGCCAATAATGTTCTTCTTGACATTGCCCGTGCAAAGGCTTTATAGGTACAAAGAGTCCATCTGCACTCTCTGACCGTTTTTTTTTTCTTTTTTCTGATTCTGTTGTGTTACATAAAACACAACTTCAGATGGACACAGACAAGATTCTTTTCTGTTTGTCAGGTCAAAAATACCTGTGTTAATTATTCCTTGTAACTGCATGCAATGCACTGTACTTCCAGGTGAGCACTTAATAGGCTGTCGGCTCTCAACACACACACAAGCCCAACTCTACAACTTGGGGCAAGTTACAAACTGGGTTGGCTGAGTCGCTGGGTATTTCCAACTATATGGCTGACAATCACAAGAGCTCGCTGCAACTGCCTCCAACTCTCCAAGATTATGCAAATGAAATTTGTGACTGAAAATCAATGAAAAACATGTGTCATGTGACATGACCTTAAATTAAAAAAAATATTTTCTCAAAAGCTGTTTAAAATCTGGTAGGTATTTATTAATATTCTCTGCACTTAATTAAGAATTAATTAATAATTAAGTTTGCGTCCCTATTACTTGCCCAGAGGGTTTGGATATGTCATTGTTGTTATTGTTTACATTCCTCCTCGGGCAGACGTGGAGATAGCGAGTGACATCATCCATTCTGCTGTTGCTAAGTTACAAACGAAGCACCCTGAGGCGCTTGTGCTAATCGCTGGAGATTTTAACCATGTGACGCTGGACAAAACATTGCCTGCATTCTCCAAGTATGTGGACTGTAACACCTGGGGAAATAAGACTATTGACTTACTGTATGTAAACGTTAAAGACGCATACAGCGCCACCCTGCTGCCTGCGCTTGGGAAAGCAGATCATAACCTGGTTCTGCTTCAGCCTCACTTCAAACCAAGAGTGAGGAAGTTACCTACAACCACACGCTCATTCAGGAAGTGGTCCCCTGAGGCAGAGCAGGCTCTGAGAGACTACTTTGGAACTACAGACTGGGATATCCTGCAGGGATCACATAGTGAGAACATTGAGGAGGTTGTTGACTGCACTACTGACTACATCAACTTCTGTATGGACATTGTAGTTCCAGTAAGAACAGTACGCTGCTATGCTAACAACAAGCCATGGATTACAAGTGACATCAAGGGCCTTTTGAACCAGAAGAAAAGGGCTTTTAAAGGCAGTGATCAGCATGAGCTCAAGCGCGTGCAGAAGGAACTCAGAGTCCAACTCAGGGTGACGAAGGAGCAATACAGGAGAAAGCTGGAGCAGAAGTTGCAGAATAACAGCATGAAGGAAGTGTGGGATGGGATGAAGATCATCACTGGCTGCAGCTCGAAGCGGGGTGCCACCATCGTGAGAGACGTGGAGAGCGCAAACCAAATGAACAACTTCTTTAACAGGTTTGACCACCCTAACCCACTCTCACCTCGGAGTACTGCACCCTCCACCCATCCTTCTGCTGATACCAGCATAGGAGAGACATCCCCACCCACAATTACAGCAGCGCAGGTGAGCAGAGAGCTGAGAAGACTTCGTGCCAGCAAAGTAGCGGGTCCAGATGGAGTATTGCCACGACTGCTGAAGGTCTGTGCGCTGGAGCTGGGGAGTCCTCTACAGCGCATCTTCAACCTGAGCCTGGAACAGGGGAGAGTCCCCAGGCTTTGGAAAACATCTTGCATCACCCCAGTCCCAAAGGTATCACGTCCTAGTGAGCTGAACGACTTCCAGCCTGTTGCTCTGACGTCACATGTGATGAAGACCATGGAGAGGCTGCTGCTTCACCACCTGAGGCCACAGGTCCAACACACCCTCGAACCTCTGCAGTTCGCATACCAGGAGAAGGTGGGAGCGGAGGATGCCATCATCTACATGCTACACAGATCCCTCTTCCACTTGGACAGAGGCAGTGGTGCTGTAAGAATTATGTTTCTAGACTTCTCTAGCGCCTTCAACACCATCCAACCTCTGCTCCTTAGGGACAAGCTGACAGAGATGGGAGTAGATTCATACCTAGTGGCATGGATCGTGGACTATCTTACAAACAGACCTCAGTATGTGCGTCTCAGGAACTGCAGGTCTGACAGCAAGTCAGCAGCACAGGAGCGCCGCAGGGGACTGTACTTTCTCCGGTCCTGTTCAGCCTATATACATCGGACTTCCAATACAACTCGGAGTCCTGCCACGTGCAAAGGTTAGCTGACAACACTGCTATCGTGGGCTGCATCAGGAGTGGGCAAGAGGAGGAGAATAGGAACCTCATCAAGGACTTTGTTAAATGATGCGACTCAAACCACCTACAACTGAACACCAGCAAAACCAAGGAGCTGGTGGTGGATTTTAGGAGGCCCAGGCCCCTCATTGACCCCGTGATCGTCAGCGGTGACTGTGTGCAGAGGGTGCAGACCTATAAATACCTGGGAGTGCAGCTGGATGATAAATTGGACTGGACTGCCAATACTGATTCTCTGTGCAAGAGAGGACAGAGCCGGCTATACTTCCTTAGAAGACTGGCATCCTTCAACATCTGCAATAAGATGCTGCAGATGTTCTATCAGACGGTTGTGGCGAGTGCCCTCTTCTACGCGGTGGTGTGCTGGGGAGGCAGCATTAAGAAGAAGGACGCCTCACGCCTGGACAAACTGGTGAGGAAAGCAGGCTCTATTGTAGGCATGGACCTAGACAGTTTGACATCTGTGGTGGAGCAACAGGCGCTCAGCAGGCTATCAATTATGGAAAATCCACTGCATCCACTAAACAGTGTCATCTCCAGACAGAGGAGCAGCTTCAGTGGCAGACTGCTGTCACTGTCCTGCTCCACTGATAGACTGAGGAGATCGTTCCTCCCCCAAACTATTCGACTCTTCAATTCCACCCGGGGGGGTAAACATTAACATTATTCAAAGTTATTGTCTGTTTTTACCTGCATTTTTATTACTCTTTAATTTAATATTGTTTTTTGTATCAGTATGCTGCTGCTGGAGTATGTGAATTTCCCCTTGGGATTAATAAAGTATCTATCTATCTATCTATCTATCTATCTATCTATCTATCTATCTATCTATCTATCTATCTATCTATCTATCTATCTAAGAATAATGAACAATTTCTAATCGATTGGACATTTCAGTAGCTTTCAGTGTCCACTTCATATTGTCTTATTTTTTTGCTCTCATTGATTGTGGGGTACCTGATCTGAACTGAATAAAGCCAATGTCACATTACACAACATCTAGTCGGAGAGCATGTTGAACTTGACAACTGCAGCTGCTGACTTTATTGCCTAATTATGTCATTTTATATGATTAGAAATTACAGGGCATGCCAAATTACTAGACTGATGACAACATTCCAGCACATAACACTTTCAGGTAATTTTGTGCTCACCCCTTTTTTCTGATACCCAGTAACGCGATGCCTGACGGAGACAGTACTGTACAAAGGGTTTACAGGTACAGCAAGTTCCACACATCCCCCCATCAGGATAAGCTGCAATCTCTGCCCGTTTTTCTTCTTTTTTTCCATTTCATCGTGGTACACAAAACACTCAACATCAGACAGATGCTCCTTATTTCTCATTGCTGCATTATATACTTTGTACTTTCAGGTGGGCTCTTATTGGTTTGTCAGCTGCTATGTGCACAGAGTCCACCATTACGACTTACCAAATTCAAACCGGTTTGATCTCATGGGGGCTTCTCACAGACTAATTGGACTGAGTCAATGGGTAATTCAGACTACACGACCAGCAGCCATGTGAGAGCGCCATGACTGCCCAGGCTAGTTTAGATTATGTAAACGAAGTCTGTGACTGAAAAACCAGTGGAAAACTTGTATAAAGTGACATAGCCTTCAGATGTAGTACTGTATGCCTTAGTGATTTGTAACTTACTCATTGTAATACAATCTTTAAAATCAATAAAATATATAAAAAAACAGACAGTGCAGTGTTTCTTATTTACTTTTGGAAGAAATTTAGAAATAATCCTATCTTGTGTCATACATTTTATTACATTGGAGTCTATATATTTTAATATTGATCTGTTTAATTCATTGTATTGTATGAACATAGTAAGAGTAATAGAGTAATAGTAATAGTTATATAAGTCCGGTCCTTCAAATTCTCATCTTAATGAAACAAGATGTCAAGACTGTGCACTGAAGCTTTCTTATTTTCGTTTCTTATTTACTTTTGGAAGAAATTTAGAAATAATCCTATCTTGTGTCATACATTTTATTACATTGGAGTCTATATATTTTAATATTGATCTGTTTAATTCATTGTATTGTATGAACATAGTAAGAGTAATAGAGTAATAGTAATAGTTATATAAGTCCGGTCCTTCAAATTCTCATCTTAATGAAACAAGATGTCAAGACTGTGCACTGAAGCTTTCTTATTTTCATGACACATCTGATAAAATGCTATATTTCTTTCATTAATCTGCTTACTTGATCACTGCATTGATAAACATAACTAAAGGAAAATTAGAAATTATAAATGTTTACTGAAACTTTGAAAGATTTTTTAAAATCACTACACAAAACTTATGTTTTAAATAAGGATTAAACCTGTCATTCCTGCTTACTGAATATGTGTACACCTTGTGATGGAATATCGACTAAGAGAGATACATGCTCCATATAGCCCCCCATCAGGATAAACCAGTTAGACAATGTTTGGTTGGACTATGTGTCTTTAACAGCTAATTTTTCAAATGTTTTAAGTTGGTCATATTCTGAACACTATTTAAAACACAGTTGTGTAATGCATGCATAACATTTTAACTGTCTTTCTAATTGTATAACATAACTTATTATTTCCAAACCTGATTAATAAAATTTAGGGTGCTGGGTAGGCTGAAGCCTAGTAGCATTTTTAAACTAATATTTATCAATCCAATCAGTTGCAAAATCTGCTCTTTCAAGTTGCAGTTTTCATTCTCTTTTATGATAACATCCTTTTAATTAATGGAAGATAAAATATAAGTTGTAGGTGAACTGGAAAGTCTGTCCCCTTGCAATTAGATAGATAGATAGATAGATACTTTATTAATCCCAATGGGAAATTCATATTCTCCAGCAGCAGCATACTGATACAATAAATAATATTAAATTAAAGAAAGATAATAATGCAGGTGAAAAACAGACAATAACTTTGTATAATGTTAAATGTTAACGTTTACCCCCCCCCCCCCGGGGGGAATTGAAGAGTCGCATAGTTTGGGGGAGGAACGATCTTCTCAGTCTGTCAGTGGAGCAGGACAGTGACAGCAGTCTGTCGCTGAAGCTGCTCTTCTGTCTGGAGATGATACTATTTAGTGGATGCAGTGGATTCTCCATAATTGATAGGAGCCTGCTGAGCGCCCTTCACTCTGCCACAGATGTTAAACTGTCCAGCTCCATGCCAACAATAGAGCCTGCCTTCCTCACCAGTTTGTCCAGGCGTGAGGCGTCTTTCCTCTTAATGCTGCCTCCCCAGCACACCACCGTGTAGAAGAGGGCGCTTGCCACAACTGTCTGATAGAACATCTGCAGCATCTTATTGCAGATGTTTAAGGACGCCAGCCTTCTAAGGAAGTATAGTCGGCTCTGTCCTTTCTTGCACAGCGCATCAGTATTGGCAGTCCAGTCTAATTCCACTGACAGACTGAGAAGATCATTCCTCCCCCAAACTATGCGACTCTTCAATTCCACCAGGGGGGGTAAACGTTGAACATTATTCAAGTTATTGTCTGTTTTTTACCTGCATTTATTACTCTTTAATTTAATATTTTTGCTGCTGGAGTATGTGAATTTCCCCCTGGGATTAATAAAGTATCTATCTATCTATCTATCTATCTATCTATCTATCTATCTATCTATCTATCTATCTATCTATCTATCTATCTATCTATCTATCTATCTATCTATCTATCTATCTATCTATCTATCTATCTAATTTATCATCCAGCTGCACTTCAAGATATTTATAGGTCTGCACCATCTGTACACAGACACCTTTGATGATCACGGGGTCTTTGAGGGGTCTAGGCCTCCTAAAATCCACCACCAGCTCCTTGGTTTTGCTGGTGTTCAGTTGTAGGTGGTTTGAGTCGCATCATTTAACAAAGTCATTGATTAGGTCCCTATACTCATCCTCCAGTCCATTCCTGATGCTGCCCACGATATCAGTGTCATCAGCGAACTTTTGCACGTGGCAGGACTCTGAGTTGTATTGGAAGTCCGATGTATATAGGCTGAACAGGACCGGAGAAAGTACAGTCCCTTGTGGCGCTCCTGTGTTGCTGACCACAATGTAAGACGTGCAGTTCCCAAGACGCACATACTGAGGTCTGTCTTTAAGATAGTCCACGATCCATGCCACTAGGTATGAATCTACTCCCATCTCTGTCAGCTTGTCCCTAAGGAGCAGAGGTTGGATTGTGTTGAAGGCGCTAGAGAAGTCTAGAAACATAATTCTTACAGCACCACTGCCTCTGTGCAAGTGAGAGAGGGATCGGTGTAGCATATAGATGATGGCATCCTCCGCTTCCACCTTCTCTTGATATGCAAACTGCAGAGGGTCAAGGGCGTGTTGAACCTGTGGCCTAAGGTGGTGAAGCAGCAGCCTCTCCATGGTCTTCATCACATGTGATGTCAGAGCAACAGGCCGAAAGTCATTCAGCTCACTAGGACGTGATACCTTTGGGACTGGGGTGATGCAAGATATTTTCCAAAGCCTTGGGACTCTCCCCTGTTCCAGGCTCAGGTTGAAGATGCGCTGTAGAGGACCCCCCAGCTCCGATGCACAGACCTTCAGCAGTCGTGGCGATACTCCATCTGGACCCGCTGCTTTGCTGGCACAAATTCTCCTCAGCTCTCTGCTCACTTGCGCTGTTGTAATTATGGGTGGGGATGTCTCTCCTATGCTGGTATCAGCAGAAGGATGTGTGGAGGGTGCAGTACTCCGAGGTGAGAGTGAGAGTGGGTTAGGGTGGTCAAACCTGTTAAAGAAGTTGTTCATTTGGTTTGCTCTCTTCACGTCTCTCTCGATGGTGGTACCCCGCTTTGAGCTGCAGCCAGTGATGATCTTCATCCCATCTCACACCTCCTTCATGCTGTTATTCTGCAACTTCTGCTCCAGCTTTCTCTTGTACTGCTCCTTCGCCGCCCTGAGCTGAACTCGGAGTTCCTTCTGCACGCGCTTGAGCTCATGCTGATCACCATCTTTAAAAGCCCTTTTCTTCTGGTTCAAAAGGCCCTTGATGTCACTTGTAATCCATGGCTTGTTGTTAGCATAGCAGCGTACAGTTCTTACTGGAACTACAATGTCCATACAGAAGTTGATGTAGTCAGTAGTGCAGTCAACAACTTCCTCAATGTTCTCACTATGAGATCCCTGCAGGATATCCCATTCTGTAGTTCCAAAACATTCTCTCAGAGTATTCTCAGCCTCCGGGGTCCACTTCCTGAATGATCGTGTGGTTACAGGTAGGACTCTCACTTTTGGTTTGTAGTGAGGCTGAAGCAGAACCAGGTTATGATCTGCTTTCCCAAACGCAGGCAGCGGGGTGGGGCTGTATGCGTCTTTAACGTTTGCATACAGTAAATCAATAGTCTTATTTCCCCGGGTGTTACAGTCCACATACTGGGAGAATGTAGGTAATGTTTTGTCCAGCGTCACATGGTTAAAGTCTCCAGCGATTAGCACAAGCGCCTCAGGGTGCTGCGTTTGTAACTTAGCAACAGCAGAATGGATGATGTCACTCGCTGACTCCACGTCCACCCGAGGAGGAATGTACACGATGACAACAATGACGTGTCCAAACTCTCTGGGCAAGTAATAGGGACGTAAACTTACAGCCAACAGTTCGATGTCCCTGCACCAAGTGGAGATTTTGACGTTAACATGTCCAGAGTTACACCACCGTATATTAACATAGAGAGCGAGTCCTCCTCCTTTGTGCTTCCCACAGGTACTTGCATCTCTGTCTGCTCTAACTGTGCTAAACCCGGGTAGCTCCATGTTTGAATCTGGGATGGTGTTAGTTAGCCACGTTTCGCAAAAACACAACAAACTGCATTCTTTGTAGGTTCTGACATTTTTCACCAGCGTAGCCAGTTCGTCGATCTTATTTGAGATTGAGATTAGCCCAGAGGTTTTGCAATAAGCAAAGTGAACTGGAAGGGAAAGAAATATTTTTTAAATAGCCTAAGCTCATTGTAATGACGTTACACAGAAGAGGGGGTGAAAAGGCCATTAGGGCAGTCTTTAATGCTAAAAAAGAACTTTAATTAGTATGTTTTTTGTAATATGATGTTGGCATGAGGGCAAACAGGACTAATTAAGGTAACAGCAAGTTCAGGCAGATAAGCTGAATTTATGGTTATACTTGAGAATGCAGAAGAGACAGCAAATGAAGGCAGGGAAAGGTGGATGGGGTGGTGGGCAATCTTAATGAGGACATCTCTGACCAAAGAATATTTCAAGGGTCTGGTAGAAAAGCAGAGATGTACAAAAGGATGCCCAGCCACATATTTAATTTTTTTGCTAAGCATAATACTTACAGCCTATTAATAAATTAATACATGTGTTCAACTCACCTTACACCAGTCTGCCATATGTCACTGAGTAAGGGCTCCATATTACATGATATCTATGCACTTTAAACTGTAGATGTACTCCAGGAAAAAAAAAACAGGCAGATAAAAAGGTGATTAACACTTGGACACTGATTAGATAATGTGCTTTTACTGATGTAGAACAAACAGGACATAAGAAAAAATTTGATGAGAACAGGTCATTCTGACCAACAGAGCACGCCAATCCTATCCATCTGTTGTAATTCCATCAAAATAATGTCAAGTCAAGATTTGAGGCCCCTAAAGTCTTAATCTTTACCACACTGCTTGGTCATTTATTCAGTGTCTTTGGTTCTCTGTGTGAAGAAATTGCATGTTTTTAAACAGCAACAAATTATACAATAAATGCACATAATAGCATGGTGGTTAACATTGTTGTTTCAAAGCTCCAGAGACCTGGGTTTGAATCCCAATTTATGCACAGTCAATGTAGATTTAGTACATATTCTCCATACCTTCATGATTTACTGCCATTTTCCTTCCACGACTCAAAGATACGAGTGTGCAATACAATGTACGTACCTTCCTGCAATGTTGGTTCATGTCCTGCTATGATGTTAAACATTATGTTCTAAAATGTGCACATTTATGCAAATTACAAAATATTTAAATATGTATCCTGTATATACTGGTGTACAAGAAGAATTTACACACAACAACATGGTTTCTAAAACCTAATGGTCAGTTTTGATAGAATGTTTTTTACATCTTACAAACAGAACCAGGTCAAACCATGAAATGAAGTCCTTAAAGACACACATAGGCCCATAGCAGAACAAAGACAAAAACACCAAAACAAGCAAATATATTGTCCTATCATATGGAACAATCTTTTAATTGCATGAATAAACATAGCAACAACATCCATCCATCCATTATCCAACCCATAATATCCTAACTACACGGTCACGGGGGTCTGCTGGAGCCAATCCCAGCCAACACAGGAAACAAACCCCGGGCAGGGCACCAGCCCACCGCAGGGAACACACACACCGAGCACACACTAGGGACAATTTCGAATCGCCAGTGCACCTAATCTGCATGTCTGTGGACTGTGGGAGGAAACCGGAGTACCCGGAGGAAACCCACGCAGACACGGGGAGAACATGCAAACTCCACGCAGGGAGGACCCGGGAGGCGAACCCAGGTCCCCTAACTGCGAGGCAGGTGCGCTACCCACTGTGCCACCCTAACAACAACAGAAATACACAAATATGTAACGTTATGAAAAATGCAAACTAAACACTACTCAGAAGAAATATATTTGAGTTAATTCACAGAAAACGTGTATCACTGAAACTCTGAACGCATCAGCAAATACTTAGAAGCGAATTCACTGCCTTATATTACTACATGCAAAGTATATGGTACTTGATCAAAGAATAAGGAATATTTTAGTTTAGGTTTCACTCAGATCTAATAATCCATCCATCCATCTATTATCCAACCCGCTATATCCTAACTACAGGGTCACGGGGGTCTGCTGGAGCCAATCCCAGCCAACACTGGGCGCAAGGCATGAAACAAACCCCAGGCAGGGCGCTAGCCCACCACAGGGCACACACCCACACCCACACCCACACACCAAGCACAAATTAGAATTGCCAATGCACCTAACCTGCATGTCTTTGGACTATGGGAGGAAACCGGAGTACCCGGAGGAAACCCACGCAGACATGGGGAGAACATGCAAACACCATGCAGGGAAGCGAACCCGGTTCTCCTAACTGCAAGGCAGCAGTGCTACCCACGGCGCCACTGTGCTACTCAGATCTAATAATACATTTAGTAAAATATAGCCAATGGTATAATATGCTTTATCAAAATCTTCAATTTTTTAATGCATGACACTACCAGTGCTGCTGTTCTACTGTACAAACTCCCTGCAGAACAGCTCTCATTGATTATCCTGCAATACATGAGGACAACATAAACACTTAACATAATGTTAACAACATAATATAGCATATTCAGGGTGCTTTTAACCTCCAAACTGTAACTGTCCTAGATCAGCTACTATTACTTTCAGATTTAAATTATTGGAGTAATGACAGGTTAACTGGCTTACTCAGAGACAGTGATGGTTTTAGAAAGTAACCACTGGACCACACTATCTGCAACATGTTCTCTCTGTGTTTTTTTTTTCTTTTTTATTGGGTTTCATTTGTGAAGGCTAGCTTCCTCCTCCTTCTTCTTCTTCTTTTGACTGCTCCTGTAAGGGGTCACCGCAGCGGATCATTTTGTTCCTGTCCTCTACATCTTGCTCCTTTACACCCACCACCTGCATGTTCTCTCTCACCAGATCCATAAACCTCCTCTTAGGCCTTCCTCTTTTCCTCTTACCTGGTATATCCATCTTTAACACCCTTCTCCCAATTCTCTGCATATGTCCAAACCAACGCAATTTCGCCTCTCTGACTTTGTCTCCCAACCGTCTAACCTGAGCTGACCCTCTAATATACTCATTTCTAATCCTGTCCATCCTCTTGCAAATCTTAACATCTTTAACTCTGTCACCTCCAGCTCTGTCTCCTGATTTTTGGTCAGTGCCACCGTCTCCAACCCATATAACATAGCTGGTCTCACTACCATCTTATAGACATTCCCTTTTACTCTTGCTGGTACCTGTCTGAAATGACTTCTGACACTCTTCTCTATCCACTCCACTGTGTCTGCACTCTCTTTTTCACCTCTCCTCCACAATCCCCATTACTCTGTACTGTTGATCCCAGGTATTTAAACTCATCCACCTTCATCAGTTCTACTCCCTGCATCCTCACCATTCCTCTGACCTCCCTCTCATTCACACACATCTGTCTTGCACAGTCTAAAGTTTTAAAACCAGAGTGTCTTGAGGTTAAGTTATTCTAGGGATAAAATGTGTTTGAATGTACAAATTTAGAGTTAACAAATTAGAGACTGATTACTTTTTGTGTTTTTTCACATCAGTGTTATCATCATCATTCATCAAATGACAATAAATCTGTGGCAGCTAAACATTGCTTTCACTAGCTATATTCTCAGAAGCCATCCTATGTACACAGTAAATGTTTTAGAATATAAGTTTTTTTTACAAATCTACCATTATTTTTTAAATTTACCAGTAATGGCACACGTGCAGTCAATATACTTGACTTGAGCATTCCTAGTTTTCATCTTCTTTCTCTGTACGTTTAGCATTTGTTTGCTCAGAGGTTGATGCGCTTGCTGCTTCCTGAGCAGCTCTTCTTTTCTCCACCCTAGCATCCCGCTTCTTCTCTTCTTTTGTCAGCATGTTTTTGCATTAAAACTGATTAAGTCAGTGTTTGTGTTGCAATTACTTAGTAAGTTTTCCTTAATTTTTCACTTAAGATGGCACTTAAGTCTTCAATCTGCATTAAGAATGGTTTAAGATATGAAGAGGTAGGGGAAGTGATGGCGATGGTGGTAGGGATGAGAACGGTGTCCATACACATGCATCGCACGGCTGCCCTGCTGGTTGCTGCCAAGAGTTGATTCTACAATAAAATAAAATAAAAATAAAAACAGGAATAACCTTGGAGGTCAATCATCACCCAAAAGTGGATAGTAGATGTCACGTAGTATATATGTACCAAATGTCAGGTCAATAGTTTAAACGGTTTGCAAGCTACAGGTGATTTAAAATCCTGGACGGACAAACGGACAGCCATGGTAGCGTATTATATAAGAAGATATTTTTCTAATCCTAATTTGTTCCGGGGCGGCACGGTGGCGCAGTGGTAGCACTGCTGCCTCGCAGTTAGGAGACCCGGGTTCGCTTCCCGGGTCCTCCCTGCGTGGAGTTTGCATGTTCTCCCCATGTCTGTGTGGGTTTCCTCCGGGCGCTCTGGTTTCCTCCCACAGTCCAAAGACATGCTGGTTAGGTGGATTGGCAATTCTAAATTGGCCCTAGTGTGTGCTTGGTGTGTTTGTGTGTGTCCTGCGGTGGGTTGGCACCCTGCCCGGGATTGGTTCCTTGTGCCCTGTGTTGGCTGGGATTGGCTCCTGTGACCCTGTGTTCGGATTCAGCGGGTTGGAAAATGGATGGATGGATAATTTGTTCCTTCCATCCTTTTTCCATGGTGTACATCAAGAACCTACTAAAATATTTACAGTTTATTGGATATTGTAATGTGCTAACAGTAGTTTTAAATCAATTTCTTGTCTGTTTCTGGTGTGGTACAATGATTTGGACTACTCCCATACAGTCTAACCTCTTTCTGAGTGCAGCTCACATATTCACATTTTGTCTATGAGACCTCTTACACTGATAATTTCTGTATTATCTATATCTATTATTTATTTATATTACATATCTTACACATCAATATTGCTGCTACTTCTTTGTCTTGTCTTTGCGCAATATCTTGTCTTGAGTTTTAATTTTAAATTTTAATTCTATTTTTAAATTATTATTTGCACGTCATGTTGTTACACTGTGGACCCTGAGCTTCGCAATTTTATACTATCTGTATACTTGTATATGGCTGAGATGACAATAAAGTTCACTTTGACTTGACTTTGACTCTTACAATTTTTGAAACATAACGTATGTTTTCACAGTTGGAACACAGGCATGTTAGGTGGATTTTAAGGCAGAGATAGAACTGGCAGATTAGGTTGATTGGTGACTCTAAATTGAGCTGTTATGACTGAGTGTTTGTGATGTGTCTATACCTTATTAGTGGATTTCTTTCCTTGGTGCAACTCTGCATTGAAATAAGCACATATAAAAAAATGGCTGTCCAAATTCTAATTACATCATATCTGATGAAGGAAAACAATTAAACAGAGAAAGCACAAAGAATTTATTTTCCCAAATTTAAGCATGAACATTAGTTCACTCAGGAAGCTAATAAAAAGACTATTTGCGACGGAACAGCAAAGCATACAACGCCATACAAAGGAAGCTTCTTAGGCATGGGCTATGCTTTTCACATGGCGTGTCCAAAACAATGCATTTTTAACAGCATTTAGTAATCATTTAAACATGTTTAACTGTATGTAACACGTTTAGGTTTTTTCGATTTTGAATGGATGTAGTTAGTTAAACTAATGAACTCGATTAACTTGCAAGTGAATGTTCCAGTATATTCAAAACAGAATAACAATAATACAAATTTTAAAACACGACGATACATTTACCAAACGTTTATAATGAAAATAAAAATCATCTTTCGATTAAGCAGATGCCCTTGAATCACTGAAAGTGCGCCTGCAGTCGGGTCTTGACTAACTCGGATCGTCTTTCGTGATCAACATTCGTGCGCGGGTTTCGGTCGATCAGTGACGTCACGACGTGGCGCTTTTTGTGGCTTCTTGAGCGGGAGCGGGGGGGGGGGGCAATTGGGAACACGACGAGCCCGCGCAAATCCTCCCCGCCTTCTCACGCACTCTTTCTCTTTGTCACCTTTTGCGGTAAGAAAACTAAACCAACCACTCATCATTAGAATTGCTAAGCACAGACAGCAGAAATCGCTCCGTGGTTATGTTAATGTTTCTAATTTGTTTTTATTTACGTTCCATGTAGAGCGTAAATAAAGAGAACCCCACCTCTGAAAGACACCACCGCAGCGATGTTCCCAGCCCTGAAATACCTTGCGGTGGACTACACGTACGAGGTAAGACAGGAGACTCCAAATCACAGAGGCACGACGTGATGTAACGTTCAAAACTCCACAATCGTAGACCAGCATTTTTATTTGTGAGGTTTTATTGCTATGTTACATACAGCTAGCATCGTGAAATCGAGCTCCAGGAACAAAATGAGAGGTTAGTAATAATTGTTATCGCAGGACCCCACGGATTTGGTGACACTTGAGAGCAGGGTGCCGACATGGGGTTAAGGAGACGTTTGTCCTGGACCCCTTGACTTGTGAGGGGCCCTGAACGTTCTGTGCGGAAACAGGTTGTTTTTCTAAAGACGCCCTCAGTAACACATTGTGGGATCTTTAGGAACATTTGCGTCCGATCTTCATTTTACTATATCTTTCATTTAAGCATATTGTGTATTTTGTTTGAAGCTGCTGTACTCAAACACTGCAAGCTCAGAGCCAGAGGCACCCCACGTACTTTGATTTTATTTGATTCAGTCACTGTGTACATGCAAAGCCGACAGAAACTGATGCAATGCAATGCGAACAGCTGGACTTGTTCTTGTTTTGTTGTAGTGACATATCACTCGAGAAGGAGGTGCACACGTTTTCTTTTTTGAGAGAAGAAATTGGCAGCTAAGCTATGTGGCCGAACAGCCAGTTAATTAATAGTTACCTCTTACGATGATGATATTGTAAACGTATAAGCTTTTCAATTAAACTACATTGTTAACTTTATTAACCAGCCTATTACATTTCTGAAAACATAAATTAGGTACAGTTATTGCCAATGTTAAAAATAATTTTTGTATACTGCTGAAGAAACTTTAATATTAAATATAAAATAGAGATTCTAAATAATGGAACTTTAGATGTGTGTTTCAGTTTAATCTGCCAATGTTAACATCAACACCACTAGAAAAATGATGTTTTCAAGCTACCCACAGATAGTCCCAGTTTGTCCTGGGCACATCCTTCAAACCAGGGCCCACTCTATGGGTTCAGATGCCACATGCCAACCCTTTTCGTTTGCACCTTACCTTCACATCGTACAGTGTAACAAAAATAATATTGTTGCAGGGCCCAAGTGGAGTGATCCTTCTGTGGAGTAAAAACACACTTACAGTAAGAAGTCTGAATAGGTTTTTAAGCTGACAGAGTTCCTGTTTGCTTCAGCCCCATAATGCTAGTGGCAGATTCCAAACTTCTAGTCTAACTGGATGTCAAACCTAATGATTACAGCTGCTGGATCTTTTTGACTTGAGGATTTCAGACTACACAATTAGGAATAGCAAAGGATGAGAAATTACACAACTTTCTGGTGACTTTTCAGCACAATTTCAGATTGATGAGAGCCAATTAATGTGCTGCCTGACTGCACCAGTGCCTGTATTCCCAATATCTGCCCTTTTATTTTCTGTTTTCATTTTCAATTCTGTTGTGGTTTACCAAATACAAGATATCCTCTCTTCTGATTGTGTGGCCCAAAATACTCCTGCTCATTGGTTGTCTGCTCTCTCACACACACAAGCTTCCCTATGACTTAAGATTTGTCAGGGCAAGTTGCAGACATGTCTGTCTTGTCAAACTATAAAACTGATAGTCCCAAGAGTGCACTGAAACTGCCTCCAACTTGCTAAAATTATTGAAAAAGTTATTAGGAAAATCATATACTGTCCCAGGGGCATAAGATGGTGGCTTTCCTGTATCAGCATAGAGAGATACCTTAACTCCATTTCGCACTTGGGTTAAGGTATTGTGTGAAGCCTTGGAAGGTCTTTCCTGTGTTTAGTTGACAGATTTTAATAGAGCATCTAGCAGACGATACCAGGAGACCTCTCAAGAACATTCTGTGCATTGTTCCTGGAAAATCCCCAGAGTGTTATTATATTGCAATGCTCTCAGTGACATTTGAGACCTTTTTGAGATGTCCTCAGTACATCATTATATTGTCAGGGGCATTATTTGAACATTTGCAAAGGTCAAACAAAGATATCCTGAGTTACATTTAGGGAACCCTAGAAAATAACACTCCAAAGACATTCCTGTATGTTTCAGTAAACCCAGGGCCATTTGTGACCTTTTTTAGGCAGCCCTGAGGATGTTATCATTCTAAATTAGCTCTGTGTGAGAACCAGCGGTTAAACAAACCTCCTATGAAGAAAAACAATTTTGGACGGCGTTTTCCCTTGCCCGGACGTGGGTCACCGGGACCCCACTCTGGAGCCAGGCCTGGAGGTGGGGCTCGATGGCGAGTGCCTGGTGGCTGGAGCCTGCACCCATGGGGCTCGGCCGGGCACAGCCCGAAGAGGCAACGTGGGTCCCCCTTCCCATGGGCTCACCACCTATGGGAGGGGCCAAGGAGGTCGGGTGCAGTGTGAGTTGGGTGGTGGCCGAAGGCGGGGACCTTGGCGGTCCGATCCTCGGCTACAGAAGCTGGCTCTTGGGACGTGGAATGTCACCTTCATATTCATCCATGAATATAATGCATCTCTAGTTGTGGCAAATAAAAAATCAAGTGAACAAAATACAATAACACACAGTTCAGTCTAACATATATTCATATAAATAATACAGCAGTACAGTCATTGTATTCCAAGAAAAAAAAATCAATCAAGCTAAAAAGAAAAACATACAAATACATAGCTTCCTTTCCCTGCCCATGTCAGAGACCCACATAACAAAAAAACCCTGTGTTGTTTCTCATATACTGTATATTAAAACAGCAAGAAATATTAAGCAGAGACACAGCAAGCTACTTTAAAAATATAACAAGAAAGCCAAGTGTTGTTTGTCATATGTTTTAAAACAGCAGCAAAGGTTAAACAGAGACACACAGCAAGCTACTTTAAAAGAATAATTCTTGCCAAATTCTAGGCCATTCTTGAATATTTCATCAGAGAATGTTGTTTTTTCCAGTTTAAGAAAATATGAGACATTGTTTTGCCATTGAGTTATGAAAAAAAGATTAGAACTGTTCATGTTAAGTAAGATATGTCTTTGTAACAATGATGTTGTATAGAATAAAACAAAAGGGTTTTTTTTTGCATAATGTAGTCCCATTTAGGTGTTACTAAGTATTGATGTTAAGGGGTTAGGATTGATTTTAGTTATTAGAACTAGACAGAAGTTTTAAAATAAAATTTTCTAAACATAAAGAATTCCCAAAACATATGACCTAGTGAGGCATGCCCCTGATGGTAGCGTTCACAGTTTGGATCTTGTCCTAGATAGTTTGGATATTTGTGCAGCATGTCCAGTTTTTCAGTGGATTATAGCACGTTTTACACAAATTTAAGAGAAATGTATTTTATAAAGAACTGAGTCCAATTCCTTATATAAAAAATCTCTTTTCCCATCTTATTCTGAGGTCATATAAGCATACATTTTTTGGTATTTTTGATAAAATCTAGAAATGCTACTTGTGTCGTCATCAAAACTAACCAATATTACTTCAGGACCAGAAACTGTTTGAAGGTAAGGACAGTTAGGCATATTATTTTTCTCAGTTTCTAGCCTGCATTAAAAAGCATTTGTGTTTCTGGGAGATGAAATGGCAGTGTAAAAGTTGTAAATAAGTTTCTCTATTATATAAAATAATCTTGTGACGAGGCAAGACTTTTTTGGAAGAGATTTTTTCAAGTCCCACGAGTTGAGACCTTGGCCATGAAAGTTTTTCAAGTCACTCCCTCCTCTTATCCATTTTCAACCACGCACACAGTAATCTCACCTCTCATTCGTGTGAATGCATTTGACAGACACATATCCTGCTCTCTCAGCTCTTATAAATGTTAACGTTTTCCTCACTTTAAGTTCCCAATTAAAGAAGATGTATTATGTTCAAATCTTATTAAAGAATTTCATGACGAAAGGTTATCAACAGAAAAAATGAGTACATGGGCAATCCTAGCACCAAGAAATGATGAATTCAAATGAATTAATGCCAAAAATGACGATCGGTTACACGGCAAATTGGTTGAGTGCATATCAATAGACTAAACTGAAACAGTTGGTGGTGATCGTGCGGAAGATGAAAGCATCAACTTACAATATCCCAAAGAATACCTACAACCGTTAACACCATCCAGTCTTCCACTGCACAAATTACTGGAGAAAGAAGGATGTATCCAAGAAAGGTAATGTAGTACATCTTCCGCGGATAACATTACACAAAAAATGAGATCTTGATATGACATTCGTATTAAAACGTTAACAGTTTCCTGTTAGAATAGCAAAGACAACTAATAGATCTCAGAGCTAAACATTTGAAAAAGTCATTTTATTTAATAGAGAGAAAGAAACAAAATTCTGTCACGGGCAATTATATGTTGCCCTGTCATGATGAAAGTCTAAACACAGAATCAAACTTCAATGCAATATTGCTGAAAATTTAATTCCAAAACATGTTTTTACTGAAGTTTTACAGTAAAATTGTAAGTTTAAAAGGTATTTGCGTGTACATTTCAAAGCCAAACAGAAAGAAATTGTATTACACAACAAATAACTCTAATGCAAAATGAAACATTATTTACTTTCAAATGATTACATTTAACCATTTTTTAAATATGGTTAGTTACTCTCTGTAACATAAAATAGTTATATTGTGCATATGTAACAATTCGCATGAAAATAAAAATCTTTTTAAATTGTACAACCGCATCTCCATATGCGAACAACAGAACTGCAAAGAGGCTAGCGTGTAGCGCAGGCAGGGGGTTTGGTGAGCAAAGCGAGCAGGGGGCAAAGCCCCTTAGTTTTCTATATAAAGATCTCTATAGGCTGGATTTTAGTGACTACCATAAATTGAAAATTAAACAGGCTAAAGAAAGCTGTAATATATGGTTCTTATCCACGGTCCAGCTGAGTGCCTCTGTCTATTGTATCTATAATGGTTACATATTTTTAAGAAGAAAGATCACCACATTGATGCTGGTAAGTTAACAATAATTGTAATTGACTAGAGCACAAAAGTAAGCATATACAGACAAATTTCAAAGCAAGTGTCTCTGTCTACCCATGGCTGATTAGTTTACAACATTCCCAACATCAAAATGGAAAGACTAAGCAATTATTGGCAACACTAAGTACAAGGCAAGAAACAAATGTGGATAGGGTTGTGGTTCATTGCTATGGAAAGGAATTGTTCAGCTTATATGCGTATATTTATTAATACATTTATATATTGTGACCAAGTAGGGAGCATTGTAACATCCCAAACCGCAGACACAACTGCACAAACATAAGTCCGAGGTTCAAATCAAAGGTTTATTATAATCAATTACCTTAACAAAGGGTATTTCTTGGTGTAATAGATAAACACAATCCTTTTTCTGTTTTTTTCTTTCTCCTTCACTCCTCCCAGGCGAGTTTTGTCCTTCTTCCACCTGACTCCAGCTCGCATGGGTGATTAAAAGTGAGACCTTTTATCCAGGGCCTGGGAGTACTTCCATTACCAGGGCATATCCTGTTCTAAGTACTTCCGGGTCAAGCAGAACTCCCTGAAAGCAGGAATCATAAATCCCTGCAACACCCCCAGGCACCCATGAAACCCAACTGGGCTGCTCCATTTGCCAGTGAGGCTCAGGGATGCTGCTGTCTAAGGTAAGGAGTCCACCCCTATCGTACTATTATGTTGTCCTCCTGGCCAGGTAAGCATCCTTTATCTACCACTGCCAGATTGCTGATGCACTCCACAAATTGTGGGTTCCTTCTGCAAACTTCATAGCAAAGACAGAAAGTCTCCTGCCTTTTTTCCTCCTGTAATCCCAAATAGGTAATGGAAGGGTCCCAATCTGGCAGGGATGGCAGCCCAGGCATGCCATCCATGACTGTATATATAGTATCCATATATACAATCTGAGGCCTGCTTAATCTGAGGAAGCTGGAGGCTATCCTGGCAGTGCAAGACATAATGTAAAATGTTATCCATTTGGACCCAGAATGAATAATTATATAAATGTATTTGGCAAATCGTAAAAATGTTTTAAGTGAAAGTACAATCAGTACATGTAAATATCTCCACCAACCCTAATAACTGGCAACAGTATGGCTGATCCAAATTTGTATTTATTTAAAAATGTGCCCAAGTGGGAAGAGAAAAATAGTGTGTACTTCCTGTCTTATGCTCATTCTACAGCTTGCAGTTTGTGGTGACCTACTGTTTATAGAAGCATGCTGTGTTGGTATGTTTTAGGAAATCATCAGCTGTCAACTCCAGCAGAGCTCTCTTGCTGGAGATCACATTGTGGATCCCTCCATCTCAACATTTCAGTTAATATGGCTTGGTTTTATAGATTGCCTATACTGCTTGTGAAGTAGTCAGTCCCCCAGAGAGACAGAGCTTTAGCATCTGAAAAGACTTCTAATGCCTTGGGCTGCATCTTCATTCATGGTGTTCTGTTGTGTCCCAGGCATCTGCTTATGTCACATATGCAATAAGCTTGCAGTGTTTGAATTTGTGTATTACATGAGGGGCTTTCATCATTCAGAGACAAGTGCTATAAGCAGTTTAAATGAGTATGGTGAACGACTGTTGCAGCTCAAACAGATTATATTTAAATAGGAGTGATTTGGTATTAATATTTATAGAAAAACGATAAGCAAATGTCATATGTACCAATATGTACTTAATGGATACTCACGGGTTACTTCCAGGCATCATGGAAACAGGCAACAGTCAGGTATACACCAGTGCCACTATAGGCCTTGGCAGTTTCCATAGCCTACTTTGACACAGCATCCTGCTACTTACTGTGTGGTCTGTAAATTTTAGATATATAGTATTGTGTAGACCCACAGGCATCCAAGAAAATTATTTCTAGAGCTAGTTGTCCTTGTAGTAAGTGATTATGTGCTTGTTAAAATGCTATATAACATTAGGATAAACACAAATAAACATGCATGTAATAAAAAGCATAACAAACATCTTGTTGAGACAGGAAAATGAAGCAATTGCTTTGGAACACTGTTGTATGATTTATTCAAATAATCCTTCAAACTTGTTACAGGATCTGCCACAATTTTTCTTCTGACTCTGGCTTGTTTTCTCAATTTTACTATTCATTAATTTAAACGTTATTTAAATGCTGGATTGAAATATATTTGTACTTTCTTAGAAGTTATTTTTTAGAAATAATTAGCTATTTGTCAGCCGAAAAATTCAAAAATAAAATATTCTGCTTGTATAAATATTCATACCATCATTCCCTTGTAAAAAAAATTGCCTTACCACTGACTTCTGCCATTAGAACATTAAAGTCAATATCATGTTTTATGGATGAAAACTGCAATCTGTTTAAGAATCATACGGTGCACCTTAGGGTAGTGTTAAAAATAAGACCATGAAGAAACATTCCCTTTAATGAAACATGGTTACTGCAGCAGCATGGTGTAGAGCAGGGGTAGGCAATGTCGGTCCTGGAGTGCCACAGTATGCGCAGGTTTTTGTTCCAACCCAGTTCCTTAACGAGAACTCAATTATTGCTGATGAAGCACATATTGCTTAAGTGACATTTTAATGCTTCATTTTAGTGGTCTCGCTTGTTAAGGTTCTCCAACCTTAATTGCTTATTTCAATCTTAAACTGCTGCATTCAGTGTTTTAATTGCTCTTAATTAGCAATAATTGAGTTCTCGTTAAGGAACTGGGTTGGAACAAAAACCTGCGCATACTGTGGCACTCCAGGACCGACATTGCCTACCCCTGGTGTAGAGGAACGTCACATCAGCAGGAATTGGGCAGAATTAAAGTGGAAGACAAAAAAGGAAGAAGTTCAATACTGCAAAGTATTGGAGAAGTGTTTTTTGTTCAGTCAGCTAAAAAAAAAAACAAACCTTGAAAAAAGTGTAGCTTTAATAGGACATTCATTCCTAGCAGAGCCCAAGTATTCTGGTTAAAGGTTCCACTTTGGTCCCTTTGAGTATGGCTCATGTCGGAATTTGAAAATGCCATTTCAACAAGTACTACTTCAGAAACTTGATTAAATTGAGCAAATATTTGAAGAGGAACTGGCAAAAATCATTCGTAATGTGCAGAACTGGGAGAACCAACAGACTAAAAGTTATTACTGTTTATTTGTATTACTTTATTGTCATTTTTGAAGTCTACTCATTGTCTGCTTGCTGTCCTGCACTGATGGTGCTGTATGCTGTACACACCCTCTCTGCCACTTACTGCAGATATAATCTTAACCCAGATTTTGGAGGTCCTGCTTTATTTAACAGGTGCAGAATATTGGGAGGGAATACATTGTAATCAATTCCCTCCCCAATGCCGGTAGTTGTGCCCGTAATCAGCATCATAACAATATGAAAAGAAAATGAGGGTTGGAGAATTATAATAATAGACAAGTGTAATTACCCAAATGCATACTTATAATCTGGGAAAACAACTGATGTACAAGAATATGTACTGAGCAAAATCATTATAATGTTTTATATGTTTTGTAACTGAACATATCAAAAAGGAAGAGCATCTTGCCTTGATATTATGTAACGATCTAGACAGAATAGGTAAGGATGATTAATAATTAAAATGAATTTATATTAGATGTTACGTTAAAAATGTTTTTGTAATATATGTATGTGTGGTATTATTTGTAGGCTTTGGCAAAGCAAAAACTGATGAACAACTGTTTATTGGTTCCTGTTCCACATCACCTAGATCAAAGCGATGGATATTGTTATAAAGGCACACTTTTTGATGATACATACAGAAGACCTTGGAGTAGAGGTAAAATTTTATTGTATAATGAAATGAATAATGAGCAAATGCATATATAAATATAAAACAATAAAATAAAATGGAACAAAATCTGGGGTGACTACTTCTCTCTCTCTCTCTCTCTCTCTCTCTCTCTCTCTCTCTCTCTCTCTCTCTCTCTCTATATATATATATATAAAAGGGTGCAGAACCAAATGATATCTTGCTCAGAGCTTGCAGGTTTAGAAAATGGATGGATGGATGTTTGGCAATATTTGTAAAACAGACTTCTCAAAGGAAAACCCAAAACCTATGCAGACATCAGTGGAATTTGCATGCTCCACAAAAACAATGACCAAGCTAGACATTTAAACCAAAGACCTCCATATTTACAAGCCAGCAGTGCTATTTACTACATAACTCCTAATGAAATCAATTTCCCTTTTAGTTTAGCTCAGGCAATGATATTGTTTTTTTCAAAAAGCTTGTTTATTACGTGCTATAGTTGTTAAATAATTAATAAGGTTTCTGGTCTGATAGTAAAATAAGTGCAACTTTAACTTGGACCTACAAGCTGTTCAGTAGTTACAATTTATTGTTTTTCTCTTTGTTTCTGTCTCTTTCAATCTGGGCGACTGACTCTGTATATGTTATGTCAAGTAGGTAGTCTGTGGAATCAAGCCGTAAAGTTAAATGAAGAAATTCAAGACTTCTAAGTTCCTAAATAATTTGGAAAACGGAACATTCAAAGACATAAGATTTATCTAACATACTGTAGCTGTGTTTCTGTTTCTGTTCATAGAAACAGCAATTTCCCAGAAACAAATCTTATATTTAATGGCTTCCAGTTGCAGCTAATGTTCAGTCATTGGAAACAAAAAAAGCAATAATTATATTTAATCTTTGTCTGGTTCCTGTCATCTCAAAGGCTTGAGGCAGTTTTTCATTTGCCACCTGAAAAAAGATTACACTATCTTGTCATTAGTTCTGTCTAATGGTGTCTTTAGTCTATACCTACAGGTGTTTGAGGTCACAAATGCTGATTCTGACCTATTAGTATGTAGTAAGTTTTAAAATACATAACTAATTAATCTCAATGTAAAAATGATAAATTAACCTATGCCTCTTGCAAAGTGGATTAAAAAAGCGTGAGGTCATATGGAAATTTCTGCATCTTTTTCTAATCAATCCATAAGTAGACAAAGAGGGTGCTTTTCAACAAAGGTCCTGTCTGAGGAAAACTGAGCTTGTTACACATCAGTTAGTTATTTGTATGGTAGTGTTTCGGGTTTCTACTGAATATGGAAAGTATCAAAAAGGTGGCGACAGAGCTGAAACAGCAAATAAGCTTTTCAGGGATATGAGCCAGCTGCTTCATTGCTGCCAAACCGATACCATCCATAATCCACTGTCCTAAACCTTACCTAAAGGGTCAGTAATAATACATGTCATTTTTTTCACTACCCATTGCCTCGTAATCTGAAAGAGCAAGAGAAATAATGTAGAGCAGTGCAGATACTGATGGGCATTTTGCACTGGTACAGCTATATAGTAGGTTCAGCCCTGAGGCTACAGGTAAGAAGATGCCTACAACTCAGTGGGTTGTGGTAATAAGACACCTACAACTTATGGGTAATGTTGAGTTTGGAAAGAAATATTTTGGGAGTCCCAAAGAATTGGTGAAGGTTGGCGGTCATGGCATTCATTGCTGCTGTACTGCTGCTCAGCTTTGCATGCCTTTATCAGACTTGATGGGCTGTGTTGCAGTGCTAAAGAAAAAAAAGTCAATTGCAGCTTGATCCTATACTGGCTCAACCTCTGTCAGTGTAGTCTTAGTACTTTCTCCTCATGTGTAGTTTTTCTAAGGCTACATTGGTTTTCTCCCATGTACCAAAATCTACATAACAGGTTAATGGCATTTCTCAATTGCCTTATTATGATTGTCGACATGTGCCGTGCCCTGGACTTGCAAAACATCCATAACTGTGTCTATTACTACCACAGTGGGTTTCAGTCAGTGCTACCCTTTGTTAGTCTAAGTAATTTAGGAAAATAGTACATGGATGCTTTAAATGCTATACTAAGGGTGGGGGGAGGGGGGAATTGATAACAGTATAATATTGCAATTATTCTTTAATGCAATATATCATCAATATGCCAAGAACAAGTATCTGAATTTTTTTCTCCATTTAAGCTCATATACTGTATTTTTCAGCATTTTTGGTGCATTGAACTCTTAATCTTTCTTTTCTTTTTCTGAGAACGGAAATAACATGATCAATTTTTGTTATTTTATAAGAGAGTGGTGACAGTACCCACTATTGCTAGTAAGTTCCTTTGTTTAGTCAAGCATTTTGGTTGATTGTGGTGTACCAGGAGTGGCTTGCATTTATTCATGCCACTGAAAAATCCACTATATGTATGTATGCCAAGAAAAGATGTATTACACATCACTAACAGCCTTTTAGATATAAATGTTTAAATGTAGATTGGATTGAAAGATTATAAGATCTATAAACTACAGCAGTCAAATTGGTTCTTGGTATTATCCTGGGAAAAAAGTCCTGGCCTTTACACTGTGTTTTTTTTCTTCAAGTACTTTTTTTTTCTTTTTATGTCTCAAAAAAGGCATGCTAAGTCATCTGACATCCCGTTTATCCTCCTGAGTTTAAACTCAACTATGTCTCTTGATTAGGGCAGTTTTAAACCTACTTCTCAAGTCACTTTCAGTTAAGTCCCGGAATCATTTCAAGAATGAGAGATATCTCTTATTTGAATGCAAGAACACCAGGTTAGATCTCCTCAATAAGTTTAGGGTGTCCTTACAGTGAGTGCTCAGGGCCACATCTGTTAATCAGTTAGCCTTCATCTGTTTGCACCTTAAAACATATGCTGTGTAGCAGCTAGGAGGTATTCTGTCTTTTTGCCATTACATTGGTTTCTTCTCTAAGCAGATATCATGGTCCCCCTCTCCTTATAATGAAGAACTCTTGATTGTCATCTAGCAGCATGAAGGTTTTGTAACTTCCTGATGGCACTCCATGGCTCCGCTCTGTCGTGTAGTTTTATGACAAAACATATCACATTTCTTTTTAAATAAATCTCTCTCTCTCTCTCTCTCTCTCTCTGCCTCTGCTGCACTCATCCATAGCCCTTTGTTAGTCTTTATATCCTTCACTTGTGGAAGAGATGTGAGACTTTCCTTTTACTGTGCTTACCTGATAACACCCTTGGCAATCTCTTGTCAGCTACGCAGCTCATTATAGTGTATGTTTACACATATACACACACACTGGCAAAAAACTTTTTTTTATCAAATAACTACTAGAATACCAGGTGTGTTTAACATTGAATAATAATATTTAATAATGTAACATTAGTTACAGAAAATTTTTCATAATGTTAACGATGATAAAATGTATAAATATATTTAGCATATTTCACAGTTAAGAACAAGTTCCTTCCATCCATTTCAAAACTCACTTTTTCTGGCTATGCAGTTGTGAGGCTGGAGACTGTCCCAACAGCATTTTACTTAAGAGAGAGCCAGTTCTTGATGGGGTGAAAAATAAGTTTAACATTAAATTTAACATTAAAACTAAAAAAATGTCTTTTTGAAGTATTTAATCATTTGTCCAATTTACTCTTCAGTGCTAGTCATGTATAACTTTATGATTCTTTAAGTCTGCTCGAAGTATATTTCAGTTTGGGCTCTGTCTTTCATTTATATTTATTTTAAACTTAACTTGATAGGGTATTTGTAATTTTAAGCACACATCTTCAGCTCAACACTCATATCCTCTCTCAAACTCTGATTCACTTTTGTACTTCATTGAACAAGTCTTACTCTCATTTAACATCAATTAAAGCTTGCATAAAGCTTTTTATTTAGTGAAAAAGAGGTTTCAATCGATGAAAGAAAGCAAGAGAGCTTCTGGAACACAGAAAGAAAAATTACACAGACACATTCTTGGACACAAGCAGTCTGGTATGTAGAAACTAAGAAGATAGCCAAAAATAATATTAAGTGAGTTATGTAAGGATGAAAATAAGCGAGATAAGAATGTATGTCGGTCAAAAAGCCAGAAATTATAAACCTTTTACCTTTTAGCTAAGGTTAGATACTTGCTACATGTTTTTCAGCAGTAAGTAAGCTGCAAATTAATTTTTTATTCACTCGGAAGATAAATTACCTAGAGTTATCCCCTCTTCAAGAGTGGAATGTTCATCTCGTATTTTCTTGTGATTGTATTTTACTCTCAGTATAACCTTTTGAAGTATGTTACATCACGTGTTTACATATTAACTAATTGGAGCCATTTAGTATTAAAGTCATTGAGCATTTCTTCAAAAATTATCTTGTTATTCCATTTAGGATCTTTGATGGCCAAAAGTAGACTCTTTGTCAATGGTTCAGTGCTACGTGATCTGAATGTTAATGGGTCCATTTCAAACTTTCAAGAAAGGTACTTTTTAAAGCTTTATTTTACATTCTGTTGATTACATTGTATATGTTTATATGGGGTCAGTGTGCCCTTAAACTTACTAGCTTACACTTATTATTATATAAACCTTATACTAGCTTCCCATGCACAGTTCATGACTATTAATGGAGAAAGAAATTTTTTATCTTTGAAATATAAGCAACCCCTACAAATTTGGTAACTTTTTACTTCCTCTTCGATTTGTACTTCCTTAACAATACTGAATCAGTAACATTTTGATGAGTATCTATTAGTATAGTGATACACAGTGTCTTATCACAGAGCCCGTAAAAGTACAGATACTGTATATACCAACCAGAGACACTTGAATATACAGTAGTTTTGAACAAAATATCATATGCTATAGATCAATTAATTTCATATTAGTTCAATTTCTTAGTGACACAGTGAAATTCAAGGTTTATTGAGTGGCTTCATAAAATGGATAGATTGACAAGAAAGACCTTTGCTAAAACACTAGTTTTAGAATATTCAATCATAAGAGGGAATTTTTCTATCAAGATTTGGAAAGAGTACTAATTTCAAATGTTTTTACAGTATTTCCTTAGTAACCTAGATTCATTTTTCATTTATGGTTTGAAATATTGAAATAAATATATTTTCAACAATATTAAATAAATACATATTATCTTGTTTGACACTGATTGAATCTAATCACACTTTACTATATGGTGTTGTCACTCTGTATCAAAAACAGATGCAACTGACATACTGAAATCCATTTTTACCTGACTAAATATTTTAAAATTATATTATTTAATATGACATATAAAGTGCAATATTTCTAACCAGGGCTTATCCACACTCACTCACACTAGCTAATTTCAGAGTAAACATTTAATCGAACATGAATGCATATCTTTGGAAAGTGATATGGAATTAAAGCCAACACAGACAGTTGGAGAAAGTGCAGATTTCATAAGAATAAGGTCTGAGCCAGGATTAGAAACCCACTGTCACACAGTTTTACGGCAGTAGTGCTAACCACTGAACCTCTGTGTCACCAAGATATAGTACATTAAAAATGAATTTTAAGCCAGATGGCTATATTCTCCATATCTGTAGTAATAATTTATATCATGTTCTCTGTTTTTAGAAAACATTGTCTAAACTGAGGTTAGTTAATTTGTACAGTACTTACTTCTGGATTTTTTTTTTTAAATTGTGTAATGCTTAGGAGAAAAAACTCCTGCTTGGAAATTTCAAATTATTCCTTGGATACTGTACCCAGCTCAAATCCATCTTCACAGACTAACAGTAACAAATATACATCACTGTGGATTACAAAAGAGCAACATGCACTGCAGAAAGAAGAATTTTTTACCTTGATGGCTAAAGATGTTACATTTCATTATGAAGGTATGCTCTGGAGATTTACTGTTTGCTGTTAGAATAAATGTGTTATCAGAATGGAATATTTTTATTGTGTTTTATTGACAGAGTTTATTTAACAGAGTTAACTCAGTTGTTTAGTGCTATGCAAATAAAAAATATTATTATTATTATTACTCTTGTATCTTTCCTTAAAAATACATAAATTATAAATGCTTTTGAAAATACACCGCTTCCTTGTGTAGGTTACTGTCATTACTGTCCTTCTGCTATGCAGAGATTCCAACAATATTAACAAGACTAAAACATTTTCAAAATACTAATTTCACTGTAGTTTTCAGATAAACTGTTTCTGACGTACTTGCCAAAAGTTAATATTTATCATATTTAATATTTCATTATACTGTACTTTTCCAAGAATGGTTAAATTTTTTGGCAGTAAAATGTAGGAAATGATGTGCAGCCTGTAGGGAGAAATAACAGCACCCCAAACTACAGACACAATTCCACTGACTCAAGTCCCAGGTTCAAATAAGAATTTATTTGTAAAGAAATGCCTCTTAACAGATATCTTCACAGGGTTCACAAATACAGTACAATTTATTTCTCCTTGTCTCTCTTTTTCCTCCTCTTCTCTTTCCAGGTGATCTTTGTCTGTTCTCCACACCCAACTCCAACTTGTCTGGGTGAGGCAGAGCAGCTTCCTTTACGCCAGATCCAAGAGTACTTCTGGTGCCACCACAGTGCCTCCAGGAAGCACTTCCAAGTCAGGTGGAACCTCTCTAAAATGAGGAAAGCTCCTTCCCACAGCTCCCTATGACAGCACCCAGGAAACCCACCAGGGCCTCCCTTTGAGACTACAAATGCCATGCAGCCCTGTAGGTGTACACATGGGAGATTTACCAGAGAGATGTTACCACCTATCCCTTTGGGGAAGCACATGGTCTTGGGAGGCTGCTTCTGCCATCCATTCATTATAAATGCCTCCTTGCTGGGATGCCAGCCACTCCATGTCTTCTCTGACAATGGTTATGATAAAGACTACTACTGGCAAGATGCCAATAATATATATGCTGTACATACAGCTGTTTTTTTTTTTTTATAAAATACAGTTTTAATGAGTAAGATATTAATCATGCAGTGTTTGAATTTAAATAACGGTAATGTGTGTATAAATCTTCTTTAACATCTTTTTTCATTTCACAGATCTTTTCTTACAGGAGCAGGTAGTGTTTCAAGACTACCTTTCAGCATTTTCTAGAAAGATGCCACGACTGTATAATCTCCTTGAGAGATTAAAAACATTCACCGTTGAAGATCCCTTGTCAATCAATGAAAAAGAAATACTGGAAGAAATATTTTTTAGGTATAGGTATTTGCTAATTTATAAACAATCACCAGCTGTTTCTTATGCTGCTGGTTGAAACTTTTTCTGTTACATATTGTAGTTGATTTAATGTGCTGATTGTTGGAGCATGTAAATGTTTCTAGAATTTTCCACATTGTAAAGATCACTCTTTTAACTATGAAATTATCTTTAAAAACACCAGAATATCTTAAAAAGTAAAATAGCAACAAGGTAAAGTTTATTTTTACAATTCTTTTTCAACATGAATGCATAAAATACTTTTTTTTTTCACCATTTCTCAGTACATTCCTCACTAAAAATTAACCTTTTCAAGGATCAGTAGGCTGATTTCTGAAATAATGATGAAACTTAGTTATTATGTGCATTCATATTAATGAAAAGCTTATAAACTGAGTTACTGTACAATGCATTTTTTTCATATATAGTGTGTTAATAATAAAGACTATTTGCTTTTACACTGAGATGCAGAGCTTTAAGATTGTCCAAGAGTTACTAATTGTAATTTCTTTCATTTGCAGAAAGTGTATGAGGTTTACTGTCATAAATAATGGGAGCAAACAGCAGAACAGAGGAGATCATCATAAAAAATTATGTTGCAAATTTCCTGTGCTTAGTGATGAGGTACAGAAAACAAAGAGAGATAATTGTTTTAAGAATATTTGTGAAGTTACCCATCTTAAATTGATAACATTTTGAAAAAGCATTAAATTAGCCTGTAATAAAAATATATGTAAACAAATATTACCTGTCTATTAAGTGAAACAAATTAAAGTGACATGTCCTTTAAAAACAGCAACAGAATTTCTTGACCTGTACTAACTATTCTTATGATAAAATATTGTATGTAATTTGGGCTCAGATCAAACTTCTTAATTCAAGTTAAGGAAATTAATATATAACACAGTGTAAACATCAGAGCATGTGTATGTGTATGATTAATATACAGTTTATTTTTACAGTCCTTTATGCTGCCTCATATTTTGGAATTATCTACCCCATTTGAGAAAAAATTAAATCTTGGAGTAATGGAACTCAAAAATATATTGGGAATTATGGGTGAAATAATACAGGAAGAGGGCTCATGGAAAGATACTCTTAAAACAGGTAAGAATAATTTGAAATGTACTGTGGATCGACAAAGTAATTGTAGTCAAACATTGATAATATCACATAAAGACAATTGTAACAAAGATTAGGTAGAAGACTTTTTGAGAGTTCAGCTCCTGATTCGCTGTTTAAAGACTTCCATGTTCTGAATTAGTAATTTTTGTCTTTTCATATTTGCCTTCAGATTAATTATCCAGTAAAATGTATTAATGTATTCATAATAATAGGTTTTTCTATTTGCAAGTCATGGTGAAAACCACTGGATCGTTGTTTAGCATAGATAAAGGGCCTAGTTGAGGACAAAAAAAAAGAGGAAAAAACATACAGTATTGCTAACTAAATAACGTATTTCCTTCTGGTATGGGAAGAAAGGATAGAGTGAACATGTTCACAGAGGTTGCCCTCATTGTATAAAGTGCAAAGGAGCCAAGTTCATGAAGATATGTTTGACAAATGGAAATAAGGTAAATGACATCTTCCAGGCCAAACATTTGCTACAGGGGATTCCCAGGGCTGGTGAATGCTGCCTGTTATAGAGAACAGGTAGCACAAAAACTTGACTTGTTAAAAGAAACACAAGTCAAACCAAGTAAGTTTTATTTTTCATAATAATCACTTTACAAACCTTTTGTATGCCACTCAGATAAATCATATTGTCTTCCTTATACAATCTCTCTTCTACAGCTGGCTTGATGTTTTATTTATATCATAGCACTTTTGGCAGAGGTAGCCCTTCAGAGAAGAAGCATCTATTTGCAGAGCCGCAGCATCTTGATGTCAGTACAGTTTTAGGACATGACATCAGTACAATTTTAAGTTTGAATACAAAAGATAAAGCTTTTATACACATGGATAGAAACGTAAATATCAAATGACTATTGCACAGTAGTTACATTTTATTGTTAGCTAGGTACATGATTAAAAGAACATGAAGAATGTAGGTAGCAATCTCCTTAAAATCTAACTACATCCTAAAACTGCCATTCTAAAAGTATGCTGACATTCTGTCCTAATACAGCACTGAGGTCATTGGGCCATTCACACCCTTAACCTTAAATTCCATCCTAAATGTGGTCTGATGTTATGTCCTAAAACTGCATTGACTTAATAGCAGCTTTGCAAATATATTATACCAGTAACAGCACACTGCACGATAACTGAATACACTTGACTTGAGCATTCCTAGTTTTTATCCTCTTTCTCTGTACGTTTAGCATTCATTTGCTCAGAGGTTGATGCTCTTGCTGCTTCCTGAGCAGCTCTTCTTTTCTTCACCCTAGCGGCCCGCTTCTCTTCTTTCATTGGCATCTTTTCACGTTACAACTGATTAAGTCAGTGTTTGTGTTGCAATTACTTAGTAAGTTTAATTTAATTTTTCATTTAAGCTGGCACTTAAGTCTTCAATCTGCCTCAAGAATGATTTAAGATATGAAGAGGTAGGGGCAGTGACGGCGAAGGTGGTAGGGATGAGAACGGTACCCATACGCATGCACTGCACAGCCACCCTGCTGGCTGCTGCCAAGAGTTGATTCTACAATAAGATAAAATACAATTAAAAAGAGGAATAACCTTGGAGGTCAATCATCACCCCAAAAGCGTATAGTACACATCACATAGTATATGTGTACCATATTTCAGGTTAATAGGTCAAACGGTTTGCAAATTACAGGTGATTTAAAATCCTGGACAGACAAATGAAAAGCCACAGTAGCATATTATATATAAAGATTGCATCAGATGGTGGAACAGGTCATATTAATAAGATCATAAGTCTGGAAAACAGGATAACTGTCACCTCTCTTGGAATAAAAATAAAGAATCATCCATCCAGCTTTGCAGAGCAGCCTTTGCAACCTCTGCAGTTTGTCATGAAGGAAAAGGGAAATGGTTGACCCCTTTCCTTTCCATTTTTCTCATACTGACTGTTGCAGACATAAAAGCACATCAGAGTAGCATTGAGCAATAAAGTGTGTCTTTTGAGGTATATAATCAATGTGGATTACACCCATTACATCTTAAAAATTGTACACATGCTCTTATGTACACTGGCTTTGACCTTGAATTTCTTTGGCGCTATTATTAGTGATATCCCGATGTCATTCAAAGTTATGGTATACTTCTTAAATACTCCCAGTCAAAATTCATTAGTTCAAGATTCTCCTTGAGACATTGGATGCATTGATACTTCATTTCAGGAGTCAACATTCTGAGCTGCTAACGTACATGTTTAGTTGTCCTTGAAGAATGCATTTAAATAACCCATAACAATTCTCTATAGTGCTGTCTTTGGAAGGCTGACCAGACTATGGGTCATCTTTGAATGACATCCTGCCATGAAGGAATTTTTTAACTGGAAGCTTGTAGTTCACATATGGAGCATGCTTTTGACCACTTACAATATCAGAATCTATATGGAATACCCTTTTCACATTCAGGCTCAAATGTATATAATGTGTGATTGTGTAGTATAATTATTTTCCTTCCTTTTCCTTTCCTTCTCTAGGTACTAACACGGATACCAAGCATACATTGGAACTTCAACAATATTGTCCTTCTTTTAAAACTAGAGAAAATATGTCAGAAAATATAATTGACATATTAGAACACATAGATCAAGGTAAGTAGAATCTGGTAATTATTCGTAGTATCATTATACTCTATACTGTTTATTGAAGTAATTTCATTTAAACAATTATTTTTATTTTTGTCCTTTCTACCTATGTTTTTTGCCTACCTGTATTTTTGTGAAGTATGTATGAATTTCAAGTAAATCTGGAAACTGTATATGTTGATATCTATGTTCCTAGGGTTACACTTAATATTTAGATCATCTATGTGTTTCATTTTTATGAAAACACTTTAAAAGATACAAACATGAGAGGTAACTTCAGTTAATTTTCAGATTCCCTACTGCATTGCAAAACTAACTATATTACAAACATTATTTTTCATTGTTCTGTAATGGTTGATTGACAATTGCAATTATAATCATAAAGCAAAAATTGAATGTAAAGTGTAATTCTATGATTATAAAGATATAAATGATCTCTTTTAATTCCGTGTAACCACTGATTCTATACATTTCACATAGTCCAACTAATAAACCAAAATGTTTCCCTTTATTAATAAACTGTTTCATCAGCAACTGTAGCAATAATTAGTAGCAAAATTGTTCCTAGTGTTCTACCAGTGAAGGAAGTGGCAGAATTTAGTAAAAAGACTAGGCAGTGAGAGAGAACTGCAGTCTTTTAAATAAGTTAAGATCAAAATCAGGAAAACAAACACATGTGAAAACATAAGCCCAGAGAGAAGCAGACTTCAGATGCTGATTGCCACCATATTTATACTGGAAGGTACAGTACTATATAATAATGTCATTAGCTGTGATAGTTGCAATCATTTGACATACCTGGGATGGTGTTGTTGAAAATAATTAAGTTGTGAATGTAAAATTGAAATCCGTATGCCTCAAATCCAGTTAAAGAATGGGCAGGGCCCTCCTCACTGTCCTGTTTCACTTATACGAGGGTGAAGCCGCGGGAGATAGCTAGTATTCCTATATAAGTTATACTGGGCACAAAATTAGTAGTAGGCTACAGGCTTTCCCATGATTTTGGCAGTACTAATAACCTAGATTTGTTACTAATTTTTTTCATTGTAAAAACTTTCAATGAATGGTCTGTACAGACATAATGTGGGCAAGGCATACAGTATGATGTCATATATGGTGTAAATAATGCTAACAATGTTTCAGAAGTTTTTTTCTTGTTTTCATTTTATTTTGTTGTATGCTGATTTGAAATTACTGTGCAAGTACTTAACAAATAACATGCTGCAGAGTGACAGTGCTGTAGTTATTGTGAGTTGCTTTTTTGTTGTTTTACATTAGTCCAAAAAATTGGAAATATCTTACATTTAAATTTTTACCTATTCCCCTAATGACAACATTACATAATCTTAATCACAGCTCTAAAGTCTTGTATTGAAGACATTCTGGGGGGGGGGGGGGGGGAATGGCTTCCCATGTGTATGGTTTATCACCCCACTTTTTATCTGTTTCACAGTGGTGTCTTCCATAGCTCTCAATACTGGGGATTATAATCTAAATCCATTTTAAATTCAATATAATGGCATCAGGTGTTAGGTTAGGGAATCATACACTTTTTGAGGATTGCCTCAAAGTTACTGAGAATTTGAGAAAGATTAAGTGAAAATTAATGGACAGATCAATCAATGGATGAAATAACAAATTCAGGTGATTTTCAAACACATGTATCTGTACATTATAGTGAACTACCCAAATGAAACCATTTGCATTAGCTGGACTTATCATTCCTGCTGAATTATAACATATTTATGTTTAAAAGAGAAGAAAAAAGAACAACAACAACAACATTTATTTATATAGCACATTTTCATACAAAAAGTAGCTCAAAGTGCTTTACATAATGAAGAAAAGAAAAATAAAAGACAAAATACAAAATTAAAATAAGACAACATTAGGTTAACATAGAAAGGAGTAAGGTCCGATGGCCAGGGTGGACAGAAAAAACAAAAAAAAACTCCAGACGGCAGGAGAAAAAAATAAAATCTGTAGGGGTTCCAGGCCACGAGACCGCCCAGTCCCCTCTTGAGAAGAGTGCGTTACAGTAATCTAGTCGACTGAAAACAAACGCGTGAACTAATTTCTCTGCATCTTTCGATGATATAAGAGGTCTAACTTTTGCTATGTTTCTTAAGTGAAAAAATGCTGTCCTAGTGATCTGATTAATATGCGATTTAAAACTCAGATTACAGTCAACGGTTACCCCTAAGCTTTTTACCTCCGTTTTGACTTTTAATCCTAATGCATCAAGTTATTTCTAATAGCCTCATTGTATCCATTATTGCCAATCACTAAGATTTCGGTTTTCTCTTTATTTAATTTGAGAAAGTTACTATTCATCCATTCTGAGATACAGGTTAGACATTGTGTTAGTGAATCAAGAGAATGGGGGTTATCAGGTGCTATTGATAAATACAGCTGTGTGTCATCAGCATAGCTGTGGTAGCTCACGTTATGTCCCGAGATAATCTGACCTAATGGAAGCATGTAGATTGAGAAAAGCAGCGGACCCAGGATAGAGCCTTGTGGAACACCATATAGGATATCATGTGTCTTTGAATTATAATTACCACAACTAACAAAGAACTTTCTCCCTGCCAGGTAGGATTCAAACCAATTTAAGACGCTGCCAGAGAGGCCCACCCATTGACTAAGGCGATTTCTAAGAATATTATGATCAATGGTGTCAAATGCGGCACTCAGATCTAAGAGGATGAGAACAGATAAATGGCCTCTGTCTGCATTTACCCGCAAGTCATTTACTACTTTTAACAAGTGCAGTTTCTGTGCAAAAGAAGAAAAAGTTTGCATAATGTACTGGAAATGACTTCATTTAAGTGTGGGATAGATCCTGATCTGGCATATTGTTTCTCTGATGGGGAAGGAGCCAGAATAGGGTGCTGAAAAATGCTGCTTCTTTTGACTCTGAAATCAGACTTCTTACTTTGGAGTTTCTCCACAGAAAAGACCTAGGGCATCTAGAAGAGTTCTCACAAGTGCCCAGCTAGTTGTGGTACATCTTGTGTTAGTACAGAAAATGACATGGTTACCATAGGACAGCTTTGACATATATAGGAGAAGTCTTTGCTCATTGTGTTTATGAATTTATCAGCTACTCATAATATTCTGACTATTTAGAGAGAGTAGTAGCTGTAGCAGCATTCATAGCCCAGAACAAAGTAGCTAACAGTGGGTTGCTAAGTTGGTCACATTTGCATTTGTATGTGTTCAGAATAAATTGTTTGAATGTGCATTCTCTGCTCAATAGGTTATCACCTACTGAAATTGTTACCCTTGAGGGAGACATTCCTGTGAGGTATGAAAGAAATGTTTGGAGGGGTCTGATTGAGAGGAATATCCAGCTTGCTATGAAGCTTAGTAGACGCTCTGAATCACTGTTGATTTTATGTACTAGTCATAGATTGCCAATAACACATGCCTGGAGCCTGTCTAAAGAATTTACCAACCTTGGATGTTGCCCTAATTAACTGCAGGGCACACTCACATATACACACACTCAAATCAGGAACCACACTGATTGAAAACAATCACAAATGCATTTTCCCTTATTCAGAATGGCTGCATGCTGCCAATTGTCCAATATGCATGTTTTTTGTAAAGTGACATAAACTGAAATACTTAAAAATGCACCAAGACAAGAAGACAATACAAAAAAAAAATCCAACATGTTCTCTTTCAGGAACTGTGAAGCAACAGCACTGAACACACCACCACTATGTCACCCCTTTATATTTAAAGTTATTGTTTTGCAAATGACATGTATAATATGATGCAATGTAACATTTCAGGTATGTCATCTGGGGGAAAAATTATTCATTAGAATTTTCGCCCATTATTCATTTTCAGCTTCTTTCAGATTATACACTCAGATGGAACTAGAACCACCCTTCACACCAAATGACCAGCCTGTTAAGATTGGTAATCGTTTATCCTGCCAGTTGCTTAAACCAGAACCACTATCTCCAATCACTAAACAGTAGGTTTCAAGTGTTTTTATTCTGTCTAAGATTAATTAGAGTTAAAATCAAATTGACATAATGTATGTTTTATAAAATGAAGAATAAGACAAGGTACAAATTGAGTAAAAAATATTTTCTTCTAGTGGGAAAACCTACTGTAGCTGCTAGGCTTGTATTGCAATATTTATGCATTTGTAGATTGATGATACTAGCCATATAAACTCTTTCTGTTTGCAAATACCACCAGTCAAACTCTGCAGATATAGTAACCTATCATGTGGTGTGTGCACCATAAGCATAATTTATGTGAATGCATTTGGCATGGAAGTAAAGACATGAACTTTTCTATCCCCATGGTACTGCCAAAGTATGGACTTAAGTGTAAATATTATCCTCCGTATTATGGTAACATGCTAGTTTTATTTCTTTAATTAAGTGAAAAATAGTGTGCTTATATTACTAAAGCAGTTATGTAATATGAAGATGTATTTGTGTGTGTGTGCACCTGTGAATATGTTTTCCACATTGGCATAGTGTCTCATATAAGCCTATTCAAAATTTACTTAGGTAAGAACATCACGTTTGTAGCACAGTGATTGAGCAGTGTAGTTAAATGTATTCCTAATTTGCTTTGTTAATAATTTTGGAAGTGACTTTTTTCATTGAGGACTGTGGAAAATCGACATTCTTGTGCTTTAAAAGCAGCAATTGTGTTTATCAGACTGAGGGAAAACTGCAAAATAATGATTGACCAGCTGTCTTAAGACCATGGAATCCATAAATATTGTGTAAACTAAAGAATTATAATAGATTGAAATACATGAAAAGGTGGCACATAAAAGGAGACAGACATTTGCATCCCAGGTGCTTCATGCATGGATTTTGCATGCTATTTCATTGTCTGTGTGGGTATTCGCCAGGTGCTCCAGTTTCCTCCCACAGTCCAAAGACATTCAGGTTTGGTGAATTGGAATTGCCAATTTGGCCCTAGTGAGTGCATGTGTGGGTGTGAGTGTGTGATCACCCTGTCATGGACTGTTTCACTGTTCAGGTGTTGTTCCTGTCTTGCACCAGGTGATCACTGCCCTGCAGCTTGCCAGCATGCAGCAGCCATGTGGGCTCACCAACTACAAGATGAGAGCTGAGGCTAAGGTGCAATGTCCAGTTGCCTGACATGCAAGAGTGGAACAGACTCAGGCATGTTTGATATTGGCAATGGAAACTGTCTCTTGGGACTTCTGGTTCTAAAGGACTTACCAGTTATGACCCTTTCTTTAATTTCAAAACAACTATTTTGTTTAGTACTTAGGTTCTTGATCTCTACTGCTTACATATATTGTTAAAAATCTAGGTAGGTTAAAATTAAGAAATATTGATTTTGTTTATTTGCTTTATTGGCTTCACTGACTGATGACACTGAGAGCCATTGTTCCAATACTTACACTTGTTTCAAAGAGAGGGATAGAATACAGAAGGTAAATATTATTCTGAAACATTAAGTAAACATACAGAGATGTAAACATATTCTATATTTCTGCACTATATTATTTTTTCCTTAAACACCACATATGTTTGTATACAACAGCAATATCAATTTTTACATTATAATTCAGAGAACACAACTTGGACTTTCTCCACACCTAGTAAATTATATGTAGATGGTGTGTTTATTTTCCAAAATACACAAATTACGGATGAACAAAGGTAGAACCCAAATAATTTAAAGAAGCAAAAAACAAGCAAAACCCATCACCCTCGTGGGCCTACAAGATTTTGCCTTGTGTGTCAAATAGAATGATCTTACCACTTTCCCATCACATAGTACTAACAGGAGAAATGCCTTTCACTTCCTCTCTTTTTTTACTTACATAGTCATTAACTTCTGTTACTCTCTGATAGTAATCCTTCACCTCAACCCATCTCATGAAACCAGATTCATCTGGAAAATCATAACCATTGAATACCACACTAGCAACACTTTCAGGGCATGGTTTGGAAATAACTTCAGTCTTCTTACATGGCCAGACTGGGGGAATTACTTTGTCAACCTGTTGGCTCTCCAGGTATTTCTCTAAATCAGAGGGCTTTGCGTGCCGTGTGTCTACTGGATTACATCTATCCAAGGTAGCTACTTCCTCTCTCTCTCTTGCTCTGGTGCCTTCAGATGAGTACCCACTACTGTTACAGGGCTTACCAACTCCTGGCATTTCCCATCCTCTTTTAATTGTATGTCCTCTTCAATATCCAGAACCAGTCCCTCTCTCTCTCCCTTTCTCTCTCTCTCTCTCTCCCAGTTTTAGGGCTTTTCTTGGTCCTATCCTCATGTCACTGCCACAGCTAATATGTGTGTTTCTGAGCTATAAAATGCAGGAAAATATAAATATTTTCACGTTATGAATCCATCCATCCATTATCCAACCCGCTATATCCTAACACAGGGTCACGGGGGTCTGCTGGAGCTAATCCCAGCCAGCACAGGGCGCAAGGCAGGAACAAATCCCAGGCAGGGCGCCAGCCCCACCGCAGGGCACACACACACACCCACATACCAAGCACACACTAGGGACAATTTAGGATCACCAATGCACCTAACCTGCATGTCTTTGGACTGTGGGAGGAAACCAGAGCACCCGGAGGAAACCCACGCAGACACGGGGAGAACATGCAAACTCCACGCAGTGAGGACCTGGGAAGAGAACCCAGGTCTCCTTACTGCGAGGCAGCAGCACTACCACTGCGGCACCGTGCTGCCCCACATTATTAATAATGCAGCAAAATAATTTCAAACAGTATTTAATTTTTTCAAGTTGAATCAACTTGACATTGCTTTTAATCACACATTGTTCAATGTGTATTCTGTATTTATTTGAGACCATATTTCTCACATTCTGGAGTCTCACTGCCATAATTAGGCAGGAATAACTTTTGCATCCCATTATATACGTCCTGCGGTGGGTTGGCACCCTGCCCAGGATTGGTTCCCTGCCTTGTGCCCTGTGTTGGCTGGGATTGGCTCCAGCAGACCCCTGTGACCCTGTGTTCGGATTCAGCGGGTTGGAAAATGGATGGATGGATCCCATTATATACAAAAAAGTGAACATATATACTATACTGTGATTACATGATGCAAGCCTTCTTGCATTTTCATAAATAAATAAAACTTTTATATTCAACAGAGCCTTTAGGTGCAGGTTCTACAAATTGTGAAACGATCTGCTTGCCTTTTTAAGGGTGTCCCCATTTAAATCAAAATGAAAACATCATTAATTTAGCATAGTATACTCTTAATATTCCTGCTTGTAAAGATTTTTTGTAATGTTTACTTATGTCACTTATACATCTAAATTACTTCATAATTGTGGTATTTGTCAGGAGCAGCAGTTATTGACTTTTTCTCTTTCTTGTTAATCACTTAGTATACTGCTGCAGTGCTTAGCTCTGCTGAGGCAATTTATGGCTCTTGGCTTACGTAATAATACATCATAGTGGATGGAAACCAAAAACATAAATAATGACAGACACTGAACCAGATTATCTCATAATTAGTTCTCATTTATATATTATAACAAATTGACAGTGCTCATTAAGTGGCTTTGTGGCTCACCCAGACTCAGACTTTGATTTACTATTAAAAATAGACTTTGTTCTGCATAGGTTTATTTTGGTTTGTTAACTTTATTGAATGTTTTTTTTTGTACTTCACTGCCAATTGGCTTTACGTTTTGTTAGCTTAGTTTATTCACTGAAAGTGCTATTCCCTCATCTCTTCTGTAAAAGGCTGTCCTTTTTTGTTATTTTTCTTCTGATTTTAACCTGAACTTCATCCAAAATGGAAAACACAAGTCTCTTTAATTAGCCAGAAAATGTAAAATGTGTAGTAGATTGTCTATTTTATTTGATTTTTTTTCCATATCTTTAAACATTATTCTATAATTAAGTTTTGGTGGTCCCATGTAGTTTCACAGTAGTTAGTTTACAGTTTAGCTGCATGTTCTTTTTAACTGTTCTATGAACTTTTATGACAAACATTTGCTGGTAATATCAAAACAAAGAAAATAGGTTTTAGTGTATGCATTTGTTACTGTGCTACTTGCCCATAGTACTGAGAAAAATAGCATATAAGAGTAAATCTATTTGCTATTGTGTCAGAAAGAAGTACCTTTTTATATCTGATTCAGTAAAGATGGTGAGATACATCCTAACTCCACCAATGCTGAACAAGTATGGCACTCTCTGTATATACCATGAGATACAATGTGTGCTGGTAAATTCAGTCCTGGCCTTCATACAGATGAATCATGACTCTCCTTGAATATTTGCTGGGAAATAAAGTTGTATTTTTTGCCAACTATGTTAAGGTGCCATGATGTCTTAAACTGTCAGTAAACTAATAAGAAACCAGCTGCCCATGAAATGCAGTCATGCACAATGTCAAAAATAGTAAAATGCCAGTGTAATTAAAATACATGTCTAATGTTTAAGTAAAGTATTCTTTACTTTTTAAATTAGCAACATAAATACTGTATATAATTTTTTTATTCTTTTCAGCAATGATTTCCATTTTCCGAAACTTATAACATAAATGAGTACTTTTTATAATTTTTAATTACATGATACCCAGTCAAAGTGGCTTGACAGTTTCCATAGTTTTTTCATATAATTGTGATTTATGGTATATAAATAAATATAAATATTCTGTCTATGCTGCAATTATATAAACCAATTTTGTATTTGTGTATTTTAAATATAATTATTAAAGAGAGACTATGTTTGATGTGTTTCAGTGTTGTGATGTCAGAAGCTGATAAAATGTTGATTGAGGACCTGTTATGGCAAGTAGAGAAACACCATACAATTATTTCAAGTGTTCTCCTTCCAGGTAAATTAAATTATACCCTCTCAAGGTAAAATGTAGCCCCTTGTCCCAGCAATGTAACAGGAACAAAAGGCTGTAATGTGCTGTAAATAAATAATACATAATCCATCCATCTTCCAACCCACTGAATCCGAACACAGGGTCACGGGGGTCTGCTGGAGCCAATCCCAGCCAACACAGGGCACAAGGCAGGAACCAATCCCGGGCAGGGTGCCAGCCCACCACAGGACACACACAAACACACCCAGCACACACTAGGGCCAATTTAGAATATCCAATCCACCTAACCTGCATGTCTTTGGACTGTGGGAGGAAACCGGAGCGCCCAGAGGAAACCCATGCAGACACGGGGAGAACATGCAAACTCCACGCAGGGAGGACCCGGGAAGCGAACCCAGGTCCCCAGGTCTCCCAACTGCGAGGCAGCAGCGCTACCCACCATGCCACTGTGCCGCCCATAATATATAATATAAATTAACTACTATATAAAAGCATCATGTAAGACAACACAACACAAAAATACCATGAATAAAATATTTTGTACATTATTATACCATTAGACTTTTTTTGAAGCTCCTAAGAGTAATAAACAACATAAATAAATGATAGTTTATAACTGCTTTATATACAGTTAAGAATAGCTGCCAATGAAAGAGGAAAGGAAAATGCTAGTCTACAAAAGTTATAGAGAAAATAAACCATTGAAACCTGCAGTCAGGACAAGTTATAGTCTGTCTGGCCGGCCTAGGTTACCTTGCTGTTCAGGTCCTCCTCCTTAGGTGTTTGGCAGTACAGCATACTACTGTGCAGATTAGTTTCTAAAACTTTAGAAAAAGTGTCATAGGTCTGATGAAGGCTGAGTCTCTAGGGATGCCAATGTCTACCTTCAACCCTGAGGTTCATCCAAAAACCAAGAAGGATAATTTGGGGAAAGTAGCAGCAATACCAAACGTTATCCCAGGAAATAAAAAACAAAAAGAAAGCTGGAACAAAAAAATTAGTCTGGATCACAATCATTCATGCTGTAGCCCCCAAAAAAACACAATATGCACAGTTTTACTGTACATGCAGTTCAAACTAGATAATAAATATTATGCATTTAGCCACAAACTGATAAACAGAATGCATCTTATATAGGTAGGTAGATCATCATTGAATTTGAGGGTCCTGTAGCTAAAGGAGTTGTCTGTTTTTTTTCTCTGAATTGGAGAAAGTAGATCTTAATTTAAAAAATTGCCTACTAACAGATCAATGTCAAACATAGCACTTAAATATTTTGTGGATTTAGCCAAACTACTATTCATACTGTTCTAATTAAAAAAGTCAATATTGGTCAGTGATTTTCAGAATTCTTACTTAACAGTTAAATTTACATTTAAGGAAAAGTCATTTCCAGTCACCCACAGTTTCATCTGATTTGCTGCCTTCCATTAAATGGATTCCAAGTAAAGTCCTGGTTGTGTTTTTTTCTGTATCCTGTTGATTAGAGGGCAACTCCAAAATGACCATGTATCGGTGGGTGTGGGGGTACACATAAATGGGCTGACATGTGTGTTATTGGATGTTTCCCTTGCTCTGACCAATTTAATATGAAAGGTGGCACTATATGTGTATTTTATTATAATGTTTAACTCTTTACTACCTCACTTTTATGCAAACATATCTACAAATCTCTGAGAAATAGTTAAAAAAAATCTTTTCACAAATAAATCATAAGCATTAGACACTGAGGTTGATAACATGCCTGTAGTGCTTACTCATTTATTTTACACATATACAGAACTTGTAAATGCATAATTGTGGTAAGTTTACCTAACCTTCCTGGTCTTGAGGCTGTGTTCGTAGCTTATTTAGCTCAAGGAGCATTCCTGTAGCTCTTAACACTACAGCTGCTCTTTTTCACTTCAGGCTGATGATGCACAATACAGTGGAATAGTTTTATTCCTTTATTCTTTTACCCACTATCCCACTACTAACAACTAATGTAACAAGTCTGAATTGTGCTTGCCTGTGGTGTTTCTTCCCTTGACACCAAGTGAAATATGTTCACTCCCTAATTCTTCAAATATTTTATGATACAATTTATTGACAATCATAAAGATAAATTGCTGTATGATTTTTTTTAATAAATATTGTACAAAACGTTTTTTTCAGCAATCTCAATAAAATTTACAGTATTTAGAGGAAATGAAAGCATATCAGGTTTTGAAAGCATGTAACTAAGTTTTGCTAATTTGTAATATGTATTTGTAATGTATTAAACATACTGTTGTATCATTATTTTTTATCTTGCAGAATTAAATGTGCATTTTTGACTCATTCTGTTTTTAAATAAGCTCTTTAAAAATATCAAATTATGCAACTAAAATAAAACAGTTTTCACTGCTGTCTGTCATGCAGAGCCACAAATTACCAGAAACAGATTACATCTTAAAATAACAGCACACCATGTCCGTGAAATACTGAAGATTGAACCATTCCATTTATCTGATGAGGAATTTGGAGACAGTCTTTGTCAATTACAGCATTTAAGAAAAGCTCCTCTGTACTTCTTAGAGAAATACTCCATGGTACCCTATCAGATAATGCAGTTAAACCCAGTAAAATCAGAGTCATTTTCTTCTTATAGTATAAGTGAAATTAATGGTAAGTCTTGCTTTATTTGTTAGTTTTAATTATGTGACTTTTCCATTGCCATTTTTTGCATTTACAATACATAGAAAAACATAGAAAGGTAAGTGAACATTATTGATGTTTGATCTTAGCTAAAGTATATAATGTATGCTGAAAAAAGTAAAATTTATCATGGACTGGTACTCTGCCCAGGGGATTGTTCTTTCCTTGCGCCCTGTACTTGCTGTGATAAACTCCAGCCCCCCGCAACCCAGCTCAGGATTAAACTGGATTAGAAAATGGTATGTTATGGAACTTTTAACAATAGTAAAATGTTTTTATTAATTAATACTAGGGGGCTCTGCCTCCTGCTCGCTTCGCTCGTCAACCCCCAGGTTTGGTTATCCGGATATGCAATTTAAAGAGATTGTTATTTTCATTTCATTCATTTTTTATTTGCCAGTAATAAAGCTGTATTGAATGAGTTATTCCCCCCCCGCTTCCCCCAGGGCTGCGCGTCGATCATTTAGAAGCCTGTACAGCAGCTTCTGCTGCTTGTGGCGTGCTGCGTGATCTGCATGTTGCACTGCACATCGATCATTTAAAAGCCTATACAGCAGCTGTCCTTTTATCTCACTGCTTTTTCTCTTGGGACATTAAAGTGTCTCCAAGAATTTGTTTGTAAGTAGTGCGTGTTGTGCAAGTAGTCTCGCGGGACTTCAAAGTGTCTTCCGTGCAAGTAACCTCGCGGGACTTCAAAGTGTCTTCCGAGAAGATCACATCTTGTCTTCCTTGTCTCCCAACCAAGATTTTTTTTTATAATAGAGAGAAATTTTCTGAAAATTCAAACATTATTTAAACACACTTTCTCATCTTCCCAGTAAATGGTCTGAATTTTCAGGGTACAACTTCACTCAACAGAGTGTTTAAAGAGTAGCATAGGTACTGTATACTGACCAGGGCTGTTTTCAGCTCTCTGACGGTGAGTCTCAACAATGGATAGCTTTTACCATCTCTTCCCACAAATGCTTAATTAGACTAAGATTTAGCAACTTTGGATTCTGCTCCATGAAGCTGAAATCACAGTCATGCTCCTCAGACTACTTGTGGATTCTACTAGCCTTGTGGCATAAGACAGTTTTCTGCAGAAAAAAAAAAAACAATTCCCAAGTGATTACTGTATATTTTCAATATAAAGTGATTCCTCAGACTGGCAGTGATGTTCAAATATCACATTTCAGACAATACTTGCTGTACTAATCTAAAGGTTCACTATGTGCACCATAGTTTTGTTTTTTTTTTTTAAAAGTAAAAATTATGCATCGCCACCATATGGAAAATTAGGGCTGTGTTGCTCCTTTAAGGGCATTACCTGCTATGTAGCTGCCATGAACACTCCACCCAGAAATATTAATTTTCTTTATTTGTTACTTACCCTATGTGATTTGTGGTGATAGCCAAGAAAAACTGTGAATCTCATGCTTTCAAGGAAAATGGAGATCACAAAGTTTGCAGTATAATGCAATGGGCTTCAATGGTGAGCAGTAGGTGGCAAATACTGAGCAACAGCAAAAAAAATATTAAAACATCCATGGAAAAAAAATACTCATGTTGCATAATCCACATGTCATTTATCCAGTCATATGTTCACAATGTCCAAAATGTATGCATTTTATGTTAAAATACTAATAAAAGAATCCTTCCAGAAAATGAAAGTACTGTCCAATGTGAAGTCTGTTCAAATGTAATCAAGCTTTTGAATTGAAGACAGGGCTTAAGTTGACGTTTGAACAAGTTTCCTGGTAATGCACTAATCTGATGTTCCAGAAGTATTTCTTTAACCATATTTTAGCAAAAAAATGCACACATTTTGAATGTTGCGAGCTATGACTAGATAACTGACATGTGGATTATGCAACACAGGTAACTTGATTTTTTTTCACGGCCTTTTTAATATTATTTGCTGTTGTTCATCATTGGCATCCATTAAAGTCTCTAGTATCATAAACTTTGTGATCTTTTAAATATTTATCTCATCTATCACTGCAAACAACATTGAGTTGTTTTTGGTTGAAGTATTCCTTAAAAGCTACACAAGATTCAAGTGCACAGGGATACCAGAGGACACTTGAGGCATCTTCAACCAAAGAAAGACACCTCCTCCACTGAAGATGAAGCTGCAGCATGTAAGACACATACAGTATACAGTTTACAGTTAGGGTGAAAGAAGTACTTTGGTGTTATAAACACTTGGTGACACTAGGGCTGAAAATTAACAGAGATTCTTTATTACAATATTTTCCTAATACTTGAGATCAAGATACAATATTTAGATTTTTCTAATGTTTTAAAATACTAAGTATTGTAGTTCAGTTCAGCAATATGTCATTTCTTTTTTATTTCACTGAAGTTGAAATCTTATCTCTGCAGGCACAAATGTATCTTCTACCACACCTGATAAGAAAGTCCCATGGCTCTACTCATTCTATTTTTATCTTTTTTAATTGTGGAAATGTATTTCAAGTGTCTCAACACAGGGTGAATCCTTGTGAGATTCCTATACCAATGTATGATGCAATTTCTGTAAAAAATAGACTTGTCTTCAGTGTATGCACAGTTTGACTATTTTGTCTGTTATTTACTGCATATTCTGACTTATCTCACGTATATTTAAAGAAGGATTAAAAATACACTTTTGGCATGATTCCATTTGTTAATAAAAGTCAGGTAGAGTGCCCTCCTTTCACAGGATATATTAAATATGTTCAGTATGGTGGCATTGAAAATTTGTCAAAAACAGTTTAAAAGTCTAAAAGAATTTCATTATTTTATACTTACAAAAGATCCAAGGTTAACATGATTATTCTGTTCCTGCAAATGTTGAGACTGAGTTCAGCAGATTTGCAGTTTATGCAGGCTGTGTCTGTTAAGTATACTTAAATAATGTTAAAAACAAGGATGCAATAAATTAAATCTTCTAAAAGTTAACTTATTAAATACATATATTATTGTCTCCTCAAAACAGTTTTAGTCATCTAATGTAAATTTATATTCTTTTTAGAGTATTATTGTATGATTTTTTTCTGAATTTTGTTAAAGTAATATGCAGAATGTTTTGGAGTAGACAGTAGTGATGATTAATACTTGATTTTAATGTAACAAACTGAGCAATGAATACACATACTTTATATTGCAGCATCATTATTATTAAAAAACAGATTCAACTTAAGTATTTATAAATTCAGATTCAATTACTGTCTCATTTCAATATACTTCAGCTTTGATGTGAAATTTTTGGGACTGTCATTAATTCCTTAAATGCCTACTGAATTATAAAAGACATATATCCTTGGATATATTTTTAAATGTACTGCAAGTTTATTCAACTTTTAGTTAAGTAAGCTGTAGAATTTCTGCAAATAACAGAAAACAGAATGGAAAAAGGCCTAGAGGAGATTAATATGCTGGAAAAGTAAAAGAGAAAAAAAATGTAAATATAGCACCACTAAGCTGGCCCAGTCCCCAGCGTAGCTGCTGTGCACTTCATGCCAATGGTTTCAATTTGAACTTCTGAATTTTTTAGATCTGTGTTGTATGGGTGATACAGTCACCATAAGTTTTAAAACTGAAGTTTCTGTATTATGGTGTTTCAGAATCCAACTGTCTGAATGCCGAAATTGAAGAAAGCACAGCTTCAAAGGACTCTGCACGCCTACAAACAAAAGTAGTTCCAGACATTTACAAACAAGATAAAGCAAACACTTCAACTACAATGACTACAACAATGTGTGGAACATCACAAGTTCAAAAAACACCAACACAGCATTATGGAGAACATTTAGAATGTGACCAGGAGACATCAAATCCAATAAATTCATCAGTTAGAAAACTGAATTGTGAGCATCAAACGAAAATCATTGCAAAGGCTCATGATGCACAGAAAACTCTGCCAGAAGATTTAAATCCACTTGCTGACTTCATTTTGCTTAGGTCCAAACAGCCAACTGTTACTTCTCCAATGGTCGAAGTCCAAAGTTCTAACAGTAATAATGTAAATGTTGGTGAGTAGCAGACCACCTTTTAGGTAAAGGGTGTATTCTAATTGCGTTCAAATTAGGGAAATTAATTTAAACCTTTTTTTCAGTACAGTTGTTGGACTTCATCATATATTATGTGAAGTTTGTACATTCTCCCCATCACTGTTTGGTGTTTCCTCCCACATCCTCAAAAAATATACATTAGTTTAATTAGTAAAGCTATATTGGCTCTGTGTGGGTTTATGTGTCAGTTGGTCCTACAATGACCTAACCCTCTGGCCAAGGTTGTTTTTTGACTTGTGAAAAGTGCTAATGGAATTATGTATCTGTGTATGTATAGTATGTTGGATCAACAGTAATTCCCAAGATTAGTTTGAGCCATTATATTGAATTTTTGTTTTGTATATTATTGGTCAAGCTGTAAAGTTTTCTATTATTTCTGTTTGACTTATTTAATACAGGAAATAAAATATTTTTAATTATAGAATTTTCATAACTTAGTACAGAAGTTTCCTTCAATATTTTCCTTACAGTATTTTTGATAATGTATTAAACTGTAAGCAGATAGATGAGTTGATGTTAACTGATTACTTTCTTTCTTGAATATGCTTAAGTACTCTTGTTTTTGACAGAATCCAAGGTAGAAAATTACCCAATCCAGATGACAGAAAATAATGTGTCTATTGAACATTTGTATATACAAGCAGATCAACAAAGAACAAGCACTGTTGTTGAGGTTCAAGCTTCAGGTACTCCATATTAATCAGTTCTAAAATATTTATAACCTACAATCTTTTCCCAGGATATTACTGTCTTGTTTATTATTATTATTTCATGTTGCAAATAAACTTGAATCCATACAAAACAATCATGTCAACTAATGAAAAGTATTACAGTACATTATATGTCAAATGTTATTTTTCCTTATTTCAGTTCTATAGATGGCCATACAGATTGTCAGCTGTTGCCGTTAGTGTTCTTTAACTTCTCCGCATGTGCATATCAACCAGTTTAGCACAATATGTTTGGAGCATTACTGCTGCTAAGAATGTTGGGAGTGAGCACTGACAGTGGCAAATTAACACTAGTGAAAGGGAGAGAATAAACGGAGAAGGAAAATCTTTATCTTACAGCTAATTGACCTTAAAAATAGCTATACGATGACAAGATGTAACTAATACATGCTCTTCTCCTGCTTTAGTTGACAATTATATCCATAGAATGTATAAACAAACATAATTGATTTTAAGAAAAAGGACAAATCATTTCTTTTTTGTAAGTCCAAAAAAATACAAAGATAGTGAAAGTGTGAGTTTATTCTACTTCTCTTTCTCTCCCTGCGCTTCACTGTATATCTATAATTTAAGCTTGTCTACTTGTCCTGTTTTTGCTTTCTACGCATCCAATCTGTCATTATTTAGTTTTTAGTTTGAGTGTCATTATTGATTTTTTGTCATTTGTACAAACTTCAGCAATCAATGAACAATTGCACACATCTCATAAATTTAATTGTATAACTACAGACTACCTTCAAAAATTGTTTCCACTGCATGCAACTAGGTTGGGTGTGCTAAAGCACACTCCCAGCATTATGTTGTGATAAGATGTATAGTGAGTAAAATCAATTAAGCTCCATATATTTTTGTACAGTGCTTTTCACTGAGTGCAGGCTCGAAACACTATAACACACTTACACTTTAACGCAAATGACATCATGTACTGTACATACATAAAAATATACTTCAGGTAAAACAAACCTTAAAACAGAGCAATTTTAATTGATTAACATATGCAAATTGTGACAATATAAGTTCATTAATAGTATAATTGAGATATGGCAAGTTGACAACAGAGAAAAGGAAAACCTTAGTCAGAAGCATTTTTGGACAAATCATTCTGTGTGGTCCACAGTAAATTATAGCAGACAAACACACAGACAAAATCAGATACGGTGGCAGTTCTGGACGTGCTTCCAGCTTGACAAAGAAAAGGAAAAGGTGGATGCTGGAACTGTTTAAAGGGTTATGAATCAGGTCAAGGGCAGAGTTCTTCTTCCGGATCAATAACTTCCAGACTGTGGAAGAAACAGATATATTTGGCACTGTTCATAACCTCTCCATGTGTTATTTTTATTGCAGTATAACTAAAATAGTGAATGGCCGCTTCATGACAGTACAGATCCTAATATAATTTGGCACTCTAAGTCTTGGTGACTTTATGATAATTCACTCTTTGAAATGGACTCTTTTACCATAATATGGAAAGCAAATTTGACTAAGGGTAATGCTGTAATAAACCATTAACATATTTTACAAAGACCAGATCCCATATTTTAGATTAAATATAGCAGACAAGAAGAGGTAAAATAATGCAGTCATGTTCCCAGGTACAGCATATAATCTGCTGTGATGGGAATTTGTTATAAAACAGCAGCCTCAAGTGGACATTTACTAAGTGACACAGAATAGGGGCCATGACTCTCGCTTCGCAGTACAATCTGTACTACGAAGCAGTTCATCTGTATTTGATGGGATGTAAAAATTAAACCTATAATATTATATAGCATATGTTTTCATTCCAGAGGTCCAAGACTGCTTTATTTCTGTTTTTCTTTTTGGAGTCTAAATATAAAGATAGGATGACTTTCCAATTGGCATACTAAGAAAGGCAACAACACTAATCATTGCTAAGAGACTGTGTTACTGATTAGTAATAGAATTAAAGTTTTAATAACTCCACACACTTAACTGTAGGCAGCCAAATTAAATGCAACCTGCCAACACATATCTCTTTCAAATAAATCAGAGTCACAGTGGCTATCACTGTGTTTTCATGAGTAAACAAACATTCAGGCTTCAGCAGGGTATCTTGCTACTTCATAAAATACTGTAAGCATGATTTCTACCTCATCAAATACATGGCAAGCAGATGAATGACACAAAAAAGTTTAAATTATAGGACAGTTAAGGTAAAATAATAATAATACAGTAGAACCTCTGGTCACGAACATTTCCGAACACGTACAAATTAGGTTATGATCAAAACGTTTTCCAAAATTTTGCATCTGTTCGCGACCACACGGTCTGGTGGCGAACAAAAACACTGGCGGCCAGTTTCCCTACGCGCCAATGATTTGCCATTCTCCGTTTCCCATTTTCTTTTGTTTGCGTATACAAGGCCTAACAAGGCAGCTGATGTTGCAAAAGGAGTTATAATGTTAACCAAGCAGAGGCCTCAAGTGCTGGATGAGGTGGAAAAACTGTTGCTAGTGTGGTTGAACGAGAAGCACCTTGCAGGGCATACGTAAGCGAGTGATCATATTCGAGAAAGCCAGGAAGATTCATGGCGATTTGCTGAAAAAAAAATACTTCTTCGAGTGGTGAAGGTGAGGAATTTAAAGCCAGTAGAGGATGGTTTGAAAAGTTTTGCAAGGGAAGTGGCATTTAATTTTTTTTCCCTGTGCTTAAAACTCATAAAAAAAAAGTGTTTACAGCGAGCGGTTCGTAAGGGTCTAGTGCGAACTCTTACAATGTTAGTTTTCTCTGTTGTTCAAGGTTTTCTCAGTGTTATTCAATGTTTTTGCATTTAGTTTACTATTACACTGTGCATTCTATGGTATAATTAACTATTTTTGTGCTTAAAAAAATATATATTTACATACAGTTCATACGGTCTGGAACAGATTAATTGTATTTACATACAATCTTATGGGGAAATTACATTCGGGTTTGGAACGAATTACGGTTGTGGCCAGAGGTACCACTGTACATCTAAACACTCGCAGGAAATATAAGACAGAATGTTTTTTTTTCCTTAAGATATCTGCAAGTCATTGAAAAAGTTCTGCACTCTCTTCTCTCTATCTCAGATAAAATCAGCACCCTAACCCTAAGCCTAACCTTCTGACATGCTAGAACATAAACCTAATTCTTACATGAAGTGTTTTTCATTAACAAAGTTCAGAATAGTGTGAGAAAAATAAACAAATCATGTCTTATTTTTTCATGGCATGAACCTTGAATGGTGTACAAATGGGGTTCAAACTCTCTGTGGTGAAATTATTTTGAATCTTAAACTTACAAAGAATCATGAAGTTACCAACATTTTGCATGGAAAATCTTGCATTTTTGGAATATAAAAAAATGATAGTCTCTAGTGTTATATCTGCTTTTATTTTTGAAACTCTTGATTTTTGCTTTAAAATTTAGGCATAAAGCATTCTGATTCCTTAATACTGCAAATAAGTATGGTACATTTTTTATGAATGGAAAAGCTTCTGCACATCTGAAGAAGATAGATTTTTTTTATTATTTTCTATTCTGACTTTGCCATTATATTTGAAATATAAAACTGTCTCTAAACTCTTTTATTATCTGCATAATTTCAACATTTTCTGTCTTTTTTAATTGCAGAAAGTCAATGCCGAGGTTATTGCATGCTCCACGATGTGGCAGTCTCTGTTCAGACTCAATTAAAAAACATAGGCACAGACTACAATTGGATGGGAAATTTTGCAATGCTATCTTTCGACAAAACAAGGTGGTTTTTAAAGCAACATGAAAAGAAGGTCAATAACAACATAAAGGAAGGTTAGTTTGAGCTATGGCACTTTAAATTGAAATCTCAACCAAACAAGTTTTAATCCAAATTAAATAATTGTTAAGCAAGGATGCCTATTACAATATATTTTATATTGTCCTAGGTATGGGAATGTATAAAACCAGTCAAAATGAACCATATGTCATTGAGAGTATATTGATATATTTACACAGAATAAATAATACACTGGTGGCAGAATTAGAAAGTAGGACAAAATAATGGCTATGTTTGTACCTTCTGATGTACTCTGATGTGTCTGTCAAAGAACTGTTGAATAATATGAATGCTGAGATGGAATTTGCAGTAACTGCTTATTATTCTATTTTTTTTTATTGAATTACTGTATGTTTCTAGAACAAACTGAGATTTGGGTGCCCCGGCACATTAAAATGACACATAAATCTATATATATAATTCTCTAAGCCGCCGCCAGAGCGGGCAAGACACCCATGAAAGCATGCAGGAAGGAGCCACGCCCGCCAACTCTAAGACCATTGGATACGACGAAAACTCGCAGAGCCACGCCCACCAACTCGTACGCGACGCCTCGGAAAACACGCCGTCATTTCTGTTTGTGTGTGCTACAGTCCACATGCAGCTCTGAGCCATGTTGACTTTTCGGTTACGACGCACGACCGCGTGCAACATCGCAAACTGTTTTACACGCTACATACAGCAATTCGCATCCGCGACAAACATGCGTCTTCTTAGATGGTCCTGCAGGAACACGGAAAACGTTTCCCCGCCCACCAACACTCTTTATTCCCCGGCCCGCGTCCACCGCATCCGCGACAAACATGCGTCTTCTTAGATGGTCCTGCAGGAACACGGAAAACGTTTCCCCGCCCACCAACACTCCTTATTCCCCGGCCCGCGTCCACCCTCGCTCTCTAGGCATTCCCACTGCCTGCTCATGTGCCCGGACGCAACAACTCACCGACCACCCCATAAGTCGCTTTCGTCTGTGCTAGGAGTCCACATGCACCTCTGAGCCACGTTTCATTATTCTTTTCGGTTATGACGCACGCACCACCATCGCAAACTGTTTTACACGCCATGGTCTTAGAGTTGGTGGGCGGGTCTCCGTGAGTTGCTCTTGCGAGCGGGCACATGACCAGGCGGTGTGTATGCTTTGAGAATGAGGGTGGACGCGGCAGGACCATGTAAGAAGAGGCATGTTTGTCGCGGATGTGAATTGCTGAATGCAGCGTCTAAAACAGTGTGCGAGGGGTATCCCATGAGATCCTTAAAACAATCCTTTAAAACTGAGGTTAAAACACAGGAAGCAGTCTTTAAAAACCAATAAGCCCTATGCCTCTGTTTCATTAGCGTCTCACTTTCTTCACCGATGCAGACCCTGCAACAGTCGAGACGCTCTCTCAGCAGCTGACCTTCTCTGTGCCTGACTCCACTATAGGCTGCAACAAAATTATGAAAGTTCAGGCGCATTTTTTTCACACAAGCTGTGTGTGTGGGTGGGTTGGTGTTAGTTAGTTAATTAGTTACTCGAAGGATTTCAAGATTTAATATGCACAAGCGGTAACACTGCAAAAGCAGCCCAAACCAGAAAAGATGGCTGGCAAAAAGTGGCCGACAAATTAAACGTGTGTGCATTGTACTTACTGAAAGCAGCGTTATGGATTTTGCAAATGTTCATTTTTTTCCCTCTGCTTAAAAAACATTTAAAAAGCGCCGTGATTATGCGGCGTATACTACGCCGCAGGTTGGTATGCAGCGTGTAAAACAGTTTGTTGTCGCGGATAATTTGCCTTTTACTATTACACGAAGACAATTTCCTGTTAATACTTTGTTACATTGATATAGCGGTGTTCTCAGTATTCAAAGCGCTATCCACACAGGGAGGAACCGGGAAGCGAAACCACAATCTTCCACAGTCTCCTTACTGCAAAGCAGCAGCACTACTACAGCGCCACAAGGCAGTTAAAGAATACACCGGGCTCAATTTTGTTTTCACTTCTGTTTACAGAGATCGGGTCATAGATAGCATTGTTGCAATGTTACATTTCTTGGGAGCTTATTACATTACGGATGTTTCACATGTTCATTTTTTCCCCTGTGCTTAAAAGACATTAACAAAATATTTCTCAACTGTGACTCCGGAACATCTCAGTACGCAAGCTATATTAAGCGTCAACAACGATGACTCGCTACACCTTAATCTACAAGTACTGACACTTATCCCTACCGACGAAGTAACTTTCACCAGCGTGGCCTTCTTCGTCACAGACGATCTCGCTTTCAGTCACGGACAATTATATGTTGCTTTCTCCAGAGGTCTATCTTTTCATTCACTCACAGTGGTATCCACAAACCCACCCCATTTGGACAACTGTGTTGTTCAGGAAGTGTTCACCCATCAATACATAATTATGCGGCGTATGCTACGCCGCAGGTTGGCTAGTATGTTATATTACTCAACACAGAGAGGTACAGGTAATTGTGCATGACTTAACAAAAATGTTTAGGAAACAATGTTGGAGGGTATCATGGGAGTTAAAAATGAAAATTAAGCATTATTTCCCAGCTCCAACAAGACAAGGGAGTACCAGAATGGAGGTCTGCTGCTTCAGAACTCTATAGAGTTTAAATCCCAATCTGGCATTGTCTGTGTGAAGTCTACACGTTCTCTTCTTGTCTGTGTGAGTTTTGTTTTTTCTAGATCTCCTGTTTTGTGCATGTTAAGTTAAATGGCCACTCATTACTTACCTGATATATACATGTGTGTGTGCCATGTGATCAGCTGACATTCAGTCCAAAGCTGGTTCCTGCAGAGTGCCATATGCAGTTGCCATATGCTCCCCTACTATAAATTGGATTAAGCATTTAGAATTATTAAGAAGGGACATGGCAACCAGAAAAAGATGGAGTGCCCTCTCTGGGTGGGGGATAACATGCTGAATCAGGCCGTACAGTACAAGTGTCTTGGGAACCGGGTCTTGTTCATGAGTGAGGGAAGAAGGGGGTGGGAGACTGATAGTTGTACAAGTTAGTCATGGTGGAGAGAAAGATGAGCTGAAAATCAAAGCTCATGATTTACCAGTTGATCTACTTTCCTGCCCTCACCTATGATCACCAGTTTGAGTAGTGAGCAAAAAAATTAGATTGCAGATACAAGTGTCTAAAATTAATTTTCTTTGTAGAGTGTCTGGACTCATCTTTATAGATGGGGTGAAGAGCGCAGACATTTGGGATGAGCTTTAAGTTGAGCTGCTGTTTCTCTTCATTGAAAGGAGCCAGTTGAGATGGTTTGGGCATCTTATTAGGATGCCTCCTAAACAACTTCCTGGAGAGGTATTTTAGGCATGTCTAACTGGGAGGAGAAGCTCTGGCAGACCAGGTCTTACTGGAGAGATTATATCTCTCAGCTGGCATGGGAATGCTTCCATAGTCCCTTAAAGGGGTTGAAGGAGGTGGAGAGGAAAAGGGACATTTGGGCATCTTTGCTCAGACTACAGCCTCTGTGACCTGGACCTGCAAGCAGTAGAAAATAGATGGATAGATAGAAGGAAGTCCTCATATACTGTTCAGGAATCTTCAAATAACCCCCCCCCCCCTCCACACACACACACACACACACACACACACACAAGAAAAAGAAAAATGTTCACCTGCTATAACAAGCTACAATTTTATCTCTTTTTATAGTAATATCAAAACAGTCTGCTCTCCTTCTTACCATGTGTTGTTCCATCTCAATCTGTCCCATTTTGACATTACTACCTCTCTTCTCTTCCTTGTTCCCTTTTCCCATTATCTCTTTCATTTGTCGCTATATTATTGTGGACTGGGTAAGGTTTGCTAAGCTCATTACTTGATTTGTCTACTCTTGCACCTTAAGATTAATACACACACACACTCGGAGATCTTATTTACATAACTACTGTACATATCAGTGATGCCTTACCACAAGACACTCTAGTATTCCACATAGCCCCCCCACACACACACACTCAAACCCTAGTCATACAATTACATATGAGTGATACCCTACTGCCAGTCATTCTGTAGTATACCACATATGATCCCTTCCACATAAGTACATAAAAGTGATGCCTAAAACTTGTCACTTCTCAGTACCCCACATAAGGGCCAGCACTGACATACATATGGGTGTCCCCAAGACACACAAATGTCAACACTGTTTTGGTTATATGCCATTTACCAGCCAATGAGATCTTACTTCTACCACACCTGATCTTCTGTTGAGGTATGTGGGTAACCCTGTGGGTAAAAAGTACCAATCTTCCCACACCATATGCCCTAGGAGATCGTTCCACCCCCACACTATGCGACTCTTCAATTCCACCCGGGGGGGGGGGGGTAAACGTTAAAATTATACAAAGTTATTGTCTGTCTGTTATACCTGCATTGTTATCACTCTTTAATTTAATACTGTTCTTTATCAGTATGCTGCTGCTGGAGTATATGAATTTCCCCTTGGGATTAATAAAGTATCTATCTATCTATCTATCTATCTATCTATCTATCTATCTATCTATCTATCTATCTATCTATCTATCTATCTATCTATCTATCTATCTATCTATCTATCTATCTATCTATCTATCTATCTATCTATCTAATATTTACTTTATTACTTGAATCATTCTAGATATAAAGACAAAGTATAGAACTGTGAAAGTAAAGATATTATTAAAATATAATACCAGTAGAGGCCAAGATAATAGAAAATAAAATAAACAGGAAAAGTCTGGATATAGTTTTAGAAAAGCTTATTGAAAATCAGCAACGTCAAGGGTGGATATAATCCTGGGTGGCTTTTTAATTTAGCAATTGGATGATGCATATCCTAGAAATTTGATTCTGTTCATCTGGACAAAGTTTTTAAGTGGGAGAAATATTTCGAGACTTATCCAAGTCTCTTCTTCAGTCTCAATTGACTGCAGGTTTCCCCAACCTTATAAACAGTACCTTTGCTTAATCACAGAGACTAGCACCATTGACAAAGGGCCAGTTGATCAGTGATATGCAAATTGTCCACTGATTAGTAGACGTGTGAACCATTCATAGAGGGTTGAGGAATGGCTGCAATCACAGCATTGTAAGATGGCGACAGATGTACCCTTAGGCCCCCTCCTCTGTTCAGAGATGGTCGTTCCTTTTTGACGTAAATGGCCTCCTTGATTCCTCTCTCAAACCAGCGCTCCTCCCTGTCCAGGATGTGCACCTCTTCATCTTTAAAGGAGTGACCACTATCCTGTAGATGTAAATAGACTGCGGAGTCCTGGCCTGACGAGGAAGCTCTTCTGTGTCAAACCTGCAGTCAATTGAGACTGAAGAAGAGACTTGGATAAGTCTCGAAATATTTCTCCCACTTAAAAACTTTGTCCAGATGAACAGAATCAAATTTCTAGGATTTCCTTACCTGGATTATTGAGCATGCATCGAGACATGGATGATGCATAATTTTGCATTCTCTGACATCCAAATAAAGTGGTCACTGTCTCTCCTTCTTTCTGACATGTCTTGGTCTATGATGTCAGTTCCTACGTCATTGCTGTTGCTGTCGTTTTCTTCTTTGGTCTTTTAGACTGGCCATTATCAAAATGGGGGCTCTGGGACATGTGACATTATGCACATTTGATCTGTTAGCTGTACGTCTGATGGATGTCTCTGCTCATGATCTATGATCCTGTAAACAAGTCCACACTGTTTTTCACAAGTTATAAACTGACTGAAACAGCTTTTGATCCTATGGCATTTGCACTGTTTTATGTTCCTATTAACATTATGTTATTAACTGACTGAAACAGATGCATTATACTTTTAAGGTTAATAATGGTGCAATACAGGAAGAAGGTATAAGAGAAAATACTTTCAATGTGAATTGTCCCTGTAGTTAAATTGTCTTATAGTTTGTCATGGTGTGTTTGAGCAAAATTTAAACTTAATATAGGCAGTCTGTAGTTTTAAAAATAATGGTTTTAGACTCCAGGATGGTTGTAGTACCATTTTGGGGAAGTTAAATAAATGAGAGACCAGGCAAGGTTTTAAATTATGTGCTGTCGCAGATTGAGGCCCTTGCCGTCCTCTTGAACCCTCTGACTTGACTCCAAACACCAGGTAAAAGTCCAGATATTACCTTTATTTGAACAATTATGTGCACAAAGCACCCTCCACTCCACAATACTCATATAACTAATCAATACACTAATCACTACAATAATCAATCCTCCACACTCCCAGACACTTCGCCACCCTTCCTCCCAGCTCAGCTCAGCGTACTGGTTTCCCAGAGTCCTTTATATAGTCCCTGACCCGGAAGTGTTTCTCCCTTCTGTCCATGTGATCATGAACACTTCCGGGTCGGATAAAAAGCTCCTTTCTTCAACCCGGAAGCACGTCGTTTCCTCTTGTCATGTGATCATGACGCACCTCCGGGTTATAGGGCAAGTAAGAGTCCGGCAGCCTCCCCACAGCGACTCCTGGTGGTCCCCATGGTATCCAGCAGGGCTGTGCATATAAACTACAAAGTCCATGAGGCCCTGCTGGAATTCGGGGAACGTCCACGCTGTTGGGAGAGCTCCACCTGGCGGCCTGGGGGTGATGGCAGGAATATTTAGCCGGCCACACACCACAGTGCTCAAAGTAGAGATTGATTAAGTTAAAGAAAAACCTGTAGCCTCTGCAAACCTAAGGAGCTTAGCTTGTCCATCATTTCTTCAATGGATGCTGCTGATCATCCTGGGCTCCCAATAAATAAATGTATAACAATTGCATTCTATATGTTAAACAGGCCATGATTGCTTTTACTATAAAAGATGCAACATAAAAAATAGTTATCTTGCTCTACTTGGAATATAATTACAGAAAAAAATCAGTAGTAAAATAAATGTTCACTTAATTAATCTGTACATTTTCTTTTTACAGCAGACTCTTCCTCCTAAGAAAGAACTTGTCAAACCAGCTGTTTACTTTTCACCAACTAGAATCTAGAATGTATTCCTACCTGTAATCATACATGAAAATATAATCCTCCCTACATTGTGTCTGTTTTAGGTAAATGCAATGAGGTGGATATCATGCTGTATAAGCACTCTGCTCTGGTGCATCTTCTTGTAACAGTTCGAGATTTGCTTCTGGCATGTGGTCTTGATGCTGCTGTAGGTAAGTAAAAGAAGCATTCATTTCTACACATGGTTTAGAAAAACCAGGCACCACTCTACTGTACATAGCCAACTTGAATTCTTAAAAATTAGAAATCTAATAATTCAGACTTGTTTGCTATATGTATTTTAATACCGTGTAGTGTATCAAGGGAGTAAAACAAAACAAACTGCCAGCTCTCCTTGTTTTTATTCCTGGTTCCTGGTTTAATGGTTTCTATTGGCAAAACAATTCATTTTCATTTCTTAAAGACACCAGTCTCCTCTTTTTTTATTATGAGTCAGACTGAGTGGGGAAGTACTTAATCTCATTTCTAGGATATTTCATGATCATTGTTTTTCAAGTCAGTTTAGGAAAGTTTGTAATCCACACATTCATCAGTACCTAATTATTGCTCTAATGTGTAATACCATGTGTTTGGTTGTCTGTGGTATCTTGATATAATTATGTCTCTTGAGTTGATACTTTACTAAGTTAGGGTCTGGAAGTCAAGAACTATTTTAAATTCCAGCCCTGGTCTTTCCTTTCACTTGCTCCTGTGTAGCCCTGTCCAATTATTTGTGTTGTTTAGAAACCTAAACTATGTTTTACTCATTTTTTGTTGTTGTGTGCTCATAGTTGTGTATGTAATGTGTAACCTACATACTTACATACAACATTGTTTTAATTTTATTAAATGTAATTTGTGTGTTGCGTATTCAGTGTGTATTCTAATGAATTCAGAAATTGATGCCTTCTGGCTTATACTATATTCCTTCTCTAGAAAACTTTTTTTTTATATTCAATAACAAACACAAGCCTGATGACATTTTAAAGATGAATATTTGGCTTTTAAAAATCATATGGGATTGTCTCATCTCAATAGAGAAATCCCTACAAGTGCAAGAATTCCTGTAATCCCTCAGTAAGAAGTATTGTGCTATTTCAACATTTAATTATTCATTATGTAAATAAATCATTAGTGAGTTAGACTCTGGCTCTGTTTGACACTATTAAGATGATTATGAAAATAAATAGAGGTTCCTGTAATTTATGAATGTGCTGAAAGCTTTTAGAGTAAAAGCAATGACTGACGACTAGTATGAGAATGTTAAATTTATTTAAATTGTATTTTCAATCATTTAATTTGCCCACATTATTTAATGAGGTTCATTTTAAAGCTGTAATTACCCTTTGAGTAATTTGTTAAGGAACAATGCTGAATGTTAGGATTGGATATCTCTGGCTGTAAATATAAAAGTAGTTATTGCAAAACAAAGCAGAAATGAAAGTTCTTTTTCTTCTTTTGCACTATGCAAATGGGGTAGGGAAGTGTTAGTGCAAATTCAGCTTTTGTAGTCTATAACTATAAAGTTCCCCAAAAAGTCTCAAGATAATGAGTATAAATACTTTTTGATGAATCGAAACCAATAGTTTCCTCAAAATTACAGGAGATTTAAGAAGCATGTTATATAGAAGATTCTGTTTTTTTATAAACTAGTATGTATAATGTGATAGCTGTCATAAACAGTTAATTTATTAAAATTTTATTTGCAATTTCATTTTAAAGCAGAGTTCTGTGAATAATAAAGAACAAGCTGACCAATGAAGGAGGTATTTTTGAAAAGCAGAGCATTTTCTAGCATACAACCAAGTTGATGTTCCGTGACTGAGGAATAAGGAGCGACCCCAAAAATATTGTGCACAACCTCTATATCTGCTTTTTAATAATGATGTCTATTGCAAAGTAGTTGTGCCCTGCAGAGATTGATAGCTGCACATGTAGACTATATTCAAGGCTGAAAAATATGCTGTGAAAAGGTTTTTCAGTGCCGCCTCTAAGTCATAACAGTGACAAAACAACAATACAATTCAATCAAAACAGAAATAATAATTGTATACTTAGATTGCATGAAAGAATCTGTTAGCATACACATCTACAATCAGGCCCTGCTAGTAGACCTCCAATGTAGGTTGACAGAGACACTCTGCACTCTGCCTATTGTCTTCTCCAGATGCTTGACAGCATACAGGCATATTGGAGGGTGGAAGATTACAAAGGGCCGCAGGTTTAAACAGGTCAGCTGTGTTCCAGCATATCATGAGTTATCATGAGTTAGGGTCTGAAGTGCCAGTGTATGGTTGCACTTTTTTGTAACTTAGAAAGTACTATTTTAGTACAAAAAAGCAATCAATGTTTAACTAGGAGACTTGCCACTAGCAAAAAAATGTAGCCTAATAATAATAAATAGAAATGATACATGAAAGAATAATATTTCATAATCAGGTTATAAGAATCCAAATCTTATTGAATACACAGACCATAAAAAAGTAATCAATATTAATTGAACTTCATCACTGCCAGCAACAGTAAAAAAACTGTCTATACAGTCTGTCCCATCATGGCTTATTATAGGAAAAGAGTCTGCTATCTCATCCTTTCTGAATGCTATTGTGCATGCATCTGTTTCTTTCTTTCTCTACAAAATGTTTTAGCTATAGTCAAAGGTTTCAGGGAGGTTCCAAGACCATCGTAACAGCATCATAGGCCGCCAGCAATTTAGTGCGCTGGACCCCTGTTTTCATAGCAACACAAAAACATACATAGGCATCAGAAACTTCATGGGCCCTAATGCTCATCCATTGTGCCCATATGTTAAGATGACCCTGGGTGGTAAATGAAAGAATAATACTATACATGGTAAGGAGCTCTACCCTAGTTTTAGCAAAATCAAATGTAGTCAGGTGAAGTTAGCAGAATTCTCTGTTTGCATACTAGATGATGACCTGTGAAATTCATTGGAACAACATATTTAGATTGTGGAACTATATGTTCATATTGGCTCCTTCAAGTTGACACATGAGTGATTCATGAAACATTATCCTGTTGCAAGGGCTTTTGCAAAATGCTTAGTTCAGCCATTGGTGAAAAAGTGGCATACAACTTGTTCAGTGAGCAGTGCACCAAAAACAAGAAATCCTTCTGTCCATAATGCAGAAGTTGTGCTCAACTTTGTGGAAAGAAGTCTTTTTAATTTACACAGATCAAACACTGATTCAAACACCCATGACTACTGTAGAGAAACAGTAGAAATTAGAAAATAATGGCGTAACTTAAATATAGGTTTCATTAATGTAGGAGTTAGCTACAATGAGAATCTGCAGTCACTTCACCCACCAAGAACCAGGACTGAGCACCCCTACTCCAATTCCTAAAGCTATTAAAATGACTAGAAACATTGGAACAGAAAGTCCAAAAACATGAACATAAACAGAAGTTTCATTCATTTTGTGTAAGTTGAAACTTATATAGATTTTACCTGCATTTTTATGTGTAACGTCTATATAAAAATTGGAACACAGTATGTGGAAATGCAAATACATTGTTGATCATTCTTTTCTAATAATACAATTAAAATTGAAATTTGTATTTTTAGATAACATAAAATAAAAACTGACATATGCAAACGTAAGAGTTATTCTGTCTTTACAGCATTTTGTTTTGGTCAGATTATTACCTTTATTGTTTCATTTATTAACATTCTTTTGAATATTTTGCATTGCAGGCTACATGACAAGAGCCAAGGAAACCTACACAAGCTCACTGGGTGCTTATTTAAATGATGTTTGGAAAAGACTAAGGATTGTGCAATACTTTAGCCAAAGCACAGAAGAAATTAATCCAAAAATAACTGAGCTACAAAAACAGATGTCAAAGTGGATGCAGAGAAGTATATCACAGGAGCATGATTTTAAAGTTGGTTTTATTCTTGGTTCTGTCAATTGCAGAATTTTAACAAACAGTGCATATTCTGTGCAATTTATTACAATATATTAAAGAACTGAAAAATTCATTAATTAGGTGATAGCTTACCACAAATGTAATGTGCTACAAAAGTATAAAGATGCAAGCTAACACAATTTCTGTTGTGTTAGTCTATCTGACACAAAAATTTTTTTTTTTTTTCTGAAAATGCAGTAAAATGCTAGTTTAATGTACTTGTAAAATAAATGTTATACAATTTAAGGAAAGTCGAGGTTTACAGAACATGTATCATTTTGAGGTCACTTACATTTTGTATCCTTGTTACATAATTTAATGCATTATAAAATTTTGTGTTTCATAATTTCTCTAACATTAAACCTTCAAATATGTTAAAAAGTAAAACATGTTATAGTTATTTATTATGAATGTGATTTCTGTCTTTTTAAATAAATGCTTATTTGATTTTATTTCATGTCCTACAAACCTGTAGTAGCAGTAGTAACAAAATGGGTGGATGTATTTTATGTATTATTTCTGTCTCTAGGTGCTTGTAATAATCAGAATGGATTCAGATTGTGTAAGGGAATGTCTTGTTAATAGTCTCAGGCAGTTCACAAGTAAGTATGTTTTTCAGTTTTCTAATAGTGCAAAGTTACTTACAGGTTTAATTATTAATTCCACTACAGTATATATGTTGTGGTACTTTATATAATATATCACTTGATGTTTTTAAAGATTCGAATTCTTGTTTCTATTAATAATGTTTTTTTTCTGGGATGAATAAGTCAAAATATTTCATACGAAAAGCAGCTGTCTTCTTATATAAGCAGAAGAGATTGGGAAACGTTATAAGCTTTTCACTTAAGTAAAGGTACATGCTGTGGAAAAGTTTTGTGAAATCCTCTATTATTGCACATTTTGATGCCTAAGGGTTCAGGTCTTCAACCAAAATATCCGTTTTGGTCCATTGATTAATTGTTGAACTATGGCCAGTTGACAATGGAGGAATGGAAAATAAAAACTCAAGTCAGCCGAATCCATATGCTGGGCCACCCAATCTGATGACAGAAGCTTTCCATCCAATGATTCTGATGCTTGTAATATCCAAAATGACTTTTCATTGGACAGGAGAACAGCACTAACACCAATTGGCACTATGCAAAAAAAAAAAAAACTTTCAAGTTATTAACAGGTTGTGCAACCTTTAGCTACAATGATTTCAAACAAATGCAGAAATTTAAGTTCTCTTGTTTGGAGAACTGCTTTAATTCAGACTTATTGGTAAGTTTTGAGTATGAACCGTTTGTTTCACATCATGCCCGTTTGTTTCAATCTGATTTTTGACTAGGCCATTTTAAAAGTTTTATTTGTTGTTTTAGGCATTCTGGTCTGGATTTGCGTTTGTGTATTAGATCATTGTCTTGTTACATGCCCCAACTGTTCTTCAGCTTCAGTTTATGGATGGACAACCAGACATCCTCCTTAAGAAATTTTGATACAGAGCAATTAAAATTTTTCTCAGTTTGTGGAAGATCATCCAGCTCGTGACACTAGACCATTGCACTATCAGCACTGTTTTTGAATGTTGATATTATATTCTTAATGTTTAATTTAATTTTTGCTTTACAGTAGACATAACAGAACATCTGTGTTTACAGAAAGTTACACTTTTTTCTCATCAGTAAATAGATCATTGTCCAAAAAATGTGCTTTTTGCCAAATTAGAGCCAGGCTCTTATTTTCTTCTGGATTAGCAGTAGTTTCCACCCTTGCTGATTTACAGTGAAGCTCTTTTTCCCCAGTGCGGAATCATGATCGTTAACCTTTGCTGCGGCCAGAGTATCATGCAGTTCTTTGGATATTTCTTTAGGATCCTTTATGACTTAATGATGTGGTCACCAGGGTGCGCTCCAGCCACCCAACACCAGATACAAAGGCTCGGACGCAAATGTAAAATAAACAAGAGGAATTATTGGTGTTAAATCTTCCCGTAAGCTTTTTCCACAGTGCCAAAGCACAGTTACAAAGTACAAGCACAATGCAGCAGACAGCAATACTTTATCTTCTTTTTTCCCTGTCTCTGTTTCTCTGCCTCCTTCACTTCTCACAGCAAGCATTGTCCTCCACCTCCTGACTCTGGCTTCTTGAGCAGTGGCAGGCAGCTCCTTTTATGTGAAACCCAGAAGTACTTCAGCTGTCCCATAAGCATTGTCCTAAAAGCATTTCCGGGTTAGGCTGGTGCACAACAAGGTAGGGCTTGTTAGTCCCCACAGCACACCCTGACAGTGTGAACGAAACCCAACAGAGCTGAGTCTAAGAACTCCAGTTCCCATGATGCCCTGTGGGAATCTGTGGAACTGCCGCAACCCAGGGGGGGGGGCTGCCATCTAGCAAGCTGGTGGTGACAATGCTCCATGCATGCTGCCTCCCCCTGTCCTTCTGTGTTTAGGGTGTCCCAGCTGGGTAAGGGCTCCAGCCGTCCCTCAAAATGATTAATATTATACTGTGTCCTTGGACTAATTGCATCAGGCCAAATGCTCCTAGGAAGATCTGCGGCCCTCCAAGTCTGTCCCATTTGGATATTATGGCTCTCACTTTGAGTCAGTGGACTCTATAGCCTCAGAAACAGTTTTGCAGCCCTTTCCAGATTGAAAAATATTGGTAACATTTTTTGACGTCATCAGAAATAGGTCTGTGTTAGTAGCCAGTTTATTTTGTCAAAATTTGATAAAAGTGGGGAGTGACGAGCACCCTGATAATTTCCCAGAAACAGACAGAGGCATGGAGATGTGATAATCAAAGGGGAATCATGAAACCGTTTCATCTACAGGCTGAAGCTAAACCTCTCATCTGCTTGCTGAAACACTGGCTGGGCAGAAGTGCTAACAATTATTCAACTGGACAGCGTAGCAAGCCTCACATTCAAGTCAAATCAAAATATTTAATTAAACTTAGTTATAATAAAAGCAAAAATCAACAATACATATATGAAAACAATACAATATGGAAAACACAGGGATTCCAAAAACCCTTCAGCAGAGTACACAACACATGTTTCACCCTAATTGGGGCTCAACAGGTGTACGCACCTTTGCTTCCTCTTGCAGAGCCTCAGACATTGCACCATGGCAGCTGGTTCAGCCTGAATTTGCTTCATCCTGGGTATGATGTTAACCTGCATCCAGCCCTGCAAGTAGGTCTTCCAACTTGCAGGGAAAACTCAGGAGTTGGTAGCAGGATTGGCACTCCAACTACTATAAAAAACTTCACACTGTTTCATTTCAATCAAACTAGTGTGGTGCTGAGTTGTCACCCGTTGCATGGTCCTAATTTGGGATCCTGAGGTGGTTTGTCATGTGGTGGGTGCAGCAACATGCTGTATCTGTGCATGCTCCCAACCTATCTCTTCAGCAGAGTAACAAACACAGCTACACTAAACAACAAATAGGAGTCACTTACACTGCCTAAACAGACCAATCAAGATCAACAAAGTTGTGGTCACACTCCACAAACCTACCACAATTGATTCCTATGTTCATCCAAGTTATGAGAAAAGAATTGTAAGCCATGTTAGTTGTTATGGTACTTAAAACACAGTACAGTACACATTGCTAACAGTGACCACAGCAAAGGTGTCAAAAGATGAGAAAGCTGTTGCAAAACACATTGTGCTGCAGGTTAACCCAGTGCAACTGATGCTGAAAATAATATCAGACATAGTATAATGTAGGATGCATTCACATTTAATAAACAAAAAGAGTAGTAATAAAAGGAATTATTCCACCTTAATAATTTCCTCTGCTTCTTCAACAAAAACCTGCAGCCACTCAGGACTGAGTTTGCCTATCCCTTTCTTATAGGATATAAGACTATTCTTGCCCAGGATGATTAGACAGAGAGGAAGTTTAATTCCTTTCATAGTTTAACTATTTTCTGAAAATCAAACTTCGTGTTCATAAAATATTTAATGTTCTTCATTTTACAATGCAGAATCTCAGTTATTCAGCATTTTTTTTATACAATTTATGACCACACAACTATATTTCAATATTCTTCTCTTGTATATCATAAATCGTTCATCCAGCTTGTGTGTATTCTTTCATTTCTTTTAGCCTTGGCAGCAACTGCTATTTTACCTGAAGATAGTAAAACTTTGGATTACAATACTGTAATATGCTGGTGAGTCATTTAATGAGAAATTGGACTATACAGTAAATGCCGGAGGGCAAACTTTTTTTTTTCTTACTTTTTGTTATCAGGGTATGGATTCTAATATAAATGTTATGTACAATTGTTTTATTTATTAAATTGGAAATTTTTAATAAATAATTGATCACAAAAAAACAATTTTGCTTTATTCTCATGTAATCCTTTGAATACTTCTGAATTCTTAATGATTACAGCTAAAAAGTATATTGGGTTGATAAAAATGTGTGCAATAATATAACTTTTCTCAATTATTGTACATCAAGATCAGTAGATATTGAGAATCATTTGCAGTTTTTACTAGCTAGTCATTTATTTTATTCCCCTGTCAATCCATTATAAGGTTACTTGTACTTTAACTTTGTCACATAAGCATAATCTTCAAAGCAGGAGCCAACTCAGCATGGAAAACAGTCAAATTTAAGAGCTTATCTAGAGCAGGGTCGCAGGGAAGCTGGAACCTGTCCCAGCAAGCACTGTGTGCAATCCAGGAACAATCCCTGAATAGTGTGCTAAAAATAATAATTAGAAATTGAAACAAAATGAAATTAACAAAGTAAAAAATGTCATTATCTGGAGCACTTTTAATGCAATACAGGTGAAGCAAAATGCTGACCATTTCAGAAAATAAACAGGAAAATTGGAAAGATTAAAAACTTGTTTTGATTAATGAATATCACATAAAATAGGTCTCAGTCATACATACAGTACATTCATGCACACCCCCAACTTGGCAAACTTAGCATTTCTAGTTGATCAAATGTGCATGTTTGACATGCAGGGAAAGCTTAATTAACACGAAAAAACACAAAAATAATAATGTAAAAACAGACAGTGTACTGACTGGGAGCTGAGGTTTTCTTCTGTGAGACAGCAATACTAACCACTGCTCCAGCATGCTGCCCTAGGTGTATCAATTTTGTTTTAATAAAGCAAAAGTTTTTAACAACAGTTAAAAACTTAAAAAATTAATTCACATACTTCTTAAAATATTCTAAAGTATAATTGAGAACAAAATTACATAAACAAACTCTCTTTACTGTTTGCATAATAAAGCATGTTATAATCCAAACTTGATATAAGCATACATTATATAAAAACATTATGTAGATTCCAAAAACATTAATAATTTCTCATGGCTTAAATGACCTAAATGTTGAATTTATTGTAAGTTTAATATGTGTTATTTATTATTTAAGTCTACAGAGGCATTCCTGTGCGGTAGTATGTAGTCAGCACTTATGTGCCAATTTTCCATGGAACTATTTCTCATTAGTAGTGGAATATGACTACTTGGAGCCATCTGGTTGGACTCATCACTGCAAGGACAAAGATATCAGCCACATTGCATTTAAAACTGTCCTTCCTGATGTGGTAAGCAATAATATACGCTCACAAGGTAAGTAAATTCCAAAAAATAAAAATGTCATTAAACTTGGATGGTTGCTACAGTGAATAATTTACATTTTTTCCATTTAGGAAAATGCAAAATAAATCATATTTAATTCATATATATATATATATATATATATATATATATATATATACAGTACACCCCCAAAATTCGCGGGAGTTACGTTCCTAGAGCACCCACGAATTGTGAAAAACCACGAATTTTGGATGTGGTTAAAAAAAATGCCTATTTTTATAGTTTAAACCCTAAATATGCCCCCAAAACACTTTCATTTAATTTCAAACTCAGCTTAATACATTACCTAAAAATAAAGAATGTAAAGGTAAACCCGTATACTGTACAGTACTGTACTGCTGTGTCTCTTGCAGTGCTAGAATGTAAAATACTGATGTTACCGCTATATGTACTGTAATTCACGCAAGCACGTTTTCATTGCCAGAAGCCTTAGAAGGTGCAGGGCGTTTCAACGGCATCTTGGGGCTTTAACCCTTAAACTGCTACATACTTGGGGGTTAATGCATCCCTGGACGCCAAATACGTTTTTGCTGCACTTTTTAAGTAAACATCACAATTCACAAAGAAAAAGTGACATTTTAACGGAACACATTTTTTTTCATGCAAAGAGCATCATAATTACTGCAATACTGTTAATTTTACACACTGCTAATGAACTGTAAAAACTATTTAAAAAACTGCTGGAAAAGTATGTACAAGGTGCAATTGACGCCATGGATGAAATTCAGTAAATCACTGAGCCAGCTGCACTTGAGGTGGCTGCACGCAAGCACACAGAGGTAAATGCTGACGCTGGCAGGCTAGTCTAGTGCAGCAGCTCAATCCCAGGGACAGTGAGGCTGCAGTGCTGCAGGGTGTCATGCTTGGGTCAGAGAATTGCACAGAAACACAGGAGATTGTAGAAACAGGAACTTTATTCAAACACTTCAAACAAACATGTCTCTTTCAGAAGTAAAACGAGCTCAGCATGCAGTTAGTTCTCGATTAAAGAATAGACAAACATCATAGGGGAGCACAACGGGAGCGGGACCCCCCAAAAAGAGCAGAGGATGTCTGGGGGAGGAGAGAGAAACAAAGCAATCAGCCAAAAAGGACAGTTGCTGTTCAGGCTTATAAGTAAGCGTAGCGTGAGAAGCACATCACGCGACAGAGCAGCCGCAAGTAAGCCCAGCAAGTAAGGGAGCAATGTGAAGGTAGTCTATCAGCGTTTTTAAGAGGGTTTTTTTGAGGAGCATGCGCGTCTTGTAAGGGTGTGTTCAGCCCCCCTGCTCACAAGGGGCTGGCAGTGGTCATGAGCTGGCTGCTCAACGAATGTACGGCACTGACTGATCAGCTCCTGCGTGCTCGCAAATGGCACTGGGAAACGACTATAACCGGCTGTGGCGGTTTAAGGGTTAAGAGGAACAAAACGGAAAACACAAGAACACTCAGCTGGAGATGCATCACAGTCAATCAGCAGCAAGGAGAAATGAATAACGCTGTAGCGGTCTGGTGCCACTAAGATTTACACTGTCGAGAAGACATCGATTTATTTATTTTTATGGTGGAGATTCCAGGCACGCATCCAGCCTTGGCCCAACCCACACGCACTCACAAACAGAGTCAAAAATAAAGCAAACCGGTAATCAAACAGCAAATAAAGAATGTAATGAAACCAAATAAAATAAATGAAAACAACAATACCACCACTGTTTCCCTTTACAGCAATTACACATTAAATACAACAAAGCACAAACAAAACACACACAGTATATCATGAAAAACGGCAACGGATGAAATGTAATTGTGAAAATAGATAGTCCAGAAATCTGCACGTTGAATGGGAATGTAAAGATAGTCCTACCGCTAGTAACTGAAATGGTGAAGACAGGTGGACGGGTTCAGGAGCGCTCCTTTCTTTGCAGGATGGCCATGAATCCACTTACAGTCCTCATGTACACAGGCAGACAATCCAGACGCCAACCACGAAATGATCCAGGACAAAACGAATAAGTACAGGTAACCCAACAGAAGGCAGACAGACAGAAACTTGAAACACAAATTACAAAAACTTTTTTTTTTTGCTTTTGGTCACCGGCCCCCTTTTTAAAAGCCACGCCGACATCCTTTGACCCCAAGAGCCCCAGCACCCTCAGCAGAAAACCAATCTGAGCCACTGCTGGGAGTTGCAGTTTCAAATTCTATTGGCCATTTTCACCATCCCAAGCTACGTTTCCCTCTACGGTTGCTTCCTGTTCTCTCTACAGTGCAGTATTGCCACGAAAAAAGCTATAAAAATTGTGGAGGTTTCCGCTAACAATTATTAGATAGGTTCTAAGGAAAAAATCCGCGAATGACTGAGGCCATGAACTCTGAACTGCAACTTCGCAAGAGTCTACTGTATACAGTATATATATATATATATATATATATATATATATATATATATATATATATATATATATATATATATATATATATATATACATACATACAGTCATATGAAAAAGTTTGGGAACCCCTCTCAGCCTGCATAATAATTGATTCAACTTTCAACAAAGAAGATAACAGTGCTATGTCTTTCATTTCCTAGGAACATCTGAGTACTGGGGTGTTTTCCAAACAAAGATTTTTAGTGAAGCAGTATTTAGTTGTATGAAATTAAATCAAATGTGAAAAACTGGCTCTGCAAAAATGTGGGTCCCCTTGTCATTTTGCTGATTTGAATACATGTAACTGCTCAATGCTGATTACTTGCAACACCAAATTGGTTGGATGAGCTCGTTAAGCCTTGACTTTCATAGACAGGTGTGTCAAATCATGAGAAAAGGTATTTAAGGTGGTCAATTGCAAGTTGTGCTTCCCTTTGACTCTCCTCTGAAGATTGACAACATGGGATCCTCAAAGCAACTCTCAAAAGATCTGAAAACAAAGATTGTTCAGTGTCATGGTTTAAGGGAAGGCTATAAAAAGCTATCTCAGAGGTTTAAACTGTCAGTTTCAACTGTAAGGAACGTAATCAGGAAATGGAAGGCCACAGGCACAGTTGCTGTTAAACCTAGGTCTGGCAGGCCAAGAAAAATACAGGAGCTGCATATGCGCAGGATTGTGAGAATGGTTACAGACAACCCACAGATCACCTCCAAAGACCTGCAAGAACATCTTGCCACAGATGGTGTATCTGTACATCGTTCTACAATTCAGCGCAATTTGCACAAAAAACATCTGTATGGCAGGGTGATGAGAAAGAAGTCCTTTCTGCACTCAAGCCACAAACAGAGTCGCTTGTTGCATGCAAATGCTCATTTAGACAAGCCAAGTTCATTTTGGAACAAAGTGCTTTGGACTGATCAGACAAAAATTTACTTATTTGGTCATAACAAAAAGCAATTTGCATGGCGGAAGAAGAACACTGCATTCCAAGAAAAACACCTGCTACCTACTGTCAAATTTGGTGGAGGTTCTATCATGCTGTGGGGTTGTGTGGCTAGTTCAGGGACTGGGGCCCTTGTTAAAGTCAAGGGTCCAATGATTTCAACCCAATATCAACAAATTCTTCAGGATAATGTTCAAGCATCAGTCATAAATTTGAAGTTACGCAGGGGTTGGATATTCCAACAAGACAATGACCCAAAAACAGTTCGAAATCTACAAAGGTATTAATGCAGAGGGAGAAGTACAATGTTCTGTAATGGCCATCACAGCCCCCTGACTTTAATATCATCGAAAATCTATGGGATGATTTGAAGCAGGCTGTCCATGCTTGGCAGCCATCAAATTTAACTGAACTGGAGAGATTTTGTATGAAAGAATGGTCAAAAATACCTCCATCCAGAATCCAGACACTCATCAAAGGCTATAGGAGGACAGCATCTAGAGGCTGTTATATTTGCAAAAGGAGGCTCAGCTAAGTATTGATATAATATCTCTGCTGGGGTGCCCAAATTTTTGCACCTGTCTAATTTTGTTATGATGCATATTGCATATTTTCTGTTAATCCAATAAACTTAATGTCACTGCTGAAATACTACTGTTTCCATAAGGCATGTCATATATTAAAAGGAAGTTGCTACTTTGAAAGCTCAGCCAATGATAAACAAAAATCAAAAGAATTAAGACGGGTTCCCAAACTTTTTCACATGACTGTATATGTATATTATATATTATAAGGCAAAATAAATGCAGCTTTTCAGCAAAAAAGAAACATCACTAAGAATGCAAGTCTCATATCAGACTATCCAAAATGGCAAAACTTCCGATAAAATGTTAGTCAGGCTGGAAGAAGCGAGTTCAACGGGACAGACACCTGAAGTTACATCATAGGTGTTGAGGTTGTTAATTATCTGGTCTGTAGAGGGAGGAAAAGAAGAGGCTTTAGAGTACAGTGCCACACTGTGGATTGGCGAAGAATTACCACCACCATAGCCATTAAGCTGTTCCCGAGGCACACGTGTGATAAAATATAAAATAAATCGGTCAGTACAGTAAATAACACTGCTGCCTCACAGCTTTAGAATTTTAAGATCGAATTTGGCCCCAGGAACTGTGTGCATGCTCTTCGTGTGTTTTATTTGGATACTCAAATGTACCCCTATACCCCAAATACCTGCATGTTAGATTGATTTGCAACTCTAACATGGCCCAGTGTAAGTCATTGTAGGTGGTTTTTGTGAGGGTGTGCCCTGTCTGGTCTCACATGCCATATAGGGTTGGTTCCTACTTTGTATACTTTGCATGCCAAACATCTTTACATGAACTATTCACATATGCATGTACAGCACAATAAAATATTACTTTGATCCAGAAACATTTTTACCTTGATATATTGTATCTTAGCTCCAAATCCTTCTATACTATTTACATTTTAAAAGGTATTTAAATAAGTCTTGTTGCAAGTCTAAATTGTCAGTATCTAAATAAATGACACTCCAGAATTTTGCTAAAATAAACGTTGCTAAATTCACTTTCTGCACATTCTGCTTCAGCAGTAACCAAATTGCTCTTCCTGCATGACATGGACATGGACTTTTATTGGTTTTAGATTAAGCTGGGAAGGAGCTGTGTTAAATGCTAGCCAGTCACATTAAATTGTGGTTCAGAGGGAAGTAAGATATGTTCCCTGCTAGCATTAAGCATGACAAAACTGTGAAATGTGCTGAACTTGTGTATAAAGACATTTGCCCATATGATTTTGTAGCAACAATAACAACAATAAGTTGCTATGGTATTATTATATTGTTTTTGAGGAGCTCCAACCTACATGTTTTAAAATTTTGTGCTGTACCGGAACTCACAAAAAATAACAAGTACTAAAATTTACCTGATAGCCACATTTTTTGCAGTAACCAATGTGCCTCTAACTTAACATTAACTGATGTAACTCTTACTTAAGACAATTAATTTATAGAAAACTACTGAATTATAACATTTTTCAAAATAATAATCATTTTAGACTTACTATTAGTTGTAAAGTGTTATGTAAGTTGGGTGAATCTTTATTTATTAATTTTGGGTAATATAAAATTAAGTGTTTAAAAAAATCCAAGAATTAATTTTAATGAGGTATTGTGTCTTTACAATAATTACATGGGATTTTTTAGCAGTTCATTTTCTAATTGTTTTTTGGTTTTCCTTTAATCATAGGTCTTCCAAATGAAACCTTCAAATGGAATTCATCTGTCCTCCTAATGGAACTCGAGGTTCCTTTTGTGTTTCTTGCAACTGAGGGTCTAATTCGCTCTTCACAACTTCTGCAAAACCTGGAGTCGAGGTATGACTTTCAGTAGTACATTGAGGTGAAAGCCTTTGATTTAGAATTACAAGATAATTGTAAAACTGGTGTAGTAGTTAGCTTTGCTTTTTATCCATGGGGAAATGGTCATGAATCCTGACTTGGTCATTCTGTGCGTGGAGAGTGCAGATTCCTGTTTATGCATGTCTTTTTTTAGATATTAATGTTTTCCTCTCACATTCCAAATAAATTGGTTTGTGCCAAATCTAGGCTCACCTGGAATAAATTATTGTGGTGTGTACATGATGCACTGGCAATACAGCTGGTTGTTAAGTAGGATAAGATTCTAAATTATGAGTTTCACAAAGTACATTTATGGATAGATATAAAATACAGAGATGGAAAATTGTTCTAAAGACAATATTTAAATGCTACATTGTTAATGAGTGACACCATTACTAAAAGTAGCTAATGACCCTAACTGTCTGCAGCTAACATGGAGTTTCAGAACCTGATCATACCTCAGTTCTTGAAAACCAGTTTCTGAGTGGATTATTGGATTTTTCAAGACAATTTTGTGAAGTTTCATAAACTAAAAAACATATTTATCATACATAAAGTGAATATTTTTGATAACTTCACAACCTTAGTTTATTTGTGTTTTATTTTTCTTAACAATACATATAGCAATAATATGAAGATTTAATTACTTTCTGGAAATGTAAAATAATATTTTTTCTTTATGTTAGTGGATGGGTAGTTAAAAGAATGTCTTTTATTTCTGTATAAATAACGGATGCCTGTTCACTGTGCCTTTATCTGTCTGTCTTTCCATCCATCCGTCCATGTGTCTATTTATTTATTTAATTAATTAATTTTCCCCCAACTGCACTGATTTACTTTTTCATCCAAAAGATGGGCATATTAGTTTGATTGGCATCTCTTAAGTGGCCCCTGTGTTAATGTGTTTGGATGTTTGTGTGTGAGTGTCTCTTGTCAAGGACTGGCATCCCACCCAGGGTTGGTTCATTTCTGTCTCTCTCTAATGAAACAAACAGGTCCAGAGAATGGAAGAAATTATAAATTTTCTAAGTGTTTCAGACCATAAACAATTCTAAAAATTGTAAATGCATAATTTGTAGTAGTGATGATATCTGTGAAATTTTAGAGAAATATAAAACGTGGTTTATTTAAGCGTGATCTTTAAAGGCATATAATACAATAATTGTGCTCAGTTCATACTGAACTTTCACATGACTCTTGCTTGGAACATTCTATAATTCCTTCTTAACTGATATTCAAGTATATCACAAACCATAACATATGGGAGTGCTGTAAAGTAATTGCAGTATTTAAAATTTTGTAGTTATATTCTGTTGTACATCTTGTAATCAAGTGAGTTGTTTTGTAATGATAATAATTTAGCTGCTTGGACCATATTAAAAGTCTGTTGCAACTTTATAGTTTGCAGATAGCAATGTTAGATACTATCATCATTATCATAATGTATAAAAATAATCTATACAGTGACTACTAAATAGTTTTTGAAAATGCAAACATACAAGTATATTTATGTTGCTTTTTCCACTTCCCATGCATTTCCTGGTTGTTTATAAAAAATACTTGTAGTTTGTGATCAGCAAGCATCGGTGGAAATTAAACCAAGAAATTAGCAAGACTTCAACTCAGCCTGCTCAGACCTCTATGATTTTTACTGTTTTCATGATCTCTAGCAATGTAACTTTACTTATGATATCTAAGAAATATTTTATCAGTAACCAAATAATACAATGTTTAACCATTTTTACATATTTATATTGCAGATATAATATTACTATTTTAGAAAGAAGCTGTCCTGTGTCCGTGCAACTTTTTGAAGGAATGTTGTGTGATGCAGTTATTACAGTAGATGAAAGTACTGCAGTAGTTGTACAGGTATGCAGTTTCCTAATTCACTGATGAAAAAATATTAAAATAAGAAAATATATTGATCTGTGCAAATGTGTACTGTAAAATTTTCACAAGTGTAAAATGTTAACTAGTAAAAATGTGCAAATGTTGATTAGTGAAAATGAAATTTTAAGTTAACTTGTAATCTCAATTTCAGTATATTTTTTAAAATGCAAAAAGAAACAGAACAGCACTGACTGATAACTTAAATTGTACACATACTGTACATGATAACTTAAAATACATTGTGGTACCCGGCTGGGGTTCATGCCCGGCCGGGATGCCCAGGAGAACAGGAGGAGGGCCTGTGCCTCCTCCAGAACACGAGGGAGCGCCTGCCCTGGTTGCTTTGGGGGCCACGGGTACAGAGCATGGAAGCTCAACCCTGTAGGGGTCCATGGTGACCGCCAGGGGGCGCCCCGATGCCTTGGGAGCCCTGGACCTCAGCACTTCCGCCACACCCGGAAGTGCTGGGGGGAAGAGGATTGGGGACACCTGGAGGACTTCCGGATACACCGTCAGAGCTTCCGCCACACAGGGGTGTGGCTGCAGAAGTTCCTCAGGATGCACCTGGAGTCCATCCGGGCTGTATAAAAGGGGCCGCCTCCCTCCAGTCAATGGCAAGAGTCGAGTGGAAGAAGGACGGAGCTCAGAGGAGAGGAGTGGAGGCGGACCAGAGACTGAAGGCATTGTGAGTATGGCCAAGGACTTAAGGGGTGATTGGTGCTGCGGCACTGGGATTGTGCACTTCTGGAATGTATAATATGTACAATAAACGTGTGTGTGGTGAAATCAACATGTCTACCTGTCTGTGTCCGGGCTGTTCCCCACAACATCCATCCATCCATTTTCCAACCCGCTGAATCCGAACACAGGGTCACGGGGGTCTGCTGGAGCCAATCCCAGCCAACACAGGGCACAAGGCAGGAAACAATCCTGGGCAGGGTGCCAACCCACCGCAGAACTATAGAACATCCATCCATCCATCCATTTTCCAACCCGCTGAATCCGAACACAGGGTCACGGGGGTCTGCTGGAGCCAATCCCAGCCAACACAGGGCACAAGGCAGGAAACAATCCTGGGCAGGGTGCCAACCCACCGCAGACTATAGAACATGTTAATGAGAAATAACTGTGGTGAGAATTTCAGAATGAGACAATGTAGGAACATTTTCGTACAACAGAAGAAAAAGACATAACGTGCAGAATATGAAGGTAGTACTACATGGCAGTATTACATGTATGTTTGAGCACGTGAAAAGGAAAGATCCTATTGTGAAAGAAAACTAAGCAGAACTGGTCTCCTCACCCCGCGGTTATGTGGCAGATGCAGTTATTTATTATTAATGAAACATTAAATTAAAAGTAATTAAAGAAAAACTACTACATGAACCAAAATACCTTTTACTCAGTTTAAGTGTGAATCCCAAGTCATTACATATGCTGCTTTTCACAGGTGGTAGCCTAGACTGGGAAAAAGGGGTTTTCTTCTGAATTTTTAGTGTTTTCTTTGCCCACTACTGTTGCAGTTTAAACTGCACAGAGAAGCCAGTGATGGCAGCTGTAAAAGTATGCTTCTTAGCATCAAAAATAAAATGCTGAAAGACTGTACTTTCACATTGCCTCCTACTTACAGTAGCAATACATAACTTTATTATTTACAAGTTAAATAACAATCAGTAATTTTAACTACACGCAAAGAAAAGATCAGTACTTTGAACCTGGCACACCGCCAGTATTCTGTCTTGCATGTTTACCCAGCAACTCTTGGACCACTTATCTTTGGGATAATTGGATGTGACAGTCCACCTGTCCCAAAAGTAAAACCTGTCAGTCCTTTATTCCAAAAGTGGCTGCAGAAAGGATTCCTTACCTGTAAGCGAAAACAGATTGGGATAGGCAAGAAAAGTAAAGAAAGAAAATGGACAATTATTGCCCACTCTATGACAGCTTCCTTATTTATCCCATGGCCCCTTGCCTTTTACACTGGGCAGTCATGGTACAATAATTTCCTGCTGTTCCTGGAGTCTGGCTGTTGTCCTCTGTACCGCTGGTTCTCCCCCCATCGAGCACAACACAAAGTGGTGAAGATTTGCCAAGTAGAATGCAGGTATTGTGAAATTTTAGGACCTGATGTTGCAAAGACAAAATTAGCAACTGGAAAATATAAAATAATTGATAATCCACTATAAGTTAAGTGTAATTGGAAATTTGGATACTTTTTATGACCTAGAATAAAAAAATTGGAACTTTGGAAGCATGGTTACAAAGAAATTGCAGGTCCAAAGCAGTGCCAGAAAACAGGTGCACAATTTATTATGATGTCACGGATGGAGTCCATGTTGATTACATGCTTCAAAAGACTCACATAATCAATTAATATTACACCGAACTGCTCTGTCATTTGTGGCAATCAGTCAGAGAAAATTGATGAGGAAAGCTGTTAAGCATGCCCTCTTCAGCTTCATGACAATGTCCCCACACACAATGGGATGCAAAAGCTACTCTCTGAAACTTTGGATTTGAACAGCCATTACACCTTTTCTTCATATCTGGTCCTGTGTGACTACCAGCTTTTACCCAGTCTGAAGGGAAACATAAATGGGACATGCTGAGAGGGGGATGAAGATATCAGGTCAGCTACAGAAAAATGGTTGCAAAAGTGAGACAAAGTTTTATTTGAGTGGCATTAGAAAATTGTGTGAATGTTATAACAGTGTATTGAAGAGCAGAGAGATTATGTTGATGAATAAAACTTGCTTTGTTTTATTAGAGTTTCTCCTAATAGGCCTGGCTCAAAACTTTCTGAACTGTCCCCACAGATCATTTATTTGTTTATTAATGTACAGTACTTCCATTGCAGCTGCAGAGGAGACAATAAATAAAATGTATTGAAGCAGTTTTTTTTAAATACTATACAGTCTTCCCAATCTAATTACTAATTTATTTGACTGTTTTTTGTAAGGCTTACCTGAAAGAAATTACAGTGATATGAATGAGAAAACAAGACTATAATAATTTTAAACTACAATTATCAATGGTTGTTGTGCAATACAAAACAGACTTCCTTCAGAGCACACAGCTATACAACTGAGAGAAAAGCACTGAGGCTGTGTCAGCTAGCCCTTTATGTACACATAAAACGTACATCCAAATATGTATTTTAGACAGAAGAGGACAAACTTAATCTTAAATGCATAATCAAAGTTTGGTATGTGTATAAAGTTTTCTACAATGCTATTGGAATTGTTGTCTTTTTAAGAAAACATATTGCATTAAATGTTTGTATTGTTTTAATGGTTAAATAAAGCTTTAAGGGAAAAACACTGCCCTCTAGTTTATAGAGTATACTGTTGGTCTGAAAATTCCCAGGTCCTTCTAGTTCCCTGCCACACATAAGATTTATTTTGGAAACTTAAATTTGAGAGTTTGTAAATACTAAATAGCTTTTCAAAACACACTAATAGGTATAGGATGTACAAAAATAATCTCTATGCCAGTTAGAAAATGTCCAATTTATTCTGCTTTTGATTTGCTGACTATTTCCAGGAAATAGAACAGCTGACAGAGGAGAAAGCAGCCGATTGCTTTATCCTGAGAATGCTGGCATTATCTCTGCAGTACACCTGCTGTTGGATAATTTTAAGTGTTACAGACACATCAAGGTAATCTCATGCTTGTTATTCTAAGACCTGGTAAGTAAATTTGATTTATTAAGTGTAAAGATGAGATGATAGATACATTCTCAGTACTTTGAAGACACATTTTTGTCATATGCTATATTTACTTGTTTCTAACAGACTTATAGGTGGAAGAGAAAGATAGATTCATAGAAAAAGTTAATGTGATTACCTTAATGATTCTTTTTAAACCCCATTCATGTACTACACCCTAATTTAAAATAAGAAACATTTGTCAAGATAACCTGTCATAGATTCATATTTATCCATCCCATCTTTCATTTTCCCAGCTCGCTTATCCAGGGCAGGTTTGCAGGACGGCTGGAGCCTATCCCAGCAATCATCAGGCACAAGGCACGAACAACTCCTGAACAGGGTGCCAGTCCATAACAGGGCAAACGCACACATACACACACTTAGTAATTTATGTAGTGACTAAATTACATGAAGTGTTATTTTACATTGTTTACCACATTTAAATAACACAATTTTTCTATGTAATTTGTTTTTAAATATCCTATCAGAGCATTATATTAATGTTTTTTCTTGTGGAGGTTGTATACTCTTGTGTAATTAAGTTGTTAAATATCCAAGTCACAATTGTGACCCTTATAAATGAGGTAGAAACACCCACATTTTTTCAATACCTAACGGATGTAAGACAAGCCACACAACTGGACAAATAACAAAACAGAAACTTGGCTTTTAAGTAGGTTGTTTTCTATATTCAAGTCAGATGTGAGTATCTAAAATACAGCTATCACTAATAAATTCCATGAATTAAACCCATAAACCATCTAACTTATTCTTTAAGGCCACCAGCACTGCAAATAAAGCTTCCCCTCCAATGTTTCCATATTAACACTAGATTATTAAATATAATCCCATTTTCTATGTAGCTCATCATCCATAATAGCAGGTATCTAAATATACTTTAGTGGACAACATTACTGCCACCAGGCACCCTGGGGGACATCTTTTAGTCTTCTTTCTGTCCTCCCATTGTCATTCTTCTATTTCTGCATCCATGGAGCAATTATTTAATACAGAAGGCATGCTGTTCCCTTGTGGTATTCTTCTTCCCAACTGCCATAACATAGCACTGTTCTGCCAAGACTTTCTGTTTCTTGGTGCTCTATTTGAGCCATGTCCTTGACTTGTAAATTGCCTCTCTGCTTCCATTTAACTTTATTGTTTGTTTCCAGCTGACTTCAAAGTTTGCAAGCTACAGCATTTGTGAACATTACCCATGGTGAAAGGCAGTTCTTGACAACAGCAGTATATTATTTTGCAAATTGACTTTTTCAGCAGAACAGTGTTCCATTGTATATGGCTAACAAGTTCAGAATGCTGCATTAGCCACAAAGAGTAACTAGATCCCAATCCTATCAATCATTTACATGATGAGATGATACAATCCAAAACAGAAATCCACCACCAGGTCATTTACAAACCACATTAGTATTGACAATGGCCAGTATCCCCATTTGCCTATTCTAAGAACAAATGGATCTGCAGTCCTTTAGGCAGTTAAAATGAAAGAGGTGTTTTATGGACGTTATATCATAATATGCCTTATTGTTTGTTACATTAGGAGAAGAGTATCACTATCTTATTACTTGTTAATGAACTAAATTGGAATATTTTCCATAGGTACACTTTTACTGGAAAAGTATTCTGTAATCTGGTACTAATATATGCTGCACTTGTGCTCTTGGGGCTAAAGTCAGAGGACCTGGAAATTAAGGTACAATGTTTATTTGCATTTTCTGTGGACAATGAGAAAGTGCCAGCATAATTACTATAATATTAACACAATACTTACATCACTGAAATATTATTAAATAGCTGTCCTTAGCAATAAGTTGATGAATATTTGTGTTTATGCTAAAGTGGTGGTTTATAAACTTATGATAATAAATAATTATTGATGGTTTTTATGGTGTATATTTGTATTTATGAGTTATTTGTATGAGTGCCACCAAACTAAACATTCTACTAACTGCCAATAAAATCTAGTAAAATACGCAAAAGTTTACCAACACAGAAAAATATGGAGTACATTATTATTGTATTATTCTGTACTTTGAGTATCCAGAATAGCAAATTAGAATGACTGAATGACTGTTAATATCATAACAACCATTAAATCAGGATTAGTAACTCTCCTTTGCAGATGTGAAATGATGGTCTTATATATTTATTATATCTGTATTCTTTATAGGTATTAATTTCATCAAACACAGCTGAAACAGCACAACTAATACATCAGATCGGTAGCTTTACATTAATGTCTTCCAAGACTGACCCCTTAATCTGGCTTGATAGATCTTGGCTTTCTGTTGTAGCATCAGAGGTGAGCAACATTGTGTACACAGAGTCATATATTCTTTTGTATTTTTTTTCTGTAAGCAGGTTTGACAACATTATATTTCGTTATTTATGTTATGTGCAACATCAACATTTTATTGTGTTTTCCAGTATATTTCTGACAATCCAGCTGACCAATGCTCCCCAGAAGTCCTAGTTCCCCGAAGCAAAAATTGTATTGACACAGAATATACAGAATTAGTAATACATTTTGATGCTGTCAGCTGTTTAGTTGCAGTGGCTTTGAGTAGAAGTTAAAGTGTGTCCTATGATATTACGGTAGTGTTACCTTTGAACTGGCCGCTGTAATGGTGCAGGTCAACTCCTTGCTCTCTCTTCTATGATGGGAGCCTCTTGAATCCAACACCGTCGATAGTCATGGCCGAGATGAGCTTGGCAGATGAGGACTAAACACACCAAGCAAGGGGATAGTGAAAACTGCAAGTGCTTTTATTAAAATAAAACAAAAGTGTTCCAAAAAGTGCAGCGCTCCAAACTGTCAATAAATAATTCATAAGATGAAGTGTTCTGTGGAGGATAAAAATCAATTAACAGGAAAATCTATTAAAAATGAGGTTAAAACACAGTGCAGGAAACTCATTGCAAATCCCACAAGCCCTGGTGCCTTGCTTTAAAACTGGTGCCTCTCTGGCTTATCCTATTCAGACCTCGCAGCCCAGAGAGATGTCGACCAGCAGGTGCAGACTTCCATCTCATCCGGCCCGTGTCCCCTGCTGCCTATCCTATGGCGTCCGTGGGCGACCACTGAGCCCTGCTCCACCCGTACCGCTGCCAATCCAGCCTCCACCCAGTGCAGGCACTCTGTGCTCCCACCGCTGCCATCTCAAAGGCTCCTCCCAGCGAGAGTACCACCAGAGCATAATGGTCTTTCCTACTTCAAAGATGCTAAACAGGAGCAACCAAAAGCCCCTTCCAGAGCGATGGCCACTCACTCCTCCTTGGGGCTCTGCTCCTGTCCACCTACTTCCAGGTGGGAAATCAGACTGCCCACACATGACAGCAAGGCAGTGCACGGACAACTGACCACCTCGCACCAACCTGAAGACGGGGGTGTCTTAAAACTGTCAGTTTTTCTGAACCATGGTCCACTATGCCACAGCCGTCCGTACTTATCTGAAAAGTTTGTGGTACGTGGCTGGGGGTCAGACCTAGCTGGGACGCCTGGAAGGACTGGGTCGTGGCATATTTATCCTCCGGGCCACGAGGGGGCAACCGCTCTGGAGTAGAAGAGGCCCACGGAAGGGGAGCAGGGAGGCTCAAGACTGTTGGGGCCTCTGGTCACCACCAGGGGGCGCCCCGAGCCTCATGGAGCCGGGGACTTATTCACTTCCGCCACACCCATGGAGGACGATCTTTCCAGGGTCACCTTCCGGGTGCTCTCCTGATGCTTCCGCCACACCAGGATGTGACGTCAGGTAGAGCACCTGGAGCTCATCCAGGTGAGGATAAATGGGGCCGCCTCCCTCCTGTCATTGAGCTGGAGTCGAGAGCAGGAGGAAGAAGCTCCTGGAGAGAGGAGACAGGTGGCCCAGGGACGAGGAGAGAGAAGGCCAAGGAAAAAGGTGACTGGGGCTGAAGGCACAATGTTGTTGTGCGGGTCTGAGTTTGTGTTGTGTGGAGAAGAAAATAAAAGTACATTTGGATAAAGATGCGGTGTCGGTCTGATGGTGTCCGGGCAAATATCACAAGGTACATATTGAATAAGTTACATATTATTTAAAATTGAATATTTTAAGTAGTAAAAATACCACTGTTCACCTTTGTATGCACTTTCTAAATTATAAGATACTATTTTCTTAGTATATATGTAATTGATAGGTTGTTTTAGTAATTTCTTGAAATCTTCTTTTCTGTCTGAATAATGTAACATGCATTTACTGAACTCCCTAAAATATTTATAATTTAGTATTCTTGAATGTTCAAATAAACATTTTTAGATTTAAAATCACCTAATGCATTTAGAACTGTTTAATATATTTTTAAGATCACATGTTTGCATATATTATTAGCTAGGAATGCACTGTTTTAATTTGCTGTTTTTTCAATAAATGTAGTGTCAAAGCAGGTGATAGTCTTTCTGCATTGCACCAAACTTCCTGGTCTTTCACAATCACTCTTCTAAAGTGCATGACAAAGACAGAAGCCTGTGTATAATAATAGGTCCTGCTGGGCTACATGATTTTGTTTTCAATTATTATTATTATTGTTACAGTATTTGACACTTTATTTTCTTCTAGTGTTCATCCCTTTTGGTATTTTCAGATAGTGAATCCACTAGAGGAGGACTGCATATTAACTATATTATGTATTTTCGCTACTGTTGTTCTTGTTCAGTAACTCTGCTTTAAATGTGGATTTTGCTCAGTCCTCTCCTCCCCATAGTCTCGGTCAAGCAATTCTACAAATGGAGTAATTTAAAATGAGGCTAAAAATATTCATTTCTGCCCAGTCCAGAAACCCTAACCCGTCCACCTCCTGCATTTTCTGCAGATAATTTCTGTGCACATAGGATGTGGAGTAACCTCCACAATATAAATGTGTCCAGAAAGATTGCACAAACTGCAGCTGAGGTTCCATCTCATGGGATAGAGCCAGACCCCCTTTGCAACCTCTGCCCCCTTTAACACTCTCCCACCTATCCCCACATGCTTCTGGAATGTCCTCCAGATGCTACCTTCTGGTGTAGGATTGTTTGGTATACCAGTACTGTAAAGTGCCAAAAACCCCAAATTTTAAACTGGTAAGGTACCAGCATTTTGGGTTTTTTGGTACTGGAAGAAAACATCAGCTTTCCTGTGAAACCCTCCCTCACTTATGGGAAAATATCTATTTTATAGACTACATGAAATAAAACTACACGTTTTAACTTAATCGGATTTTCATGGGGGACTAAATCCCTCTTGTGTTATTCTTACCCTACAACTTGCCCCCTCAAGTTGTCTTCCTGCTGGACTTTGCTTTCTTTGCTGCTCCTTCTTGTAATTACTGGTATCTTGCTGAAAATAAGCTGGCCTTGCTGTTCCTTCAGCTTGGAAGTCATCATTTTATAATCTTGTCCTTCTTGAACTCTTTCCATCCTGGATCAAGAAAGCCTCTGGATGTGCTAAACAAAACTAATTTCATGTTATGGAGGTAGTTAAGGCTTGTTTGGGAGCCATTTTGTGATGGGGTTTCTCCTTTTCATTTTTTTATCCTCTTTTCTTCTTTGCTATGCTGGGGTTCTCTCATTGGAGTCCTGCTTTGCTTTATTTTAGTTATTACCTCAGATTGGTTTGGGTTGAGGGGGTTTTGGATTGTTGTTTTGTTTTCATTTTAAACAAAGCAATACATTGTTGATCTTAAAACAATTCCCGTTCTCCTACTTTGAGCCGATGAAAGATGACAAATCATAGCGTCGCTTTACATGATGTACCTTTGCTACTACAATATCAATGTACTTTTTTGTGAATAGTTTAATGCATAGCACTGTACATGCATCCTTTGTTGGACCCTGCCCAATGAAATGGCTACAAGATGCCACAGTAAATCCAGTATAGTTCATCTACGCAAAGTAAATTATCCTGTTACATTTAATACTTGAGGAAGGCACATGGTGTAAAGGATGACGAACATACTTTATACTGCAATACCTGTATATGCATTCAGAAAAAAAGTCATTAACATGTTTTTATGTTATCCAGAGTGATTCAATTAAAAACTTTTCTTTTGCAAACTCTAAAAATTAATTTGTGCAAAAAGGAAATGCTGTTTGTTACCATTTTGTCTTTTAATTTCTTTTTAATTTTAGGCAGAGCAATGCCTGCTCAGTTTCCCTTGTATTAACTCCTTTGCAGCACAACTTATGTTGAAAAGGACGCCATCACTTGACTGGCTATTTGCGGCAACGCATAGTGAGCTACAAGAGGTTCTTCCTGAAATCCCCAATAAAGCCATAAAGGTTTACATGTTAATTGTTTTGTTCTTAAAGTTTTACAAAATCCATGAAAAAGAAGTTAATTATCTGATCATAAATAGATTACTGATTTATTTACTACATGGTGAATATTTACAAAGAAAAATGAACTGAACAGTTCTTACTTTAGATTTAATTATAGTGAAAAAGAGGTAAAAGAAAAGAGGTACAGAAACTAGGATGCACATTGGCTTCAAAAATTTAATTAATGCAAAATGTAAAACTATGATGATTCCTAATGTGATTTTATGTGAATGAGAGATGAAACTGTAACAAAGATGTAAATAGGTTGATTTGATTTTGACCAAGATGTTGTACACAAATGTGTTCTAAAGTTGTTTTTCTTTGCTGGCCTTCACACAATTTTAATAACGAATCCAACAAAAACTGCACTCATTAAATTTCTAATTGATTTATGATGGGAGATGTGTTATAGTCCTACCTGTGTTTAAAATACTGTACGTCAGAATTAAGTATTGACCTTTTGATTTAAACATGAGGAAAGAAGTATTAAGATGAGAATCTGTGCACCAAAACCGCATGATTAATTTCAGAACAAGTATGGAAAAAATACTCTTATGGTAAGGGTTAAGCGGCAGAGTGCTAGATTAACATCCTTCACCTGACTTCCCGGCCTGATGAAGCACTTATTAATCTACCAGTACCTTTCCACTTTTATTTTTGGACATAATTGCTCTGTAGCTAGCTGACTAGTGTCCTCCAATGAGACTGCTAAATGTGAAACTGTGAAGTCACCGGTCGCAAACAAATTAACATGGTACAAAGTGCTTAGGCAGGATTCTCCACGTTTAAACATCAGCATCGTAGCAAAATGTTAGTTGTTGCTGGAAGCCTGGTGAGAAGTAATTCCTTGCATTTAGAAAAATGTACATTTACTGAGCTTCAGAGATTCAACATAAGTTATGTGACCCTTCTGTAATGATAGCATTCAGAGAGAGAGAGAGAGGGAGACAGTGGATTTACTAAGTAATGCATTTAGCTGCTAGGAGAACATACAGTATGCTAGTGTTCTGGGATATAAGACCATGTTTAGTGAACAAAAATAGTCAGAAATGAAATAATAAAATACTACAAAAGGCAGCAATGCATTTCACTGATGCATCAGAGTTACAGTACCTCAGCTTTGCAAGCAAAAACAGTGCAAAACATTTTTATGTGCTCTTTCATAAAATGGCCAGAGTTGTGGCCCTGAGGCTAGAGATCTGTGCCGGCAATCGGAAAGGTTGCTGGTTCGATTCCCATAAATGCCAGAAGTATTTCCACTCAGTTGAGCCCTTGAGCAAGGCCCTTAACCTGCAATTGCTCCATCCTGGGTATGACGTTATCCTGCATCCAGCCCTGCAAGTAGATCCTCCGACTTGCAGGGAAGACGTGGGGTTGTTGGCAGTGGATTGGCACTCCAGCCACTGTAAAAACCTCCCACTGCTCCATTCAAGCTAGTGTAGTGCTGAGGTGTCACCTGTTGCTCAGCTCTGCTTGGGTCCTAATTTGGGATGCTGAGGTGGTTCATTGTGTGGTGGGTGTGACATTGTGCTGCAGCAGTGCATGCTCCCAACCTCCTCCTTCTCCTCTTCTCTTTCATAAAATCCAGTTCACTACCTAATAAATCATTGTAACTTCATTGACTGTGACCCAGCCAAAATGAAAATAGTTAACAGAAATAGTGTTTCTGGGACAACAGAAAGCTACAGTTTTTATTTGATTATTATAAAATAAGTGTGGCAGGCACCTAGTTCTTGTCTACTATTCTCTTTTTTTAATATAAACTTACCAAATATTTCCAAATGCTTTCATAGATGTGACTTCCAAATTTGTTCTTTCTTGATTCTAATAATTTTGTACTTTGTGAGGCAGACTGTGATACTGTTGTCTCAAGAAACAATACACCAACACGCTGATACAGCTTTGTGGGTGTACAGCGCATAAAACAAGCTTCTGTTAAACATGCCATCATGTGTTTAAAGGCAGTTACTGTGTGTGTTACAACAGACAGACTGGTAAAGCTGTAACCTTTCATTCACTAGCTTGCAGGTTTTGTGAAGAATATTGAAACATTTCATAAGATTCTGTTGCACAATTTCCTGATACTCTAGTTGTACTTGCAAGCTGACATAACTCAGTGATTGTTTACTGTTTATTTTACTAGTCTGAGCTGCCATACTTCTAGCATAAATTCTCTAAATCATGAAAGCATTAAGTCCTAAAACCACCACTAGCCCGAAGACTGTTACCCTTGAAGGATTAAACAATTTTAGTGTCATTTTTGAATCTGGGGAGCATTATTCTTTTTAAAAATCCAAAAGAATGCATAAAATGTGCTGTCTTGGCTCTATTTTAAATTAACCACAGATAAACAGGTGATCTGTAAGCTGGTAAATGGTAGACAATACATTTAAAGACTCAATGAAAGGACTAGATGTTACAGTCCCTGATATTTGCATCGCTTCTAATGGGGCGGGGGGGGGGGGGGGGTGATCTTGAGGGAGGGCTGCTATGAAGAATGGCAGCCAATAGGCTTTACCAGCAGGACACATCGACAGTTGTGTGCCCCAAGTTCACCGGTGTTTCAGCCTTTTATCACAATACACCCTCTGTTGAGGGATGCCCACCACAGGCTGGTCAAGCCTGGGCATGTGTTTAGCGGTTAGGTAATCACCTTAGCTGCCCAAGTGATGTCATCCCTCTTCAGCCATAGCCAGTGACTGGTCCTCTCAGCAGTGTTAGCCAATTCTCTGATAGCCTGTTGATGGGCCTGTCCCCTAACTCCAACCTCTCTAAGTAGCTTCGCTGTTGTACTGGCAACAAAGCCCCTACACCCTATCTCCACCAGGCGCACCTTGATCTTCCAGCCTCTGTCCTCCACCTCAGCGGCTAAGTTGGCATACCGCAGCTTCTTACGTTCAAAGGCTTCCTCAATGGCATCCTCCCACGGTACCATCAGCTCGATGACGTAAGCAAGTTTTCAGAAGTTAGACCAAAGGACAAGGTCTGGTCGCAGAGTAGTTGTTACAATCTCTGTAGGGAAGATGAGCCTCTGACCCAAGTCAACTTGCATCTGCCAATCCCTGGCTACCTTCAGCGGTCCCAGATCTGGGGTTGAATGGGTAGTCCTCTGCTTGTCCCCCTCCCGGACAAATGCTGGTGGGTCCTGGCACACCTCCTGGTTGGTGAAAGGTTGGGTGTTGATCAATTCCGAAACCTTTCTACATTCATTAGTTATGTTGTGATCACGGAGCTGTGGCATGATGCTTACCAGTTCCACAGAAAACACTTCCCAGCTAACTGCACAATAGTTTTGCTTTTTATTTTTATTGTTATTATTATTAAATAACAAGTGGTTTAACTACAGAGGGAACTCGAGCCTGGCAAACTGGTAAGACAACACTGACCTTATCCATACTGCAGTGGACTCTCAAAATTAACGGTAAACAATTTTCTTTTTTTTTTTCTTAAAATAGTATTTTTACTCGTGATCCTGTGATTAACTATAAGCTCATGAGTGGAATCTAGGAAGTGATTTAGAGAATGATTTAATCAAACAAGTCAAAACCAATGATATGCCTTTAAGCACAATTCTAATTTAAGAGTTGTAAGGAAAGTGGGGTAAGACTCCACCACAATAAAATAATAAGGATAAACACAAAGAATATTAACAGCAGGTTGGGAGACACAAACTACCATTCTTTATATAAAGTAAATTAAGAATAAAATTCAACAGTGCCTCATACTGCTGTTAAGATGTGCCTCATGCAGCTGTTAAGATGCAAATAAATGTAATTGTTAGGGCTGTGTATTTAATGTAAACGTGTAGGGATACTGTGTGTTAGAACGCTTGGTTCAGCTCTTGATTGAGAAGCCGTTTGTCTGAAGCTGTCTTCCACATGCCCACCTAAGTTACTTGTCTAGAATTTGGATCCCTCCAAAGCCCATATATTTTGCTGAATCAGCCTGATGCCAGTGTGAGCACACACACACCCTGTAATGGAGTGATGTACTCTTCTGCAACACTAAACTGGGAAAATGCAGGACCAGAAAATGAACAGATGGAGTCCTCATATACTGTTTTGTTTTTTTCTTACTGCTCTTAACAGCTAATGGTTTGTGTTTTGTTTCTGTGCAGCTCTTCACTAGTACAACAGCACTCTACAAATTAAACGCATCGCATTCACCAACACCACAGGAATCTCAGGAAATATCAGGGGACTTTAAGGAATCTTGCTCCCATTGTACTGCTGAGAAAACTTTCCCAACCACATTGGATGTTTCTGCCCAGCAATCTCTAGAAGATGAAATGTGCAGTTCTCAGTACCGTTTGGAACTCAATCAGAAATGTGACAATTGTTTTTCTGAAAATCAACAAATAGAAAACCTGGGAATATCCAACTATACTAAAAATGAGTGGAGACAAAAGAGGATCAGTGTGGCTCCTTTACAAAGTAGTAATATGGTAACCCAAAATGTTTCAAGTAGCTCTGTTCCAAATAAGGATACATGCAACTGGAATCAATTTGTGCACCCTTCACCAGAGAAAGAATACTCAAAATTCACATGCTGTAACCAATCAAGTATTTTCACTAAAGAATTACAAAACTCTCAAGGTACCAACAGTCAGGCATCGGTTCTGCCATTAAAAAGACCACTGACTTACAAGAGTCATACCGCCCAAAGTGCAGTTGATTTTTCTGTTGGAGGAAATGTTGTGTATCGTCTGCCTAGCAAGTCCTCACCTACACAAAGAGATAACTCAGAATTTGGATATGACAAACCAAATTCTTGGAATTTCAGTAACCTCTCTCCAGACTGCAGCAGACTGCATGAAAATATCACAGAAATAAGAAAAGGGATGTTTAATGGATCAGAGAGTGCTGGTATGGCAATTACTATATATTATGTTGTGTTATATTGTATTGTGGATAGTAAGGGAAGTATAGTCCAGCTATGTTACAAATTAACACCTAACCAATGACACCCGCATTGAACAGGAACACACTGAGACAAAGGTGGGCCTGTCAGTGGGTTATTAAAATAAGACTTTCACCCACCCCCACTCAGCATGTGCGGCTTACTACCCCTCCCAAATCAGCAAGTCAGAATTCATTCATATGTTTGTTTCTTCTAAAAAATACATTCTAAGAACTTAATTTCATAGTAGATATGTGCAACATACAAGGTTTCCTGAAAAATGCTGAGCAAGCTATCTAGACGACTGAAAGAAACACGCCACATTTTCACTGTATGGGCTAAAATGAGACATTTAAAACATTAAAATGGAGAATGGCCAAAACAGTATTACTAGCCTTCCAAGAATGAATCAGAAGTTTCAAAGGCAGCAGCCCCTTTCGTCTTAACAGAGTTAATGTTACTTTTACCTTTTCTAGTGTTATGCGTTGTTACTGTCATTTTTTCGCTTTCACGTCATACAGCAGCTCTTTCAAAGACTTTATTCGGTTCCGTTTTACCATCATCCCATCCTCTTCCATCCCAGCACTCCTCTTCACCAAAACTTCAGCAAAAGACCCATTGCTTCCACACACCCCTTTGTCTCAGCTCACCATTCAATGACACTCCACACATCCTCATCATGTTTATTCAGTTTATTTTTATATGGTGCCTTCATTAGCAACCTCTTTCTTCCATACAGCATACCTGCTGTAGCTGGCAGTAAGATGAGGTCAGACCTGCTCAGATTGTAGCACAGGTTTATATTGAAAGTCCTCACCATTTAACCAGAGAAGGTCCAGCTTGTAGTGTCCAAGAATGGGACATGCTGACCAATGGTAGTTTTCTTGTGTGATGTCACTGTCATTCATCATTTTGATACAAAGTTAATTATTTCTGTTGCTCAGTCAGTCAAGATGATGTAACTTAATCTCCCTGGGCTGTGACATGGATGAATTCAGTCCTCATTTCAATGTCTAGATCACTCATTTAGTTTTAATTGTACTGTGCTCCCTTTTTCACCTTTCCACATTCACAAAAAAATCTCCAGTCCCTCTCATGTGTTTTCCACTGAATGTAATGAAACCTGAAATAAGAGGTTTAGGCGAGGTCTCCACGGTACCCAAAAGGTCATAGAACCTGAACTTGCCGTGATTTGCCATGAGATGTAGCAGTTCATACAACTTACATAAAAGCAATACTGTATAGCATTTCTCATTTTATGGAGTCAGGCCACGTCTGACTCCTTTCCACCTCACTTAGGGTCTTCACCTGTTTTCCATTTTTCATCTTTGGATGTGATTGGGCAAAGCAATTGATGCACACAATTTTAAAATGAAACAGTTCTGTTTATTTTTTCATACTATGTGTCCACTGTTTTGGTACCTTAGGATACTGTCTACCCTTAAATAATGAAAAAGGTGACTTACATGGTCATTTAAGAGCTTACATGGCAGCCTGCAGTGCGTGAGTCTCTGAATATGCTCGATATTTCTTGCTTTGTGGCCACCTGATTAAAATGACTCTGTTGTTTCACTTTTCAGGGCAACTGTTATTTTCTCCTCACCAAAAAAGAAAACGTTTGACCTATGAAAAGATTCCTGGTAGGAGTGATGGGCAGACAAGACTCGCATTCTTCTGACAGAAGTGAGCTTTTGTGCAAGCTCTCATGACGGCCCAAAGTATGGATGACAACATTTAGATCAACTGAAGCAGTCACAGTGATTTACTTCATGAGCATCTCAAGGTGTCAGCATCCAAATTTTCTTTATTAATAATTGCCATTCTTCTTCTTTGAATTACATATTTTCCTGATTGTATGTTACTAAGTGTGTTAACTTTCTTAACTTTATAAGAATTGTTTGTGTCATATAAAAGAGTTAAATATTTTATGTCTGAGTGTTTGGTATTCTGTATTCTAATAAATTCCTGGTGCTAAAATTACTGCCAATTTATTTAAATCTTCTCATCTCATTTTCTGAAACTGCATTTCCTGGCGAGGGTCATTGTGGCAGCAGACCAAGCAGGACTACACAGACTTTCCATGTCACCAGCTACAGATTCCTGCTGATCCCAGGGAATTTACAGGTGTCCCTGAGCCAACTGAGAGACATAATCCCTCCAGGATATCCTGGGTCTGCCCAGTGGGACATGCTTAGAGCAGCTCTACGAGGAGCCGCCCAGGATATTTAGGGTCTAGTCTGTCTTGGACTTTCCCACCTATGCCTGCCACTAAACTGGCAACACACCCAACCCTCAGCCTTCTTGCTGGTGGTGAGCACACAAGACAGCTTCATTACACATGTATCTAAAAATGCAAAATGAATGATCTTAATTGATGCTCTTTCTTTTTCCTGGACAGAGTTCTGACCTTCCAAATCAGAGTTGGACAACCAACTTGAGGCCAGGAGTGCTGTTGTGTGACTGTGTAGTTTTGATACATGCAATGTTTTAACTAGGTACCAGTCCTTGTCAATAGTGACTTGACATATTTTATTTATATGGTGTGACCTTATGGCCCTGAACTGGATAAGCAGGTTAGAACGCTGAAGGTTAGCTAATGCTGTCATTGGACGAGCTCAACCAGTGCAACTCTTCAGCACATACAAAGTACCATTTGTAGTTTTAAGTGGGTCTTTTAACATTATTAGGTTAACGTCTCTGCCTTTTTTATTCTCTGTGTTAATACAGTCTTCTTTTCTTCTATAGTCTTTCTGTTTCCTTTCATAATCTGAAGACTCTGAATCAGGTTGATTAGCAAAGATAAATAACCCCAATATGGCAAGTCCCTGAAGCTGACTACTGGGGTAGGTTAGGGTTTCCCTCCGAAACTAAATAATGTCTGATGAAAAATAAAATAAGCATTATGGGAATTGTTAGACCTAAAATTTACAGATTTATTGAATTAAATACCATTTTTAAGTATAAGACTTACTGACATTCTACCGTATGCACAACATGTTTTGAAAATCAATTTCCAAAATGTGACATCAGAGTATTAAGCATTGGTTATGTCAAATATATGCTTTTAACACCAACGATTTGTTAATATCTACGTGCATCCATCTTTATGCTGTCTTTATTCCCATTTGAGATATCCAGAGCTGACTGCAGCAGCACTTGGCACAGACAGAATCTGCTGGCTGACTGAATACGGGCCCACTTCAGGATGCACTCTATGTGTCATAAAGGGACTCATTCTAATACTTAACTGGAGTTCAATGTGAACTTGAAGTTTCATGTCGTCACTCTGGTTTTCTATAACATTTTTTGTGTTTGTTTTTTTTCCTGTTGTTTTTTCTTAGTGTTGCCATCTACAAAGAGACTAGAGCTTTTGAGAAACAGGAAAGCTGCCCTGTTTAAAACAGCATATGAATGTATACATTCTGCCTCTAAGGTCAGCACTGCAGAGCTGTCTTTTCTCTGTTACAGATGACACTGGTATTTGTTGTATATTTATGGAAGAAGCCAACTGAGGACCTGTAAGGTGTTTGTTTCTCACACTACACACTCTGATGTACTTCTCCTCTTATGCAGTTGTCCAGCTGGGCCTTCCCCTTCTTTTTCTGTCCTGATCAGGTCAGTTCACCCTCTTCTCTAAAGACAGTAATAGACACCTTTGTATGAAATCTTCTGTGTCTTGGCAATCTGTCACATGGAATATCCTTCATTCTGCAAAAAAAAACAACAAACCGAGATGTTTCTTGAGAGAGTTGTAGTTGTTTCATTTTGTCCAGTTCTGAACCCGGAACTGAATTTTAGGAGTGGCATAATCTGCCAAACCAAGTGAACAGAATCAACAGTTTTCATTGGTGCTAATGCAATTACAAAGACTTCTTTAATAACAAATTACAATTTATACATGACTACTTAATGATAAGCTAAGGGGCACTGAAGGAATGGCTGCTGAAAATGGGGCTTTGCAGTCATTTGTGAGTAATAAATTAAAAGTCAGGCATTTTAAGCAGTAATAGCCATTAGCAATACCAGTAATAACTGTCTTTTTAAATCAGTTTAATGGTATATTGATAGAAAAAAGTATCAACTTCTGCCAAAAACATTAACATTTCTGGGTGTGTCCAGAATTTTGACTGGTACAGTACTTTAGGATGTTTAATCTTCCTTTCATGAATTTCAGTTTTACTCGCTAATAACATTATCCAAGACAGCTTACAATATACAATTGGTTACATTTGTTTTGTTTTTCCAGTTGGATCACAGACAGTTAAAGTGACTTGCTCATGGTCACACAGTGTCACAGTAACTGGATTAAAACCAACATCATCAGGTTTTGAAGTCCAAAGCCTTAACTACTCTCCCACACTGCCTGTACACATAGACTTCGGACACACTTGACATTGGAGCTTATCCCAGTAGTGCCAGAGCAACTCTTACTCAAGCCAAAGAAATCTTAGGCATCTCACGGCAGATATCCTCGGAGTACCGGACACAAGCTGGGCCACAATATGGTTCTGTTAAGGATGCTTTCAATTTCCATTCTACAGTGTACATTTCAGCCTGAAGATCGACACCTTGAGGAGGTTTTAACCCTTATGTACAGTTCCTCGGAATGAATCAGTTTTAAGCGGTTTTCTTAGCAAATTGTAATCAATGTACATTTTCATTTGAATATGCTTGCTTTACATGTTCAGCCCAATTCATCTGAATCCCCTATAAATGAGCGATTGCGACTGGCGCCATATTTCCAGTCCAGAGTTGATGCCTGGTGTCAATTTGTATTAAGTGGTTTCATTAAATTTATAAATCTACTTTTTTAGTTTTCACAGGACCACGGTGGTAAACGATGCTATGTTCAATACTGTACACAGAACGGAGCGCTAACAACTGTCACACGGAATGTCCCAACAAGGACACCGTCGCGGATTTCCGCGATTCCTGCCGGCGCTGTCTTGCTGGTTTCGTAAACATTCCCATTCCATTTTTTTTTCTCCATTTCACACTAAGTTAAAGTTTATAAAGTGTTCGTGAATGACTGCAAGGCAACTGTGACGGGAAAGGTAACCGATGCTCTCGTGTAACAGATGTGTGGCGTGTTATACTCATTTATTTATTTATTACAGAAAACCAAATGACGAGATGTGTGAGGAACTGACGGATGCTTTGGTGATGGGTCTCTTCTGCTCTTTCTCCTAACTGCTCGCCCTTACACTTTCCTTTCACAAGTCAAACTCGATACATGTCAACGAGAGGTGTTTTGCTTTCTTTTTTCGGTACTCGGTTAGTGTTCACATGCGCCGCACAAGCTTTAACTAACTTTACTGCAGGTATGCGCTGTGCAGTTCACCGATAACACACTCACCCATGAAGTTAAATCTATTTTAGAATTTGTGAAAAAGGACTTAGGAGGACTTGGACTAGAAAGTCCAACCGGACTCTGAGTACTGGTAGTGACTGGTGATTCGAGGAGAGTTCGTTCTTAATGGAAGACTCTTTTAAGTAAATTATATGAACCGGTTTAGCGAAGTTCAAAGGGAGCGCGAATTAAGCACATGTGTATCCTGCGAGGTGTCGGCGTCACGCTTTACCAACTCGGAAAAATCAGTCGAACAAAACAAAGTTACCATTAATGGCTGAGTTATGACATAAGCGTGACCTTTCGCCTTTCCATTTGTCAAAATAAAATGTACAGTCGCGTAAGCCGGGAGTTCCATTTTTGATTAAATTAATTTGTAGCGAAGTGATGCACATTTAATATGCTCATTTGGCTGCTTGTTTCTCCACAAAAATACCGTTTGCGGACCAATTGACAAATCCATGACGACTTCGCAATACTCCGAATAGTCCTATCAGTAACCGGCATGAGCGGACTGAACTGGGAAGGTGAACGTCACAACTCGGAGCTCCGAACAGTCGCAATGTGAACAAAGAAAAAGTGGATGTCTCGACTCAGTCCTTTCGTGTGCGAGTTCGTACCCGAGAAACAGTCTAACGATTCTCGTGAACTTGATTAAAAATCGAATTATGGCGAATTGTGTCATTCTTATTCACGTGTGAATCCGTAATGAAACGTGTGACTTTAAATATGCATCATAAATATGTTTTAATGCTTTGTGTATAGAAACAGGACAATGGCATATTAATGATCTTGTTAAATATATAATTAGTTACAATTTGTTTATTAATGTGTATATTTACATACATATGTACATATATCAAAATAATATACACGTTATGAAATTGTTTGTGATGCAATCAGACTGTAAATGATTCAAAAGAATTAATTCACTTAAGTATTCCGAAAGAATCAAATCAGTAAAGTGAAGCTAAATGCGCATCACTAGTACTGCAGTGAACTTTAGCGTGACATTGTCGTTTAGGAGTGTTTTCTTTTTCATGTTTTATTTTTAATTCAGTATTATATTATTTTCAAAAACAAGAACATTACAATGGCATGACAGTCACGCAAAGAATAACAACATAACAGATACAACAGATTACTTCAAAATGAATACCAAATATAAAAACAACAAGCAAAACAAAACCAAATTCAACCCCCACATGTTATAATGCTTATTTCAATAAGCATTACAAGCAACAGTTAAGTACATTTTAAGTGAAATCGACAAAATTAAATAACATTTACACATAACAAATTACTACACATGGGTGATTCTAGGATATTAAAACACAAAAATGAAAAAAAGTGGGGAAAAAAGAATTAAAAAGTAGAAAGATATATTTAACTTTAATGTAATATATTCTTAAGATAAAGTGGCCATTGTATTAATTGCTTTTTTATTTAAAGTTTTTTTTCATAAAAATGATAAAATTAGGTTTTCTTGCTGGAAATTTACATTTATGAATGTGAACTTTTTCAAAAGTAACATTAAGAAGGCATTTTCAATGCATTTTACAAATCTCCATTCTTATGGAAATATGTCATTACTTCAGATAATTGACCTGACAAAATTATCTTTGTGCCAACATTTCAAGTGAATCTAGTATAACTCAAGACTGACTTAGAAGAGGTTAAATGTCCTTAGTTTTTACTTGTAAAAAACTTTCACGTTAAATTTGTAAAGTGAGTTCATATTATTTGTGTGTTGTCATACGTGATGTACAGCGTGTCACTGTGAAGCCACTATTAAGCAAATGTAAATTTTTAACTCTGAAATGCTAACAAGAAGCTTTAATTTTCAAATTTTATGAGTGCATAACACATGTGCACTGGTGCCCCATCCATTGATGGCTCCTGGCTTGTCCCCAATGTCACCTCAAACCTGGAGTAAGCATATCATAGATTGATTATTGGATAATCGGTATGTCATCATGAAATATTGTAATGACCCTGTGGGACAAGAGTGGAAGAGAAATGGATTTAGCTCTCTGCTCAACACTGAATATAACTGGCCCTTAGAAGGACCTTTGGTTTCTTCTGTGACCAGACCGACTACCTCCTTCATCAGCTGCTATGCAATGCTTCTTAGGTCCTCTGGGGCTCCATGCACTCCTGGCTGCTTCATCCCTGTACACCAGCCCCTCCTCACAACACTCACCCAAGGTAAGAGGAAACCCATCTGCCATACCAGTTCTAGGAACCGACCCAAACCTAAGGCTTACAGACAGCCATGGAACCAGACATATGGACTTTAGCAGCAGAGATGCATATCCCAAGTGGTTGTTGAAGCACTGCATGTGCACCCAGAGCTGCTTTTATGGTAGTCTTCTCGTTTTCTGATAGTCATGCCACCTGAGGAGAGTGTGTCCCTGTCATGTCCAGACCAAGGGTGTTACTGTATTCTCCACCATTTCCATAATCACCTTTAATTTTGTGATTTGAAGCTAACATTTAGGACTTATAGGTTCTTTATTGTCATCTATGCAGAGTAAAGTGAATTTCATACTAGTATGTGTTAATCAGTATGTAACCCTCTCAAAGATCAGTACACTTAGTGACACAGCTTCTCAAAATGAAGCTTATCACACCATTGCACCATTAATGTAAAGCTACTTTCATACTTTAAAAAAACATTTGAAGAGTAAGTTTTGTCTGGTGCTGAGCCGATGCCAGACATGGGGTGTTTGAAATGTGTGATTCTGTCTCAGATAGTCCATGAGGTGTGCCTTATTTTGTAAAATACTCTGCTTCAACTTCATGTCATAGTATATGCTGTCAATCTAGAAAAAATACCTAAGACAGTGTAAAATGTACAAAAGGAACAATTAATTTATATAAACATGAAGGGTTTGAACCAAGGCAGAGTGCTAAGTGTCAAAGCAAATGAAGAAGAAAATCGAAGTTGCCCTGTAGCATCTGAGTGAGACAGGCTTTGCACTTTATATAATCTGGGTAGACTCCAACTTTACATCTTTTAGTAACTCAGGTCAGGTGGCCATCTCACCTTCTGTAAAATCTCTCGAAACATCTTGTGTATCTCTGTTTTTCTTCGCGCCATTGATCTTTCCAAATTCAAATTAAAATGGCAAAGATTGGCCCTTAACAGCACACCATGGCGTTTCTGGTAAGATAACGTACTGTTGAGCCCATTGTCTTTTGGGGGGCTAGGGTGCCACTTTTGGGTTATCTGTTTTCTGTGGAGTAATGGTCTCTCTCAGATGTGATAACCCTCTGGTCTGATGTCAGCCTGAAGAGTCCAATTTTCTGGCCTCTTGCTTCCCACAACTAGATTGACAATCTGTTGTCAGAGTTATGAATTGGAGTTTCCTCCCGAGCAAAATAAGGTAAGGCTTTAAAAAGGCTTCACTGGCCAGATCAAGCCACCTTAGCTTGTTTAGAAACATCCTCACCCTAGTGGCTTAATCCCAGTTTAATTGCCTGCATTGGCCTTGCAAATACAAAAAGAGATTTTAGCCTTAACAATAAGCTTAAATGTACCAAAATATATCTCAAAAATCCCACAAGAAGAGGGTAACCGTAAACCTCAGCTTGTGCAGAGATGGTCCAGCAAAAAATCCTTTTTTTTTTTTTATTAAAATTTTATCAAAGATTTCTTTATTAAAAATAAAATTTAACAAAATATCAAACAATACAAAGAACACCTCAAAAGAGATGCAAAGGAGTTGCTTAAGAGGCAATTCTAAAGGAAACGATATCCCAAAATACAGTCCAGTAATTAGAATCATTAAAAAAGACCAGATAAATCAAGAAAGCCAGAAAATCCAAAAGAAAATAATAAAATACTTGCAATTCCTTAATTAATCAAAGACAATAGGTGTTTTGTCACCGTAGGAACTTTGTTTTCAGGAGCCAATGTGAAGAAAGCTTTAGAGTGTGTTGTTAGTACACCCGTTAAGGAAAAAGTAGAGCAGTGCAGCAGAATAATCTGTCCAAACTGACTATTAAAAATGTAAAAAAGCTGATTCTGGAAGTGATATGCAAAATAAAAAAGTATTGCAGCATAGCATAGCTGGAGTAACACAAAGCTGAAATTGGTGCAAGGAAAAAAACAAAAGAGAAGAACAACAATAAAATACTTAACAACATAATTAACAGAAGATAGACAGGACACAATTAAACAACATAAATGAAAAGAAGTGACAGTCATAGAATAATTAACAAAAATAAAATTAAAATAGAACATCAAGAAAAACAGTAAAAACTAAATTAAAGGAGCATAAAAACAAAACTCTGAGGCAAAGCCCACAACAAGTCATTCCAGCAAGGCAGTAAACGGCTGTGACTGGGCACCAGTCCATCTTAGGGTTTAGTTTACTCAGACGGGTGTAATTTAGAGACTCTAATGAAATGAACCAGCATGGATTTGGGAACGTGGGAGGAACACCGACATAGACATGAGAAGAACATAAAAAACTCACTCGGACAACCACCAGGCATGGGATTTTTAACTTGGGATTCTGTGCTTTTAAGATGTAGTGGTTAAAGAGCTGGATTCTGATCCGTAAAGTTGCCGGTTCAGCACCACACCTACCTAATTCTGTGACCCTAAATAATTCTCTTAATCTCCCTGTGAATAAGCTATATAAATCTTGTCATATATCTTGGAACAATTCTGTTGCGGCTCACCTGACTGAGAAGTTTGTAGACTCCCTGGCTTCTCTTCATCCCAGTTGTTTCAGGTCTTTATGTCTTGGCTCTGCTGCACATGTGTCTTAAGGTTATCATCTGCAGAGCCCCAGCATCTCAGTCCCTTTGTCATCATAATCTTTCACTTCCACCTGTGTTGTTTTTTTTGTCTTTTTTCATTAAGGTAGCATTTGCTCTCTTGTCCATTTTCAAGTTAAAAAATATCTACATTAACATGCCAAAACCTCAAGCCATTCATCAAGCACACTGAGTGACTAGCAGTTCCTCTTCTGACTCCAGCTCATTCTTCATACTTTGATTTGAATTCCCTCCCTCCATTTTCTAGCCCACTTAAGACTTACTCAGGCAGGATTAGTTTTACCCCAGGAGGTAATGTCATCACTGCCAGCCAACCCACACACACCAGTACTCCATACTGGTATTTCCCCATTCTCCCTAGTTCATGTATGCATACTGGTGCATATCTCCAGTATGGACCATATTAGCAACCTTCATTTATAACAGCAGTATTTCATTTGCACCCCCAAATGCATCTTTGGCTCTCAGCACAACAAAGAGTGCTAACAGTTTTTTTTATTTTTATTTCAGGCACTAGGTAAGTTAATTACTAACAGAGGTCTTCCTTAATTTTAGTCCCTCCCAAATATCTCAAAAGACAGAATTTTACTGACATTTCAATTCACATGATACTAGTTTAACTTGAGATTAATTTGTATAGACTTTATAGAGAAGATAAAAGGATCCATCATTTTTACTGAGACATGAACATGCAGTCTGAATTAAACTATCTTCTTTCTTCTTCTTCTTTCCGCTGCTCCCATTAGTGGTTGCCACAGCGGATCATCTTCTTCCTTATCTTTCTGTCCTCTGCATCTTGTTCTGTTACACCCATCACCTGCATGTCCTCTCTCACCACATCCATAAACCTTCGCTTAGGCCTTCCTCTTTTCCTCTTCAATCACAGCTCTATCCTTAGCATCCTTCTCCCAATATACTCAGCATCTCTCCTCTGCACATGTCCAAACCAACTCAATCTCGCCTCTCTGACTTTGTCTCCCAACCATCCAACTTGAGCTGACCCTCTAATGTCCTCATTTCTAATCCTGTCCATCCTCGTCACACCCAGTGCATATCTTAGCATCTTTAACTCTGCCACCTCCAGCTCTGTCTCCTGCTTTCTGGGCAGTGCCACCGTCTCCAACCCATATAACATAGCTGGTCTCACTACAGTCCTGTAGACTTTCCCTTTCACTCTTGCTGATATCCGTCTGTCACAAATCACTCCTGACACTCTTCTCCACTCACTCCACCCTGCCTGCACTCTCTTTTTCACCTCTATTCCACAATCCCCATTACTCTGTACTGTTCATCCCAAGTATTTAAACTCATCCACCTTCGCCAACTGTACTCCCTGCATCCTCACCATTCCACTGACCTCCCTCTCATTTACACACATGTATTCTGTCTCGTTCCTACTGACCTTAATTCCTCTCCTCTCTAGAGCATATCTCCACCTCTCCAGGGTCTCCTCAGCTTGCTCCCTACTATCGCTACAGATCACAATGTCATCAACAAACAGCATAGTCCACGGGGACTCCTGTCTAATCTCATCTGTCAACCTGTCCATCACCATTGCAAATGAGAAAGGGCTCGGAGCCGATCCCTGATGTAATCTCACCTCTACCTTGAATGCATCCGTCGCACCTACCGCAGACCTCACCACTGTCACACATCCCTCGTACATATCCTGTACAACTCTTATGTACTTCTCTGCCACTCCCGACTTCCTCATACAATACCACAGCTCCCCTCGAGGCACCCTGTCATATGCTTTCTCCAGGTCCACAAAGACGCAATGCAACTCCTTCTGGCCTTCTCTAAACTTCTCTATCAACATCCTCAGAGCAAACATTGCATCTGTAGTGCTCTTTCTTGGCATGAAACCATACTGATGCTCACTAACCATCACCTCACTTCTTTTCTTAACCTAGCTTCCACTACTCTTTCCCATAACTTCATGCTGTGGCTCATCAATTTTATCCCCATGTAGTTACTGCAGTCCTGCACACCCCCCTTATTCTTAAATATCGGCAACAGTACACTTCTTCTCCACTCCTCAGGCATCCTCTCACTTTCCAAGATTCCATTAAACAATCAGGTTAAAAACTCCATTGCCATCTCCCTAAACACCTTCATGCTTCCACAGGTATGTCATCTGGACCAACGACTTTTCCATTCTTCATCCTCTCCAGCTGTCCTTACTTCCTCCTTGCTAATCCGTTGCACTTCCTGATTCACTGTCTCCACATCATCCAACCTCTTCTCTCTCTCGTTCTCTTCATTCATAAGCCTTTCAAAGTACTCTTTCCATCTTCTCAACATACTCTCCTCGCTTATGAGTACGTTTCCATCTTTATCCTTTATCACCCTAACCTACTGCACATCTTTCCCAGTTCGGTCCCTCTGTCTAGCCAATCGGTACAGGTCCTTTTCTCCCTCCTTAGTGTCCAACCTCTCATACAACTCATCATACGCCTTTTCTTTAGCCTTTGCCACCTCTCTCTTCACCTTGCGCCTTATCTCCTTGTACTCTTGTCTACTTTCTGCATCTCTCTGACTATCCTACTTCTTCTTTCCCATCCTCTTCCTCTGTATACTCTCCTGTATTTCCTCATTCCAACACCAGGTTGCCTTTTCCTTCTTCCTCTTTCCAGATGTCACACCAAGCACCCTTCTTGCTGTCACGCTTACTATATCTGCTGTAGTTTCCCAGCTGTCTGGTAATTCTTCACTGCCACCCAGTGCCTGTCTCACTCCGCCCTAAACTCAACCTTGCAGTCTTCCTTTTACAACTTCCACCATTTGATCCTTGGCTCTGCCCTCACTCTCTTCCTCTTCTTGATCTCCAATGCCATTCTATAGACCACCATCCTATGCTGTCTAACTTTTCCCTGCCACCACATTGCAGTCTTCAATCTCCTCCAGACTGACTCCTTTGCATAGGATGTAATCTACCTGTGTGCATCTTCCTCCACTCTTGTACGTCACCCTATGGTCCCTTGGGTACACTGTTCATCACTTCATCCAACTCACTCCAAAAATCTTCTTTCTCCTCCATTGCACACCCAACTTGCGGTGCATATGCACTAACAGCATTCATCATCACACCTCCAATTTCCAGCTTCATAATCATCACTCTGCCTGACACTCTTTTCACCTCCAAAACACTCTTGACATACTGTTCCTTCAGAATTACTCCTACCCCATTTCTCCTCCTATCCATACCATGATAGAACAATTTGAATCCACCTGGCCTTACTCCCTTTCCATTTAGTCTCTTGCACGCACAATATATCAACCTTCCTTCTCTCCATCATATCTGCTAACTCTCTCCCCTTACCAGTCATACTGTCAACATTCAAAGTTCCTACCCATCAGTTCCACTCTCTTTACCTTCCTCCTCTCCTCCTGCCTCCAGAAACGTCTCCCCCCATTTCTTCTCCTTCTTCTTCTTCGGCCAATAGTAGCCAAATTTCCGCCAGCACCCTGTTGGCTAACAGTACTGGTGGCGGTCGTTGTTAACCCGGGGCTTGACCCGCATATTGATTTGGCAAAGTTTTACACCGGATGCCCTTCCTGACGTAACCCTCCCCATTTATCTGGGCTTGGGACTGGCACGAAGAAACACACTGGTTTGTGCATCCCCTGTGGCTGAGTTAGTCTGAATAAAACTACCAACGTGAGCAATTCGGATGGGACTAAAATGGCAGAGGTCCTCTGGTAATAGTTACTTTACCCGGCCCCATTTTATAAAACTTGTCCTGTCCAAATAGAGCTTTATCCAGCTGCCTATCCCGTCAGTACTGAGCACATGACAGGAACTAGTCCTGGATGGCATACCAGTCCATCACAGGGCCCTCTCTAATCTAATGTTACTAAATCTTTATGGCCAAAGCTTCAAGGGGGGCCCACAGCCTCCTCTGTTAGTAACTCTGAATGCTTGAAACTCTTAACAGGTAACCCCCTCGTTGCTACCTAAACACTCCTCAAAAGAGTTTCATATACTTCAGCCAGTCTACTAGCCAGTAAGGATGAAAACCTCTGGTGTACACCATCCACTTCTACCTGAGTGGCTGAATGAACGGCACGCTGGTCTACGATTTCCCCCCGTGCTTTAGTTTCTCATAAAGAGAATTACATCTTGTACACTCAGGTTTTGTACCACAATTATATAAATGGAGGCTACAACTGAAAATGCCTGGTGTGACGTGGCCTTTGGCTTGGTATAGTGGCCAAATATAGTGGAGCAACAGACTTCAGAGATGACTTTAAATATAACCACTGAGGAAAAATATAAAATGATCACAGTTGGTTTTGTGTTGTGAGGCGTTCACACTGCTGCCTCATAGCACCACAAGAGGGTCTGAATCCTGACACAGGCATTGTCTCACAGTGTACCCTCTGCATGTTCTCCCCATGTTCATGTGTTTTTTCTCCAGGTACTCCAGTTTTCCTCCAACCATATGCCAAAGATATGTGTGTTACTGTTGTGATTTCTGTCACAAAATACCAAAACATTAGGTTGTACTCCCAAATCTACACTTGGACTTTACTGATGCCAGGTGTACAAAATGGCTTTCCCCCAAACAGTAAGTAGCCTTCAGCCTGCACAGGTAAAAAGCAAGGGAAAGCCCAAATTAAACTCCTAAATAATCTGCACTACCAAAAAGTAATAAACAGAGACAGAAACCATGAAAACTCTGAAATGTTAAAAATACAAAGAAAAAACAAATTTGTGTCCCTAAAAAGTCAGCCCAGAACAAACAAAGCCAAATTCAAAAACCACAAAATCAAAGCAAAGAATCAGAAACCAGAAAATCCACAAAAGTACTCCTGAAGAAGGCTCTCCAACAGCACTCAGTGCCAATCTGGAGGGTCTGACCCTCTGCCTTGAATAAACAGACAGGTGGCGGTCCTCCATCTGAAATTTCACAGAGACCATCTTCCCCAAAACTCTATGTGTCAACCCGTGACCATTCATTTAGAACTAGCGAAACCGATGGCTGGGCAAAAAAATGAATTTTCAATTTGATTAGATATTTTATAAAAATCAGTACAGAAAAAACAATATTGCAAATTTCAGTATTTCTATTGGATTTTCCACAAATCTGCAAAGTCTCAACTGCTCTTTACAAGTATCTTTACATCGACCCATATAACCTGGTGGTGTTGACTGCGAAAAAAATACAGCATGGATCAGAAGAGGAAATATTTAGAACAGGTAGGGATAACACTTGTGTTTACAAATGGTTTGATTACTCCACTTTAGGGTGTGCCTAAAAGGTAAGCCAGTCTTTGATCCAAATCCTTTGTTGATCAAACAAAGCAAAATAATTGAATAAGCCAATAAAATCTAATGATTACAAATGATGAACACAAAACCAAATTCAAAGCCAGTATGAAGACCCTGACCCTCTGCCTGCAATATTAAGGGTGGAGGTTGGTCTTCAGCTGAAGCGTCATTGTGGCCATGCCCACTGGACTCTATATAAATGGAACACGGCACATAACAGAAAACACTATTCCATAATTAAACATAAACATAATACATACTAGCTAATTACTGAACAAAATATAATTCACAACATACCATACAAAAGAAAAAAAACATAAATCTGTGACAAAATTTATATAATATTTAAATAATAGCAATAAGATCACAAAAAATTATACTTAACCCTGGCTAAAACATTACCTATACACACTGAAAGGTGACATGGTGGCTTGCTGCTAGTCATCCAGTCAATGCCACTGCTCCTCAGCTCTGCAGTCCAGACCAATATGGTGACCGGCTGTGAAGACTTCACATGTTCTGCTGGGCTTTTCTTTGGATACTTTTTTTTCCCCACATCACAAAAATATGTGCTTGTGGTGAACTGATGTGACTAAATTAACTCGGTGTGAGTGACTGTGTCCTACAGTGGACTGACACCTCTTCCTAAGTCGATTTCAGCCTTAAACCCAATCCACTGTAACCCTAAATTGAATCATGTTTATCCAAAAATGGAAAAGTGAACACCTCGCTGCAGTGAATAATGTGTATTTTATTTTTAAACAGGTGTCATGTCTTCCCATACTTCTAAGCCATGCATCAGTCCACCTCAGGCCATGGAGATACTCCAAAGAATTTTTGGATTGACAGTATCCAAGATGAGTTCTCTGCCTAGCTGTGATGACCAAAATTATCACATCATCAGTGCAGAGGGACATGCATTTGTGCTAAAAATCTTCAACTCCGAAGACAGCCGCAATGCAGAGATGCTGGACGTTCAGATAAGTCTCATGATATTCCTCAAAGAAAAGGGCCTACCCATCCCAACTCCACTGCTGACCAAGGATGGAAAGCGAATGTGTCTCGTGGACACTGGTAAGACCATCACTGTGACTTGTTCAAAGGATCCTTGTCCACAAGTCTACGTCTGCCTTGTTCTATTTTGACCCATAAACAGAATTTACATTGAGCTTTCAGCCTAAACAATATGCATCATTTTTGAAATATCAAAAGTGCAATGTGACTAACTGGGATAAATCTTTTAATGTTTAATCACCATTTTAAAATTAGGGCAACAGGAATCCACTGCCTGTCTCAGCAGCAATAGGTGTGAGGCAGGAGCCACCATTCATTGAAGGGACTCTCCGCACTGAGCCACTTTGACAGCATGACATCTAAAGGTCGACATGAAAACCACACTGACTCAAAAGAACCGTAACGATTTTTTAAGTACCGGGACATGCAGCATAGTCGGAGAACATGCCAAGTTCATTAAAGGATGAGTTTGGTATTCTTCAAGTCAAACGTATTTTCTCACAAATATGCTATATATTCTGGCACTGGCACTTTTCAATGAAGACACAAAGCAACACTGAAAAAAATAAAAACTTGCAAATACATCCATAGTTCAAGCCGAGATAGTTATCGAGTATTAATACATGTATTGTGATTAAACACACATTGTTAAATAGCTTATACAGTGCATCCGTAAAGTATTCACAGCGCATCACTTTTTCCACATTTTGTTATGTTACAGCCTTATTCCAAAATGGATTAAATTCATTTTTTCCTTACAATTCTACACACAACACCCCATAATGACAACGTGAAAAAAGTTTACTTGAGGTTTTTGCAAATTTATTAAAAATAAAAAAAATTGAGAAAGCACATGTACATAAGTATTCACAGCCTTTGCCATGAAGCTCAAAATTGAGCTCAGGTGCATCCTGTTTCCCCTGATCATCCTTGAGATGTTTCTGCAGCTTAATTGGAGTCCACCTGTGGTAAATTCAGTGGACTGGACATGATTTGGAAAGGCACACACCTGTCTATATAAGGTCCCACAGTTGACAGTTCATGTCAGAGCACAAACCAAGCATGAAGTCAAAGGAATTGTCTGTAGACCTCAGAGACAGGATTGACTTGAGGCACAAATCTGGGGAAGGTTACAGAAAAATGTCTGCTGCTTTGAAGGTCCCAATGAGCACAGTGGCCTCCATCATCCGTAAGTGGAAGAAGTTTGAAACCACCAGGACTCTTCCTAGAGCTGGCCGGCCATCTAAACTGAGCGATCGGGGGAGAAGGGCCTTAGTCAGGGAGGTGACAAAGAACCCGATGGTCACTCTGTCAGAGCTCCAGAGGTCCTCTGTGGAGAGAGGAGAACCTTCCAGAAGGACAACCATCTCTGCAGCAATCCACCAATCAGGCCTGTATGGTAGAGTGGCCAGACGGAAGCCACTCCTTAGTAAAAGGCACATGGCAGCCCGCCTGGAGTTTGCCAAAAGGCACCTGAAGGACTCTCGGACCATGAGAAAGAAAATTCTCTGGTCTGATGAGACAAAGATTGAACTCTTTGGTGTGAATGCTAGGCATCATGTTTGGAGGAAACCAGGCACCGCTCATTACCAGGCCAATACCATCCCTACAGTGAAGCATGGTGGTGGCAGCATCATGCTGTGGGGATGTTTTTCAGTGGCAGGGACTGGGAGACTAGTCAGGATAAAGGGAAAGATGACTGCAGAAATGTACAGAGACATCTTGGATGAAAACCTGCTCCAGAGCACTCTTGACCTCAGACTGGGGTGACGGTTCATCTTTCAGCAGGACAACGACCCTAAGCACACAGCCAAGATATCAAAGGAGTGACTTCAGGACAACTCTGTGAATGTCCTTGAGAGGCCCAGCCAGAGCCCAGACTTGAATCTGATTGAACATCTCTGGAGAGATCTTAAAATGGCTGTGCACCGACGCTTCCCATCCAACCTGATGGAGCTTGAGAGGTGCTGCAAAGAGGAATGGGCGAAACTGGCCAAGGATAGGTGTGCCAAGCTTGTGGCATCATATTCAAAAAGACTTGAGGCTGTAATTGCTGCCAAAGGTGCATCGACAAAGTATTGAGCAAAGGCTGTGAATGCTTATGGACATGGGATTTCTCAGTTGTTTTATTTTTAATAAATTTGCAAAAACCTCAAGTAAACTTTTTTCACGTTGTCATTATGGGGTGTTGTGTGTAGAATTCTGAGGAAAAAAATGAATTTAATCCATTTTGGAATAAGTCTGTAATATAACAAAATGTGGAAAAAGTGATGCGCTGTGAATACTTTCCAGATGCACTGTACATGTAACTTTTAAACAAAAACACCAATATTATGAGATTCAGACATTTTAAAAGATGACCAGCTATACACATTACCTCACCGCTTGTCATCTCCTTCAGTTGCCTTTCCTGATGTATGGTTTCACATGGCTAGCTCTGTTTGGATTTTCTTCTGTATTTATGTGAGAATTCACACAGGCGAACAGAAAACATATCCTTACTTCGAGAAAAATAATACCAGGAATATGCGATTAAATGATTACTTCTAGATCCCTCTTGCTGTCACAAATGTGCATCGAAAAACATGGCAGGCATGTTCTATCAAAACTCAAAGGGGATGTATTTGGTAAGTTTTAAGTTATTAATTTCTAGTGCTGCTTCATACTCCATTGTAAAGCTCCAGTACAGGCAAGATGTTTTTTAAAATTTGTCAGTCAGTATCCAGCCTACTATATCCCAACACAGGGTCATGGGGGTCAACTGGAGCCAATCCCAGCAAGCACCGGGCACAAGGCAGGAAACAAACCCTGGGCAGGGCGCCAGCCCACCACAGGGCACACACACACACACATACATACCAAGCACACACCAGGGACAATTTAGGATCGCCAATGCACCTAACCTGCACGTCTTTGGACTGTGGGAGGAAACCGGGAGAACATGCAAACTCCACACAGGGAGGGATGTGAACCCGGGTTTCCTTACTGCGCAGCAGCGCTACTACTGCGCCACCGTGCCACCCTTTAAAATTTGTAGAAAAAAAAAATGCTTAACTTTAGAACACAATTGTGTGTGGCAAATGCATATACACCATGTTTGTGAAGAAATAACTGACATGAAAAACACCAAACTTATCCTTATTAAAATAAATCTGTCCTGTTCTTCATCAATGCAATACACTAATAAAGAACCAAAGTCTAAATTTCAGAAGTTGTTATCTATTATACCAGAAAACACACTAAAAATGTGTTTGCTACTACACAGAATTACCCTAATCTCAGATGAGATGGATGAGCTTGCCAATGATAATACACATCACACAACCCCAGGTAATCTATATATATAAAATTCTTTTTGCGTTTGAAATGGAAATTACATATAACCACAAAACTTATTATAATACACGAACTGTTCTGACAGAGAAATTTTATTTATTCGTCCACGTGACTGTCGCTGATACTGCCACATTGTAACTTTTTTTTAGTTGGCAGTACTTGATAGTAGAAGAGATGAGGAAATCAGCTTTGCGTCTTTCTACTTTTTAACTGCGCCAAGCTGTAAACAATGTACAGACGACACCGCCTTCAGCTGCGAGGGGTCGTGAGAACAAAGTGGACACTGGGAGGCGTGGAATGTCGGCCTGCTCCGCCGAGTCGAGACCTTTGCAGTTTCGGGCAGCGTCCTCTTTTCTCGCACTGTTTGTGACACTTCAAGTCCCCCGTCGGCTCCTGTGAGAGTGGAAATCTTTGCGAATGAGTGTAATCGGCGCCATCGAAGCAGGACTCTGTTTGTAAATTGCCCTGCACGACTAATTACTGTCCTTTAAGGTAAGTTCGGGTCACTAAAACCCCACAACATTCAAGGTTGCTTTTGTGATTTAATTATTTTAACAAGTAAATCACAGGCACATAGTGCAAGGTTGTCAGGCAGAAATTTGGACGATCACATAGAAAATGTAATTTCTATACCACAGCGGTCGTGTAGCGCCTTTCACAAGGGATCTACTACTTACCTGTTGTATTATAGCTCCTTTAAAATGTAGTTTACCCGAAACCACTCCAGTAGAGCTCAATGTATCTTTACTTTTTAAATGTTAATGTTTTACTGTTTAATAACTTATAGACTACATTTTATTTTTTTCCCTTGCACTCAGTGAGCGAAGCCACTGGGTAATCAATAGTTCTGGATAATATCACTATGGCACTCTGCTAATATTTTCTAAATCCACTCACATGTGCAGCTAACACAAGGCCAGATTTAGCACACAGGGGCTCATCATTTAGAACTGCTAGGCAAGCATTAGAACACAGGACAGGGACAACAACGAAAATGGGCCTTGTATTGTTTCTGTGTGACAGAGTCAGCATGACATTGGATCTTCTTTTCCTTGTTTGGAATGGCATGATTTACCTAAGTTGGGGTCTGCACATGGAGAAAGAGTATAAAGCCTTGGAACATTGCCCGGCACACCTTTGAAGCCGACGGACGGATGAGAGATAACGTCATCTGATCCGGAAAAGCCTTCTAATACAAAGATGAAAATGACAGACTCTACACAAGGTCTTGTCAAGGCTTCCTTCGTCTGTTATGCAACTTAAGCCGTCATTAAACAAAGCAAAGTTATTTCTCCTATGTGATTTCTTACCGCCGTATCACTAAGGGAGGGGTATCGCCTTTTTATATTTTATCTGTATCGTTTCGGGTTGTGTAACAGGCCGCAATTACAAAAGAACTTATTCCAACCAGGGAGCTAGCGCCCCCTGCTGGATAGATATGGCAACTACCAACATGAATGTTTGAGAGTGGCATTGTGGCATAATGCAAAAATATGTCCACTCTTTCAAGAAAATTTATGAAAAGAAACAAAGGCTTGAATTGAATTGCTTAGATTTATATGGAAACCAGAACAGGCATACACATTTTCCAAAACACTTAGAGAAAACCCTTTAAAAAAATTATTGAAAAGCACCAATCATAACAAAAATGACACAAACACCCAAGCTGCAAACCAAACAGCAGTCCGCTGCCCACTGAACCAACCTTCCCAGAACTTTATAAACTGAAATTCAGCTATTAATGAAAATATAAAGGCATTTATAAAGAGAACAGCACAGCAGACCAGTGTGCTCTATGGGCCCGTCACTTGCCCATTCTCCTGCTTACCATCATGTCTGTGTACCGCAGTGACTGATGTGTTTGGATGTCTTCCACAGGCTAGTGACAATACTACAACATGACATCCCAGATTAAATACCACTTTAAACAGCAGATGTGTACCATCTGTCAAGTAGTAGTATGATCTGAGGGTACAAATGGTCTTGAACCGCCTGTTAGAACTGACAAGCAAGAAGAGTGACAGTACAGGATGGCTGTAGCGGTGTGTTATTCATGCTTCTGTCTCCCAGTGGCACTCTGAACCAACTTTACCTCAGCCTGTAGGCGTGTGGCCCTGAGCTGAGCAGGTGTGACGTGCTGGGATGTCATAAAGCCGGTGAGGATGGAGTCCACTGTGCACCTGCAGAACCTGGTGAGCCTACAAGTAGCGGGATGTCAGACTCAGTCTTGGGACCCCGTATGGCTGCAGGTTTTGTTTCCCATTTTACATCTTACTGATGATTAGCTGGTCTTTCTTCTCTTCCAACACTGTGTTCAAAAAAGCACAGCAGTTTAATTTAACATGTATGAGACCTTTACACACATTTGTATTTTTGCTAATGCTTTAAATGCTTAACTGTCTGCTGTTGTGTTTCTGTTCATTTTCCCGTTTAGTTTGCAGCCTTGTGTCCTAATGATGGGACAACAGTGAATACTGAAAGACTGCAACTACTTCAACGTCAGAGCCACTGATGTGCTCAGAATTACATGAGCAGAGCCTGGAATGGAAACCTTGAAATCTTAACAAACAAAAACACCAAATTATCAGTATGTCTGAGTTGGCACCTCACTGGGAGTTGTTTCACTTTCTTCCTGCAGTGCTGAATGTACTGCTTATGAGTTCCTACCGGGCTTCAGGGCTGTGGCAGGTAGGATGGCGTTGTGTTGGGCTAAGCCAGCCCTGAGCACCCGGTCTACAGGTGGTGTCCATGTTGCTTGTTTGCTACTCCAAGGTGTCAGCTTCTCTTCTGGGGGCAGCGAAACAGAAATACAAGGAGGTGCAAAGCAGTGGTGAGGCAGTGAATCAGGCCGGCGATCTCTGAGGTACCGCAAGATGCGCGAGGTGGCAACTGTACGATGTGGCGTCACTCACTCGCCCGTGTGGAAACACAGCATGTTTGAACCGCTGTGCATGGACGTGACATTATCATGTGTGACTACAATGCCCAGCCAGTCTGAAAGGAAAGGAGAATAGAAGACTGCGTGGAGCGCTTCGGGGGCTTCTGGGGAGTACAAATTCCTCCAGTGTTTGTGCATGGTGGAGTTCAGGTGGGGAGAAGCTCCCTCGCCAACCCCCCAACCGGGCTTCGCATATCTGCCACTCGCATTGTGAAGAGGGGGGCTGAACGCACCCCAAGGAGACGCGGTTGCTCCTTCCGAAACCCCCTGTTAAACGATGATACAATGGGAATCAAGTAGTTTTTTTCTTTTTTTACCTCCTCTTTGCTCAATCAGCTGCTGGCTTGGTGCTGCTGCCGTGTTACGTGATCTGCATCTTGTGCGGCGCTTCGAACATTTAAAAGCCTGCACAGCAGCTGTCCCTTTGTCTCACTGCCTTGTCTCTCTTCTTCTCCAGACATCCTCTGCTCCTTTTGGGGGTCCCATTCCCGAGGCGTGCCCCTATGAAGAGGAAGATTTTCTATTTTGATTGAGAGACGGAACTGTCCCCTCATTGGCAACACGAATTAGACAATCTACAAGTCTCCGACTTAAAGTTTAAATCCGAACAATATATTCAATCTCTTTTCGCCGTTTCGTTATTTCACTGAGTAATAATTTGCATTTGTTTGCGCTAAAGCAATCTTTACTATCATTTTTTAGAAACTTTCAAATTTTCCTACTAACATTATTTCTACCCCTCCTTATCGTGGTGGAGGGGTTTGCGTGTCCCAATGATCCTAGGAGCTCTGTTGTCCAGGGCTTTATGCCCCTGGTAGGGCCACCCAAGGCAAACTGGTCCAAGGTGAGGGATGAGACAAAGAGCGGTTAAACAAACCTCCTATGAAGAAAAACAATTTTGGACGGCGTTTTCCCTTGCCTGGACGCGGGTCACCGGGGCCCCACTCTGGAGCCAGGCCTGGAGGTGGGGCTCGATGGCGAGCGCCTGGTGGCCGGGCCTGCACCCATGGGGCTCGGCCGGGCACAGCTCGAAGAGGCAACGTGGGTCCCCCTTCCCATGGGCTCACCACCTATGGGAGGGGCCAAGGAGGTCAGGTGCAGTGTGAGTTGGGTGGTGGCCGAAGGCGGGGACCTTGGCGGTCCGATCCTCGGCTACAGAAGCTGGCTCTTGGGACGTGGAATGTCACCTCTCTGAAGGGGAAGGAGCCTGAGCTAGTGCGCGAAGTTGAGAGGTTCCGGCTAGATATAGTCGGACTCACCTCGACGCACAGCTTGGACTCTGGAACCAATCTCCTTGAGAGGGGCTGGACTCTGTACCACTCTGGAGTTGCCCCCGGTGAGAGGCACCGAGCAGGTGTGGGTATACTTATTGCCCCCCAACTTGGAGCCTGTACATTGGGGTTTACCCCGGTGGACGAGAGGGTAGCCTCCCTTCGCCTTCGGGTGGGGGGACGGGTCCTAACTGTTGTTTGTGCGTATGCACCGAACAGCAGTTCGGAGTACCCACCCTTTTTGGAGTCCCTGGAGGGTGTGCTAGAGGGCATACCTTCTGGGGACTCCCTCGTTCTGCTGGGAGACTTCAATGCTCACGTGGACAATGACAGTGAGACCTGGAAGGGCGTGATTGGGAGGAATGGCCCCCCCGATCTGAACCCAAGCGGTGCTTTGTTATTGGACTTCTGTGCTCGTCACGGATTGTCCATAACGAACACCATGTTCAAGGATAGGGGTGTTCATATGTGCACTTGGCACCAGGACACCCTAGGCCTCAGTTCGATGATCGACTTTGTGGTCGTGTCGTCGGACTTGCGGCCACATGTTTTGGACACTCGGGTGAAGAGAGGGGCGGAGCTGTCAACTGATCACCACCTGGTGGTGAGTTGGCTTCGATGGTGGGGGAGGATGCCGGTCAGGCGTGGTAGGCCCAAACGTGTTGTGAGGGTCTGCTGGGAACGTCTGGCAGAGCCCCCTGTCAGAAGTAGCTTCAACTCCCACCTCCGGCAGAACTTCGACCACATCCCGAGGGAGGTGGGGGACATTGAGTCCGAATGGGCCATGTTCCGTGCCTCTATTGTTGAGGCAGCTGACCGGAGCTGTGGCCGTAAGGTGGTCGGTGCCTGTCGTGGCGGCAATCCCCGAACCCGTTGGTGGACACCGGCGGTGAAGGATGCCGTCAAGCGGAAGAAGGAGTCCTACAGGACCCTTTTGTCCTGTGGGACCCTGGAGGCAGCTGATAGGTACCGGCAGGCCAAGCGGAATGCGGCTTTGGTGGTTGCTGAGGCAAAAACTCGGGCGTGGGAGGAGTTTGGGGAGGCCATGGAGAACGACTTTCGGATGGCTTCGAGGAGATTCTGGTCCACCATCCGGCGTCTCAGGAAGGGGAAGCAGTGCAGTGTCAACACTGTATATGGTGGGGATGGTGCGCTGCTGACCTCGACTCGGGACGTTGTGGGTCGGTGGGGGGGAGTACTTCGAAGACCTCCTCAATCCCATTAACATGCCTTCCAATGAGGAAGCAGAGCCTGGGGACTCAGAGGTGGGCTCCCCCATCTCTGGGACTGAGGTCACCGAGGTGGTCAAAAAACTCCTTGGTGGCAGGGCCCCGGGGGTGGATGAGATACGCCCGGAGTTCCTCAAGGCTCTGGATGTTGTAGGACTGTCTTGGCTGACACGCCTCTGCAACATCGCATGGACATCAGGGACAGTGCCTCTGGATTGGCAGACCGGGGTGGTGGTCCCCCTCTTTAAGAAGGGGGATCAGAGGGTGTGTTCCAACTACAGAGGGATCACACTCCTCAGCCTCCCTGGAAAAGTCTATTCAGGGGTCCTGGAGAGGAGGGTCCATCGGATAGTCGAGCCTCGGATTCAGGAGGAACAGTGTGGTTTTCATCCTGGTCGCGGAACAGTGGATCAGCTCTATACCCTTAGCAGGGTCCTGGAGGGTGCATGGGAGTTTGCCCAACCAATCTACATGTGTTTTGTGGACTTGGAAAAGGCATTCGACCGTGTCCCTCGGGGAATCCTGTGGGGGGTACTCCGAGAGTATGAGGTACCGGCCCCCCGATAAGGGCTGTTCGGTCCCTGTACGATCGGTGCCAGAGCTTGGTCCGCATTGCTGGCAGTAAGTCGAACCCGTTTCCAGTGAGAGTTGGACTCCGCCAGGGCTGCCCTTTGTCACCGATTCTGTTCATAACTTTTATGGACAGAATTTCTAGGCGCAGCCAGGGCGTTGAGGGGGTCCGGTTTGGTGGGCTTAGGATTGGGTCACTGCTTTTTGCAGATGATGTTGTCCTGTTTGCTTCATCAGGCCATGATCTTCAGCTCTCTGTGGATCGGTTCGCAGCCGAGTGTGAAGCGGCTGGGATGAGAATCGGCACCTCCAAATCCGAGACCATGGTCCTCAGCCGGAAAAGGGTGGAGTGCCCTCTCAGGGTTGGTAGCGAGATCCTGCCCCAAGTGGAGGAGTTCAAGTATCTCGGGGTCTTGTTCACGAGTGAGGGAAGAATGGAGCGTGAGATCGACAGGCGGATCGGTGCGGCATCCGCAGTAATGCGGGCTCTGCATCTGTCTGTCATGGTGAAAAAGGAGCTGAGCCGCAAGGCGAAGCTCTCAATTTACCAGTCGATCTATGTTCCTACCCTCACCTATGGTCATGAGCTATGGGTAGTGACCGAAAGAACGAGATCGCGAATACAAGCGGCTGAAATGAGTTTCCTCCGCAGGGTGTCTGGGCTTTCCCTTAAAGATAGGGTGAGAAGCTCAGTCATCCGGGAGGGGCTCAGAGTAGAGCCGCTGCTCCTCCGCATCGAGAGGAGTCAGATGAGGTGGCTCGGGCATCTGATCAGGATGCCTCCTGGACGCCTCCCTGGTGAGGTGTTCCAGGCACGTCTAACCGGGAGGAGGCCCCGGGGAAGACCCAGGACACGCTGGAGGGACTATGTCTCTCGACTGGCCTGGGAACGCCTTGGGATTCTCCCGGAAGAGCTAGAAGAAGTGGCCGGGGAGAGGGAAGTCTGGGCATCTCTGCTCAAGCTGCTGCCCCCGCGACCCGACCTCGGATAAGCGGGAGACAATGGATGGATGGATGGATGGACATTATTTCTAACCTGCTCTGCATGTGTATCGCTCCAACGTTTTTGAATTCTTTACGACGTTCTACTTTGTCATCTACTCTTTGTCTTTTATTTCCGGCACCGGGCGTAGTTAAATCTCTTGGCACAAAGTCTTGTCTCATGGGACGTGAAAGTATCTCTCTGAGAAAGTCACATCTCGTCTCGTCCCAAGATTTTTTTTATATAATAGAGAGATTTAAAATAAAAGAAAACAGTGTTTGAATTTTATTATTTGTGAGGCGGTGTGAAGCTTACTTGTATTCCAGATACAGGGGCAATTAAAAGAGGGATTGTGCGTATAGAAAGCAAGAATGTATATTACCTGGAGATCATTTACTGTGGTTTTCTTTCTTAAGTTTTTAAAATTCTCATCATTCTGATTTTCCTGCCACTTTCCTTGTTATTTATGAATGACAACACTAGCAGCTGCAGCCTTTGGGTATTTTCTATCATCTGCCCCATGTCTACTCCTCTTCTTGTTGGTTTTCATTATCAAATCAAATTTAATTGTCATATACAGTTATACACACAGTGCAGATTACAGTGAAATGATATGTATGCGTAGCTTTAGGATAAAATTAAGGCAGCCAAAAATATTAACAGGAACATAAAGACTTGAGCATTTAAAAATATAAAATACAAATACTTCTTCTTCTTCTTTCGGCTGCACCCGTTAGGGGTTGCCACAGCGGATCATCATCTTCCATACCTTTCTGTCCTCTCTATCTTGCTCTGTCACACCCATCACCAGCATGTCCTCTCTCACCACATCCATAAACCTTCTCTTAGGCCTTCCTCTTTTCCTCTTGCCTGGCAGCTCTATCCTTAACATCCTTCTCCCGATATACCCAGCATCTCTCCTCTCCACATGTCCAAACCAACGCAATCTCTTTTCACACAGGGTGGCGCAGTGGTAGTGCTGCTGCCTCATGGTAGGGAGACTGACCAGGGTTTGTGTCCCGAGCCCTTCCTGCTTGGAGTTTACATGTTCTCTGTGTGAGTTTCCCCTCAGAGTTCAAAGACATAAAGGTGAGGTGGACTGGCGTTACTGAATAGGCCCTAGCGTGTGCTTGTGTGTGTGTGTGCCCTCTGATGGACTGGCGCCCTGCCTGGCATTTGTTCCTGCCTTGCATCTTATGCTAGCTGGGATGGGCTCCAGCAGACACCCCACAACCCAATTCAGGACAAAGTGGGTTGGCAAATAACTGACTGACTTTCTGCACACTTACCGTGTTGCAGATTTAATGTTATATGGATAATTTTGACATTTTTTGCCCATCTACCTAGACTCAGTAAGAAATAATGACAAAGTGAAAACATGTTTTCAAAAATGTATTAACAATCACAAACTGAAATCTGCCATAGACTGAAGTATTGAGACCCTTAATTCAGTACTTTGTATAAGTTCCTTCAGCTCCATGACAGCCTCTCCCCATCATTCAATAATCAAGAGTCCAGTCTTCGATTCAAAAGCACAGCCCCATGTGAAGGCGTTTCCTGTTTATGGACTGCTTTCATTTTCCAGAATTATTTATTTCATAATACTTTAGCAAAAAATGCCTGTGTTTCCCCCATTGTGAGCATATGACTGGATGACCTGACATTTGGATTATGTGACACCATTAATGCAAGATTATTTCATGGATGTTTTTATAATGAATGCTGTTGCCCAGCGTTGGTCACCATAGAAGCTGCATTATCTCCTTTCTCCATGAAAACTTAATATACCTCTCTATTATAATAAAAAAATCTTGGGAAGAGAGACGAGATGCGATTTTCTCAGAGAGATACTTTCACGTCCTGCGAGACGAGAGTTTGTGCCAAGAGATTTAACCAAAGACAAAGAGTTGATGACAAAGTAGAACGTCGTAAAGAATTCAAAAACATTGGCGCGGTACACATGCAGAGCAGGTTATAGATAATGGAAGTACGAAAATTTGAAAGTCTCCAAAAAATTGTAGTAATGATGGCATTAGCACAAACAAATGGAAATTATTACTCGGCAAAATAATGGAACAGCGAAAAGAGATTGAATATATTGTTCGGATTTAAACTTTAAGTCAGAGACTTGTAGATCGTCTGATTCGTGTTGCCATCAGGGACAAGTAGCGTTTCTTCCCAATGAAGAGGCGTATCTGCGAGAATTCAAAGATTTGTTGTTTGGTAAAAGTGAAATCCACATACGCGCGTGGCAGAGATGTGAAGTTGCTGGCGCATAGCACGGGCCGGGGGGTTGGCGAGCAAAGCCCCCTAGTAGGTAATACATAAAAACATATTTTTGGGTGGAGTATTACCCTAAAAAAGATAACAAAAACATTTCACAGGGTCTATTTACTTTTTAACGTGACTATCTATATCTCATTCAGGGTTTATTCCCTGGTTTAAGTGTATTTTCTTACTTATTTTTGTATTAGATATTTTTGTATCTTTTTAAATTTTTTGTTTTTATGTTAGTGCCATTAATATCCATCCATCCATCATCCAACCTGCTATATCCTAACTACAGGGTCACGGGGGTCTGCTGGAGCCAATCCCAGCCAACACAGGGTTACACAAGGCAGGAAACAAACCCTGGGCAGGGCGCACCAGCCCACCGTAGGCAATTAATATTGTTATGTTTATTTAGTATTTTTGTAGCGTTAATTAAGTTTGAACACATTCCTTGTACATCACTACTGTTCGGACCACTCTGTCTCTGCTTTTACATTCAGATGAGAGTGGTGGTCCCAGCAGAGTTTCATTGTCTGTTCAAGTGTGTTTATCTGTGACTTCTGAATTTCTCAATTTTCTGGATTTTCTGCTCCTGTTATCTAGTTTTTGATTTCTGGATTTCGACATGTTAGTTTTGGGTTGCCTTTTTAGACAAATCCCTTTTGTCTCATTCTTTTTATATTTTTTTCACATTTTGCCTTTTTACTTCTTTCAAATCTTGTTATTAATCCTACTATATAAAAGCGGTTGGGATTGTCCTTCCGTCCCGTGAGTAAAAAGTGTAGCGGTATTCTGCTTATCACAGACTTACTACTTCTGGCTTGTGGTACGAAGCGACGCGATGTGAGCAGAGTTCTGGTGCTCCCATCGTTCCCTTGCTTTTGTGCGCGATGCGCTGGAAAAATAGACAAAATTATGTCTCTGGAAATAATTAATGTTGATGGAATACAAATGCCTCACCGCGTAGTAAATATCAGGGGAGATGGTGCTTGCTTATTCTCAACTATAGCTTATTTAGTGCATGAAACTCCGTCTTTAGCGGTACAGATTCGGGCTGACATTGTACGACATGTTTTAAGTAATTGGTCAAGGTTTCAGCCATTTGCAATGATGCCGTCAGGAATCTCTTATACAACTGAGCTTCAGTATCTCACTGAAATGTCAAAGTCTCAAACTTATGATACCATTTCTGAGCTAATGGCAGCAGGACAGTTGTTCCCCTATGAGTTTCAAGTATATTATTATGGAGTCCTACACTCCAAGTTTGGACAGGCACTCGAGGGGATAAAAAAAACTTAGGTTTTCGGGAGATGTTATGAATGGGCACTTTGATGTTCTCATTCCCTACACTTACATGCCTGATGTACACATGGAGCGCACACAAATTGAGGATAAAAGTTGGTCACCTTAAAAGGCGGGTGAGCCTAGTTTATAAAGATTATCTGTTGGTGTTATCTTCTCAAGCTAGTGGTTTTATAGTCTCCTCTTCGTTAAATGGCATTTTTGTGTATATTGGGAAAGGTTTTTTTTTTTTTTTTTTTTATAACTTTAAAAGCCAGTTCCCCATTTTAGAGCTGTGCAGGCCAAAGCCTGTTTATACAGTTTGAGGTCAGGCTACCTTGTGTGAGGCCTATCACTAGGCAGGCCAGCCAGTGAAGGTCCTGGCCTAGTTTATGGCTCTTTTGGAGGCCTATAACCCTTTTAGCCACTTTATGTGCCCATACAACACACTGGTGGCACAAAGTCTGGAGCTGCATTCCTGTCTTCAGGGACTTGGGTTCAGCTGACAGCCCAGTCTGCTGCTGTTCTTGCTGATTTTCTTACCCAGACAGTTAGTCAGTGAGCCCCCTCTGGCTTCTACTGTATCTTTCTTGCATCCCAAAAAACATTACAGGAATGTGGGTTGAGGAAATGGACAGATGGATGACTGTAAGGAAAAAAAAATGTGCACAAAGCTGATAAGTTTTGGATCTTTTATTTTGACAGATTGTGGGTCTGGACCTCAGAGCTATATGGTGATTCTGCTCACCTTTCTTCCTGGAATCCCTGGTGCTAAAATCAAATTCACCCCACAGCTATGCTACGAAGTGGGCAGAGCTGCTGCTTCCCTCGATAGACTTCTCCAGGAGGTATGGGCTTCCTTCTTAATCCTCAAGGAGACTTCATAGAAAACAGGATGAACTGTAATCCAAAGGCTTTAGTCCAATCCACCATTCTATGCTGTGTCGCTATGGTGACAGTGCTCACATAAAATAAAGAGGACTAATGGGTGTTTTATTTTGCAGTTCCAGCATCCTGGTTTGAAGAGTTTGGATCGTAAGGATTTTATTTGGAGCTTGGCAAACACCCCAGTGCTGGAGAAGCATCTAAGCATCCTGGGACAGCAAACACGGCAGCAACTTGTGCAGAACGTCATCACACAGTTCAAGGAACAGGTGCAGCCCAATCTGAACGCATTCCGTAAAGGTAAAGTTACAGGCCTAATGAGGTGGATCGAGTCGAGCCCAGCTCACGAGCTTCATTAGTATATCATGACTCCTGTTATTTTCTTCATATTTGTTACTGGGGGTCAGTCCCCCCAGTTTAAAGTAGGCTTTGTTGTATGACAGACTTCTATATGAAATATAAAACCTAACTAAACACATACAGTGGGATGCAAGCATAATTCATCCTGGAAACATGCTTGTAATCCAAAGCACTTATATATCAAAGCGAATTTCTCCATAAGAAATAATGGAAACTCCACAACCCAAAAATATTCATATAAAAATGATTTAATACAAAATATAAAGTAAAAATACATAAAACAAATTAACCTGCACTTTACCTTTGAAAAGAACCGTGGCTGGCGTGAAGGAGATGAGAGAGAGGAGGATTATTGTGTAGGACAACTTTCACTCTAACGGAATCGCTGCGGTCTGTCGGCTCACTGGAATCTTTTTCTTTTTTGGCGACTTTAACAAGGAACTTATGTAATAACAGTTGCTTTTGTCTCCTTTTGAGGATTTTGTGGAAATGTGACATTGCATTGTCGTTAAATAGATTCATCGCTCGCACACAAAATAAAAAAATGCTTTACGCACACACACGTGGTCACAATGCTATTGTAAACAGTATCCGCTTGTACTGATGTTGACTATACGAGAGAGGCACGCCGACTGAGGCCGAGCATGGGAGACAATTACCCACAATCCCACAGCGAGAGAGAGAGAACCACCATCGGCTCAGTTGTGATCAAGTGACACTCGGCAGACAAAGCGTATACGTACTACACGCAATGAAAGACCTCACTCGTTTATCAAGTTAAAATTTATTAAAAAATTTTGCTCGTCTTGCAAAACACTCGCAGACCAAGTTACTCGCAATCCAAGGTTTACTGTACTATGGAGAAAATGGATGCTGTATACTTTTGGAAAGTCATCTACTTCCTTGTCCCTGGTTTGTTTTCTATTCAATTTCATCTAGACATGACAGGCATTGGTGACAAGAACTGACATTTAGTTGTGTCCAAGAGTTTGGGTACCCCTAGTCAGATTCCATGTGTTGCTGATTTTCTAAGTGAAAGGACATTTTTTGTGGTAATTTTTTTAGGCCTGATACAGAACAACATATTTTTAAATCAACTTTTCAGGCAATGGAAAAATGTAACATGTAGAAAGACGTGTAGTCCTTCTTAGTGCATTGTGGGCTCATGTCATAGTCCATTTTACTGGCAGGCTCCTGGTGTTTTTTGTTGCTTTAACAAGCTCAATCAAAAAAAGTCAAAAATATGTGACCAATGTGAAATTAATTTTATTTTGAATTCAATCAACAGCAGTCCTCTATTGTTGCATGTTTTTTTTTTTTTGATCAGAAACAAACTTTAAAATGATTAATGAATATGATCTTGAAAGCATTAAATTTGAATTCTCTGCAGGTATTATACATGGGGACTTACATGATGAAAACATCCTGCTGCAACAGATCACCTTGGATCACAGCGGCTCTGGTTTGCCTAAAGTGCAGCACCAGCAGTATTACAGGATCTCCGGCATCCTAGATTTTGGTGATACAAATTATAGCCATTTTGTTTTTGAAGTAGCTATTGCTATCGCATACATTATGCTGATTACTCCCGACCCCATAAGTGCAGGAGGTCACGTATTGGCTGGCTATCAGAGCATAATGCCCCTCAATCCAGTAGAAGCCAATGCCCTCTTCGTGCTAATTCTCTGCCGCATTTGTCAATTTCTGGTGTTGGGTCAACATATTTGTAATTTGTACCCAGAAAATAAAGAATATTTGCTTCATGATGCTGAAAAGGGCTGGAATCTGCTGCGCAATCTCTGGGAAATGGACAAGAAGGCAGTGCAGAGACAATGGGAAAGAACTGCCAAAGCATACAATGTGGCAGAATAAGTTTGTTTATAAACTGATTAATCGTGTTAAAAATTTTAAAGATTAAAATGAATGAATCAGTTATTTTTATACTGGCCTTTGTAACAAGCACAGTCGGACGTGGCACTAAAAACGCATTTCACTCAATTAAAGAGGAGTCCAACTGCATTGTATCTTGTCTACAGCAGTGTCTCCCAACCTCGGTCCTGGGGGGCGCACTGTGGCTGCAGGTTTTTATTCCAACCGGATTCCTAATCAGTGACAACACCTGATAGCACTTACCTCCTTTAACTAACTGGGATTACATTCAGAAAAGCACAGCAGCACAATTTTTACATTTATAAGACATTTAGAAGTGCTATTTTTGATATAAATTTAAATGCTTAACTCTCTTTTGTTGATTTCTCTGCCCTTTCTCTGTGCAGTTTTTCCCCTTCGTTGTATCTTATTAATAACAATTAAAAATGAGCAGAGCAGACACACTGGCAAACAACACGGAATAATCAAAGGCTGCAAGTACTTTAGCATCAGACCCACTAATTAGTAAATAACGGATTAATTAAACAATTAGAACACCTAGAAAAGTAGAATGAAAATCAAGATGAAAATACTGTTAAAAAAAAATACATTATTCCCATATAACTGCTTGGTACATTTTAATATATATGATACAGCCAAAACCTGAAGTTCAGCCAGTTCCCGAATTGGCCGGCCATTTCGCATTTTGGCCGCGAGGTGTGGCCAAAGTCCGAATTACTAGAAATGACCAGCATGTCTACTACTTTGGCTGGCCATTTCGCAAAGTGGCAAGAACTCCCTGGCTAAAATTCGATGTGCTGATATAAGACTGTCTGCTCAAGGTGCGAAGATTTTTAAAAACGTTCAGATGCAGATTCAGAAGTGAGTTTTCTATTCTGCAAGAGAAACTGATCACACTGGAATCTGTAAGCACAGAAGAAAAAAATCACTATGAACTGTCGCGTCTTCCCAATTACCGACCAGCGGCCAAGGCTACACTCGATGCAATTGCACTACTAAGTGCGCAACAAATCGCTGCTCATGCCTTTTTTCTTCTGTAATTGGCCGATCGCCCAATGACATTTTGCAAACTGGCTGGCCAAATCCCAAAATTGAGGAAAAGATCGGACATTGGCCATTTCCCGATTTAGCTGACTTAGTTTTCTAATTTCTATATTGTTCCCAAAACACAGAACTTGGGAAATAACACATCACTTAATTAGCCCAGGAATCCAATTAAAAACAGAAGCTGGGTGGAACAAAAACCTGCAGGCACAGGCTGGCCACAGGACCGAGGTTGGGAAACACTGATCTACATTACAGACAAAATGATGAAGTCTACAAGTGGTACGCAGAAACAGCAGTTTCTTAAAGTGGGCCTTCAAATCAACCCGGACACTTAGACAGACTGGGGGCCATTATGGGAAGATCTCTGTTGTAGCACAGACGTGTATACGGCTAAGCCTGAAGTTTGAGAAGCAGAATTATTAAGGGATTTCAAGAATGCACAGTAAGCCATATGATCTTTGATTCAAGGCTCTAGCAGCATTTTCTACCTACATCAACAGATTTACAATTTTTAATTTATAAAGGAATGGCAGAAATCCTGCCAGGAGTCCATAAAGACCTGGAAGGACCAAATTCAGTCCCTTGTTCTATCCATCCACTGCATCATTCAAATCATTTTCACAAGGCGCTAAACCCATTAAAACAAATCCCTATACATGAGATAGGTGCAAGAAATGAACCCAGTCCTGCACGGGATGCCAATTCCATTGCTGGGCACTTTGCCACTCAACATTACCTGCACATCTTTTTGGATGTGAGATCAGAGCCACTGGAAGAACAATGGATTGTGGGGGATTGGTGGACAGCATATAATTCTCAGTATTTTCAATTCACAACAAATATTCTCAGGATTAGTTCACACTGATACAGATATCTGAAAATGCCATTTTCATTTGAAGAGTTCTCTATCTATATTAGCAATTTCAGAGCATTTCCTTAAAGTTTATAATCCATACTGAAACACCAAAAATGAGTAAATGTTTCGTTTTGGGCCTACCCAGTTGACCAGCCAAGTGCAGCATTTGTTTATAAACAAAATAAATTCAAATGCAAAACAACAAACAAACCAAACTGACTTCTTTGTGTGGACAGACAATGGCGCACAACTGCCTTTAAAGGCTACAAACAATATAAGTATTTGTCAGAATTCAGTTTGAGTCAAATCAAAGCAGACTGCGCACTACGCTGTCAATATTCGTGTTTCTAAAACAGCAAAAATGAATTCTAATGTAGGAGAAGGAGCCAACAGGAATGATCGCGTCATTGTTTCACCAACTGATGGAAATCTGCAGGTGTTTAGATAAACACAATAGGCAAACTTTGTGCTAAATTAAATACTTTTAATAATATTAGTTAAAAAGAGGTGCAACATAGTAGTATCCATTTCATAAACAATAGAAAATCCAAAAGGTAAGAAATATTAGCAATAGTAAGAGATCCAAAACCTGTGACTTTGTTAAAAATATCATTATTCCTTAATAAAGATGTATAAAATGCGTTCTGTTAATATGAACAAATTTTAATCCTGTGCAACCGGTTATAAAGAGTTCAAGTAAAACATGATTTTTTCCCCCCCCTTTAACAAGAATGTGCATAAACTTTAAAAGTATGCCGATGTCTTGTGAAGACTGGAGCAGCACACAAGCTGAACCAAATCAACATCACTAAAACGTTACGCTTTAAAAACAGAAACGATCCGTCAACAAGTGTGCATTAGATCTAACAAGATTTTACATGTGTAAACATTATTTCAGGTGATTTAAAAAGTGAAGAGCATTAAAAATGTATCCGCATTGTGTTCTTTTATATAAAACAGTATACAAACAACAAAAAACATCCATTTGTGTGACTGTAAATATACTAATAAATATTTCATTTGGCCAGGTATTTTAAATGGCTTCCCCCCAGTGAAGGATGCAGGCAGCTGCTGTAGTCTTGTGAGGCTTCTGAAGTGTCAAAAGTGCAAGGGTCAGGTATCCCTTAAAACAAAAAAAACAAAAATAAAGATTTTTAGGATTCATTGTTTTTGTCACCAGCACAGTAATAATGCAGTAACTACATATACAAACATTAATTAAAATGGACTATAAAAGTACAAATGAAAGCAAAAAGATAATGAAAAGGTTAGAGCAAGAAGGGCTATAGCATGAATACTGTGAGAAAAGACCTAAGATGGCATGAAAAGCACCAGGCACTTTGCTATAATGGCAGCACCAGTAACAAATCTTCTACATTAAGGAGGCAGAAATAGAAGGCAGAGCCCCACTACATCACCTGTGTAAACCGACTGGTGTGGAGATGCTTCCCTAACGGAGCCCAGCAGATGTTAACAGCTTCATAGCCCACAGGTAAAAATGTCGAGCTTCCTGGTGTAACACTGAACGCTAGAATAATATTTCTGGTTGGAAGGGTGGTGTCCAACGTCTCATATGATGGAATGTTCTTTCTTTAGATACATCTCGTCATAAATCACCAGTATAGATGACATGACGACTCTAGTGGTGAAATGGGCCTTTTTTTAGCCACCCACTATAGGGTCCTGGAGTCTGCTATATAGCCATTGTCAAACCTCAATGCTATGAATTGGCATCGTGACTTCTGTGCATCTACAGAATTTACCAAATTCAGGGAGACTGGCTGAATTCTCTGAATGCTGAAACTTCAAATTAAGAAAGGTGGTGTTCAGGGACAATATGTATGACTGGAGGCTTACATGTCACTGTTTTAACTGCAACCCTGTAAGTCTCCGCATAAACAAGACCACCCACATTTCCTGAAGTCAACAATCTGTTCCTTTCTTCTGCAGATTTTGAAGGACAGATTGTTGTTATTACACTGTTGTCTTTTCATTGTTGATAACCAGATTACTAGTGCTGTGTCCTCTGGAGAGACACCAGTAAAGTTCACGTCAGGTATGGCAACACAGTCACATATACAGTAAACAAAGGAAACGGCATAGGGCTGGGATGCTCCTGTGTCCAGAGTGAGATTCTTACCTACACATTACCTAAACCTGACGGTCCGAGGTGAACTCCTCAATCCAGTTACACTTTGTGTTGACCACAATTAGAGCCCTGAAATGCACTCACAATTACTAAATTATGGTGTTGGATTCAGATTCTTAGCTACGGTCCACAAACTGCTTTCACATATCAGTATTCCTTCCATCAAAGCTGTTTGTGAACGGATGGCTTTGTATTTCAGTTTTGTACAACAGGTAAACAGATATGGGTCTAATGTGTCTGGTATACTGGAGATCAACACTGCAAAGCACTCCTGATGTTCAGCATAAATGATGAGCAGTAATTCAGATATGGGACTGTAGACATCTTTGGCACTGAAACAATTGTGGTTGCCTCAAAGCAGCTGGCGACTGTCGCCTGTACCAGGGACATATTTGACGTTTTTCAGTGGACTAGAGTATGCCACGACTATATAGCAAGTGACTGTCATCCGGATTTGCAGATTTGTCTTTTTATTCACTTCTGAGATTTTCCATATCTTATCTTAAAAATGCTGATATCTGTCTTGGATTACACAGAATTTTGAAAAGTTTTAACTTTCAAAACAGTTAAATGAGTCTTTGAACACAGCTAAATGTTACACCATGTGCATTTTTTCTTTATAGCTATAAACAAGACAGACCTGAGGAAGCATGGAAGTGTTTAGGTAGTGGAGTTTTTAACCAGATTGTTTAATGGAATCTTGGAAAGTGAGAGGTTGTCTGAGGAGTGGAGAAGAAGTGTACTGGTGCCGATATTTAAGAATAAGGGGATGTGCAGGACTGTAGTAACTACAGGGGGATAAAACTGATGAACCACAGCATGAAGTTATGGGAAAGAGTAGTGGAAGCTAGGTTAAGAAGTGAGGTGATGATTAGTGAGCAGCAGTATGGTTTCATGCCAAGAAAGAGCACCACAGATGTGATGTTTGCTCTGAGGGTGTTGATGGGAGAAGTTTAGAGAAGGCCAAAAGGAGTTGCATTGTGTCTTTGTGGACCTGGAGAAAGCATATGACAGGGTGCCTCGAGAGGAGTTGTGGTATTGTACGAGGAAGTCGGGAGTGGCAGAGAAGTATGTAAGAGTTGTACAGGATATGTACGAGGGCAGTGTGACTGTGGTGAGGTCTGCAGTAGCAGTGACGGATGCATTCAAGGTGTAGGTGGGATTACATCAGGGATCGGCTCTGAGCTCTTTCTTATTTGCAATGGTGATGGACAGGTTGACAGACAAGATTAGACAGGAGTCCCCGTGGACTATGATGTTTGCTGATGACATTGTGATCTGTAGTGATAGTAGGGAGCAGGTTGAGGAGACCCTGGAGAGGTGGAGATATGCTCTAGAGGGGAGAGGAATGAAGGTCAGTAGGAACAAGACAGAATACATGTGTGTAAATGAGAGGGAGGTCAGTGGAATGGTGAGGATGCAAGGAGTAGAGTTGGTGAAGGTGGATGAGTTTAAATACTTGGAATCAACAGTACAGAGTAATGGGGATTGTGGAAGAGAGGTGAAAAAGAGAGTGCAGGCAGGGTGGAATGAGTGTCAGGAGTAATTTGTGACAGACGGGCATCAGCAAGAGTGAAAGGGAAGGTCTACAGGACGGTAGTGAGACCAGCTATTTTATATGGGTTGGAGACGGTGGCACTGACCAGAAAGCAGGAGACAGAGCTGGAGGATGGATAGGATTAGAGAGTCAGAGAGGCGAGATTGTGTTGGTTTGGACATGTTCAGAGGAGAGATGCTCAGTATATTTGGAGAAGGATGCTAAGGATAGAGCTGCCAGGCAAGAGAAAAAGAGGTATGCCCAAGAGAAGGTTTATGGATGTGGTGAGAGAGGACATGCAGGTGATGGGTATAACAAGACAAGATGCAGAGGACAGAAAGGTATGGAAGAAGATGATCCGCTGTGGCAACCCCTAATGGGAGCAGCTGAAAGAAGAAGAAGAAGGAGGCAGTTTATGTAACCAGCAGAGACTGCTACTCTGAACATATTCCAGACTATGTGATCAAAACAGCCCTACAATATTATATGGCACATTCTCGCCACATTTCATTGTTATTACTGTTGATTTGACTTGTTTAAATGCAGTAATAACAAAGATGTATAGCCTCATTCACAACAGTAGAGGATTGCCTTACAATTTTTATTATTCCTGTAGCAGCCCACTTCAACAGCCAAGGACAGTGTTAGAGGAACTTTAAAGTCACAATGCTTATGGGCAACTTCAGAACACAGCAAGAAAGAAAAAAATGGGAAGTTAAACTCATGTTAAAATTTAACACATTACAACATGGTTTTAATAGAGACATGGGTCTTATGGCCAGATATGAGGATTGTTTGCATCTCCCAGACTGACATGGACAACCTGTCTACATACCCACATTGTATTGAAAAATTCATCAGAAACTTCAAAAGACTTTGTTGGACAGTTTTCTTATCCAAAGATCTTGTTCTCCTCTCTTGCTTAATGAATCTTACCCTGAAGAGGTCTATTAATATTTTACATTTAAGAAGTCTACTTAAAGGCTTTCCAATGTTGTATCTGTCCTGGTGTCTAGATAAACACAGGGAACTCCAGAAGAAGGGGCCTGAGTTGCCTCGAAAACTTGCATATTGTAATCTTTTTAGTCAGCCAATAAAAGACGTCATTTTACTTGACTTCTCGCTACACTCGTAATGGCTAACATGGTACAACACCGTAGTACTATACTTATTTGTATAAATGATTTCATAATTATTAGTAAAAATGTAATTCAAAATACACCCTGCTCTGTTAAACAAAATATTTATTGATTAAGGTTTGAGGAAACACTTGTAGCTGAGCCATAAGGCAAAGCTCTGAATTTACCGGTCGATCTATGTTCCTACCCTCACCTATGGTCATGAGCTATGGGTAGTGACCGAAAGAACGAGATCGCGAATACAAGCGGCTGAAATGAGTTTCCTCCGCAGGGTGTCTGGGCTCTCCCTTAAAGATAGGGTGAGAAACTCAGTCATCCGGGAGGGGCTCAGAGTAGAGCCGCTGCTCCTCCGCATCGAGAGGAGTCAGATGAGGTGGCTCGGGCATCTGATCAGGATGCCTCCTGGACGCCTCCCTGGTGAGGTGTTCCGGGCACGTCCAACCGGGAGAAGGCCCCGGGGAAGACCCAGGACACGCTGGAGGGGACTATGTCTCCCGGCTGGCCTGGGAACGCCTCGGGATTCTCCCGGAAGAGCTAGAAGAAGTGGCCGGGGAGAGGGAAGTCTGGGCATCTCTGCTCAAGCTGCTGCCCCCGTGACCCGACCTCGGATAAGCGGAAGAGAATGGATGGATGGATGGATGGATGGAAACACTTGTAAGACTTGTGGCAGTTGTTTACCACTCACCTTCACGTCACTCTGAATACCCCTGACTTAGATCAGATGCAAGACCTTTCAAATTTTCAGGAGACAACATAACAAAGCCAATAAAGTAGTAAATAAGCAGTGAAGAAAAAGAAATAGAGGCTTGACTTGAAAGTAAGACAGAAAGCAAAGACAGGAGGAAAAACAGTGATGTAGCATCATGAAAATGTTTAGAAATAGACATGCAACAAGTTAAATCCAATTAAATTAGTGAAGGGCTACTTCAGTGCGTCTCTTCAAATGATATCACCAGATATACACTGATGTGGCCCTTCACTGACTCTTACGAATGTCAACTGCTACTTTAGAACACTGTATTGGAGCATCATATCAATTACCAGAATAGGTTCATAGGCTCGACACAGTTAGTTTCAAACCACAAACCTGTCAATGTTATACAACGATCATTTGGTTTCTAAAGACTTTTACAAAAATAATTCAGGATTCATTTGAGTTTTTTTGTTTGTTTTTTTAGAAATTAATGATGGCAAAAAATAGGAGAACAGTTGGACAAACCATTTGTATGATATGAATGAAAAGATGGCCCAAAGTTCATCGAATCTAAACACCAGTATCAATACATTCTAAGAGATGCATTTTACACTTACAAAATCAGGCATATACCTTTTTGCTTAGAGGACAGAGCAGGACCGAGGCTCCCGGAAAGGGTTGCTCCCTGCAGGCACTCCAACCAGTAAAGCATCTTTGCAGGCATTCTGAATGCAGTACTGCTGTAGCTCTAAAGCTGCTTGAGACACCTACAGCAAAAGTAGAAGAATTCAAGGATGGGAAAAAAATGTAATTAGAATAAAGGAGCTAGACGTTAGTTTCTCTTATAACTTCATTTTATTTCAGGTACTGTACCAGCATAGATAATCAGCTATTGTTTATGATAAAAACAAACTGAGTACTTAATCAAAATGCAGTACAAAAAAGCATGTTTTGAACTAGAAATAATAACTAAAACACCAACTCATATTGCTCCTCTCATTAGATTAAGCAGCTCCGTACTTCCAAGATCCTCCTATATTGCAGAACCCCTCACACCAACATGCAGGTTGAGCTCAGCAATCATGAGAACGGCCATCACTTCAGCTAGAGATGGACCGACGGGCAAATTCTGGGTTGGTATCCACCATCAAACTATCCCAAATCAAATTTGTCAATTCCAAATACTGGTATTGAGTATTTCCTAATATTTTACAAGTGGTGTATGAGAGACTTATTTTTTTACTTTTTAGTACACTTTTTAACTTAATATAAGTGTGGTTTTTAAAAAGTATTTTTTTATATATATTATTTTCAACTTTTTAGTCTTGGGTTTGTTTTAGTATAATTTTGTAATCAATATTTTAACACTTCCTTTAATATTTCTATCCATTACTAGGGCCATCTATTGGTGAAATCTTTAACTATTCTTCATATGAAAATTTCATTTCTTAATTATCATGGATTAATTGATCAATTAGTAAAACTGATTATTGATTCATGTATTGTCATCGGAAAGTGAGTAAGTGTGCAAAATTTCAAGTCATTTGGACAATAGGAAGTGGGTTAAATATCGATTACAAGATTTGTACCAGACAACAAACAGTTAAAAGAAGCGCAGTAATAAAAATCACATACTTTTAAAATAAAGTAAATGATTTTACTTCAATATTTTAGACCATTGACAATAAGCTTAGTTTCAAACAAAGTAAAATATAGTCAAACATATTATATTTCTTACATTTACACTGTACTCGTTTAGCACATGCTTTTATCAAAAGAGATTTACAAAGAAGGCCAACATATTCAATTCACTATCAATTTAGGGACTGCTTTGAAACAAGTTACAAGACTAAGTTATAAAAATTGACCAAAACAAATAAAAATGCTCTAGACTTTATAAATAAGCAACTCAAACCAATTAAAGGAAAAGACTAATTAATCCTCCCTTAACTACAAAAAGAAAAAAAACTAGGATCAAGAGCTTTAGCAAAACACAAATGTTATGATTTTGTTCTTTTTTTATTTTCTTTTGGTAATTTCTACAGCTTTTATGGTGGGTTTTTCTGAAATCATTTCACATCTCACTGTGCTGCCACTTTCTGGAAACTTTTAACTCTTAAGTTTTTTAGGGATATCTGAAAAAAAATACTTTTGTGCAACAAAGTTTCAACTACGCTTATATCCCTTCTCTTGGTCCCTCTAATACTTCTCACTGCCTGTCATCATTGTTCCAAAAAGAAAGGCTCAATATATCCAGGCTGAAGGCAAAACTGAACACCTTACTCGGTAACTGCATTAGTTTGGCCTCAAGAGAAAGAGACATACCAGCATTAAAAATGCAGGGCAGAAATCAATAATTAACTAGCCAAAAGAAAGCCTTTTTACAATAGCCACTTCAGTTTATGAATTTAGACCTGTGTAATAAGAGTATAAGTTTAATATGTCACTGTACTCTGTGCAAATATATTTTATAAATCTGCCGTTTTCTACTCACATGCACAGTTAATAATAATTCATTCATTACATTTATATAGCGCTTTTCTCAGTACTCAAAGCGCTATCCACACAGGGAGAAACCGGGAAGCGAACCCACAATCTTCCACAGTCTCCTTACTGCAAAGTAGCAGCACTACAACTGCGCCACCTGTGAGGACCCAGAGCCAGATTTAGCACAGGGGTTCAGCATTTAGAACTGCTAGGCAAGCCTTATAATATAAGACAAGACAGACAGACAGACACAGCTGGGATACAGGCAGTCAGACTGAGGACTGTTGTATACTATTTTTGTCTGTCAAAGTCAGCATGAAACTGTATCCTCTTTTGCCATGCTTGGAATTGCATGATTCACCTAAGTGGGGGCCTACACATGAAGAAAGAGTATAAAGCTTTGGAACATTGCCCGGCACACCTTTGAAGCCAACGGACAGATGGGAGATAAAATCATTCTATGCTGAAAATCCTTCCACTGTAACGGCAAAAATGGCAGACTCTACACATTGGGCCCCCACTCCCAAACTGGGTTTTTGCCATTGGCTTCCTTCGTCTGTTATGTAGTGTAAGCTGTCATTAAACAAAGCTAAGTTATTTCTCCTATGTGTTTTCTTACTGCCATATCACTAAGGGAGGGGTATCACCTTTTTATATTATTATATCTATATAGTTTCGGGTTATGTAACACGCCACAATTACAAAAGAACTCATTCCAAGGGAGATAACACTCTCTGCTGGATACATCCTGACTGAAAAATTATGGTTTGAATTATTGAGTGACAATACTGACCCTATAAACCTATACAGAGTAGTCCAAAAGAACATACCTAAAATATCAAATGATCTAGAATATTTCATCATAGATTAGTACCAGATTCCTCCCAGTGTATTCTATGATATTCCTCAACATTACAGAAAATAATTCAAAAGAATGTGAACACAGTAGCATTAGCAGATACAAGAGAACCAATAAACTTTACACCTATATTTTTGACAGTAAAATTAATATTAAAACCTTTAAAGCTTTTGGTTTGTAATAAATACATTAAAAGGTCTGCAGTTTTCCTATTTAAAACAAAAATGAAGATGCATATATTGTTATTAGCAGAGCCAATTATTCTTGGGTATTCCTAGTATTCATACATTAATAGATTTGTCTAGCCTGTTTCAAAATATATAGTAATAATAATAATGCATTTGCAGACAAATACTGTAACTTTAATATTACATAAATATAACAAGTCAGAATCAAATAACAGCAAAACTGATATGTGGATAGTTAGGCAAATCACATGTAAATGTAAACTATGAAACAACAGATATTTTGTAACCAAAAGTTCATCACTAGGGTGACCATGAAAGATGGAGATTATAGCCTAAAAAAGGACTCAGTGATGACTCTGCCAACATTAGTTGACAAACCTGCATAAGGCAAGCTGTATTTTTTCATCTCAGTTAGTGAGGTGTAAAACCTGGATCCTACCACTTACATATCACATAAGAAGATTCCACTTATTTGCTTCCAAAGATCCATTAATTCACATTTAAGAATCTTCATTTTAATTTCAGCCTTAAAAAATTCCAGCCTGCATTATGATCACGTATTTATTTTCCCAGTCCACTTCATCCAGTATGCATGAGCAAGGCTGGAAGTGTCCGGCATCAAGGTAGGAACCAATGCTGGACAGAAGGGTTAACTGTTTTTACGAGTGACATGTTGCAAAGTGGACCTGCTGCCTGCTCTAAGCCAGTAAACACCTGATACTCTACTGTAGGTAAGCTACTGTATATTTCCCCCTAACTATTGCATCTTTACATACCTACATTTCTCTGAAAACAATTTCTTAATTTATTTATACCACTTTAATTTTATACAAGACTATTAAGACCATCTGTTTTTTCAGATGATATAAAAAGGTGCCTTTGAAGCTCACGTATATTTGATGAAAAGGCTGTACAGAAAGTGTGTGTAATATCTACAAGAAATTGCTCACTTTGACATATTTACTTTAAGATACACAACTTGTGTCTACTGTTTCCCAAACCTTCTCAACTTGTCCTATAGTCTTACTCTTTTGATGTTACCCATGTTGCAACTTTTTAGTAGTTTCAATATGAATTGTAGACATAATTATTTTAGTTTAGGCTTCTTATAAAGTCTAATACATCCTTCCATTTCCTAGCCTGCTTATTTACGGTAGGGTCATGGGGAAGATGGAACCTATCCCAGCAAGCATTGGCTGCAAGGTAGGAACAATTCCTGGACAGGACACCAGCCTATCAAAGGGTGAGCGCACACATACACACAGACCAATTTAGCATACAGATTTGTTTTACTGTTATTAACATTGTATACCACATAAAATCTTTTTTTTTTCTAGGAGATATAATTTAATATTTCATTAATCACCTTAATTGGCTCCTTGTAATAAATTAATTCTGCCTCTGTTTAATTGCTTTTATTTCTCTTTTTAAATTATTTTACTTTTCATAATATACATTTTTATATTTTACATATTGATATAAAAGGAATGTACATAACAAAGGAACACACATTCATCTTTCACGCTAAATACAGTACATCTGCTGAAGGAGAAGTACAACTGATATGTGGAAAGTTAGGAAAATCACATGTAAATGTGTACCATGACACAACACCACCTTTGTGATCAGGAGTTTATTGCTGGTAGTAACCATGAAAGATAAAGATTATATTCTAGAAATAACTGAACTTGCTGATACATTTCCTGTCATGCACTAACCAAACCTGCATACGCCAAATGATATTCTTTTGCGCCTCAGTTTGTGAGACTACAAAATAAATACATCTTTCAGTTGCAGAACCCTTTGAAATTACCTGGATTTCTGCATTGACTGCTAATAAAACATGGTCTTATCTCCATCTATCTCACAATTATAGACAATATTATCTGACTAAACTAATAAAACACAAACAGTTGTATGCTTCATGTCTTTAATGAGCACATTGACTAATCTTCCGCAGTGAAGGCTGAACAAAGTATGTGAACCCTTGATTTTAATAACTTCTAGATCCTCCTTTACCAAAAACAACTTCGACCAAATGTTTACTGTAGCTGCTTATAAGACTTGCACAATGTGAATGGTGAGTTCTGGACCATTCCTCCCTACAAACCTGTTTTACTTCAGTACTTTCTGGGTTGTCTTGATTGCACAGTCCCCTTCAGGTCACGCCACAGCATCTCAATCAGGGTAAGATTTGGCCATTCCAAAACACATATCTCTTCAGCAATTCTTTAGCAGATCTGCTTGTGTTTTGGGTCATTGTCTTGTTCCATCACTCAACCTCTGCTGCCCTTACATTCACCAGTAAAATGTATTGATACATTTTTAAATTCATTATTTCCTCAATGATTGCAAAACGTCCAGGCCCTGAGGCAACAAAGCAGTCCCCAACCACATTGCTTCTTTCACCATGCTTCGCAGTTGGGATGAGATTTTAGCGTCAGTGCCATTTTCCTCCAAACACAGTGCTGTGTATTTGTGACAAAAGGTTCATACAAAGTTTTCCCAGAAGCACTGTTTAATATCTATGTGGTCTTGGACAAAGCTGGAATGTGCTGTAATTTTTATTTATTTATATTTTTATGACAGCAGTGGTTTCCATCAAGGTGTACTTTTGTGAAAACCATTCGTGTTCAGTGTTTTCCTGATAGTGGACACATGAACAAAGACTTCTGCATTCTGTAAATTTTCCAGGAGGTCTTTTGCTGTTACCCTTAGGTTCATTTGTACATCTTTCAATATTACCCTTTGTGCTCTTGGAGTAATCTTTACAGGAAACCCATTCGTAGGGAGAGTAGTTGGAGTCATGCATTTTCTCCATTTGTTGACTATTTGTCTTACTGTGGATGGATGAATACCAAGGTCCATAGAGAAGGTTTTGTAGCCTTTTCCTAGCTTCATACATCTCTATGTATCTTATAAGACCCTGTGACAGTTGTTTGGATTGAAGCACGGTTTACATCTTTTTTGAGAAGAACAGACTTGTCAGTAACGACGTTTGAGGCCTGTGGGCAACCCACACTTCCAATCATCTCTTTAATTAAAACACCTTTCTCTAATTAGCTTTCTGAGAAAATATGTAACAGTTTCACCTATCAACAATAAATACACCTGTATAATTTTCAATAGGTTAAATCACAAATCCGAACCCATTCTGGCGAGGTTCTACAGATGTGTTTCTTTAATGTGGGAAGTGACATCCTTCACATCATCTATAACTCTATGATGGCCAGTGCGATTAAGCTGTGGTGTGCTGGGCTGGTAACATCGGTTCAAGAGAGGCTCACCAAATCAACAAGCACTCTGGACCCCCTGGATGTCGTAGCAAAGGAGAGAATTAAAACAAAACTGAGTATAATTGTGAACAATGCTGCTCATTGTCCAGTTATTCAACAGAAGTGTGTCAAACATTACTGGGACTCCTTTATTCCAACAGCTATATGTCTGCATAATGCCTCACTATGACTTTGACATACAAGTCAGAACTTTTCTTTGTTTTTAATTTTCTTGCTTTACAGTCATTCTGGCATGTGTCCAGACCAAAGTGTGTGTTTATTTCTTTATCTATTTAACCATAGTCATCTTGTTACATAATGTCCCAAGTGATCCCTGCGTGGATCTTATATGTTCTTATCATGTTGGTGTTGTTAAGTTAGCCCTAGATGTGTGTTTGAGTGTGTGCGTGTGTTCATCCTGAGATGGGCTGGCAGTAGGCACTGTGCCCTGGGATTGTTCCTTCCTTGCACCCAAAGCTTGCTGGGATAGGCAGCAGCTTCTCCATGACCCTGCACTTGATGAGCAAGTTAAGAGAATGGAAGGATGTTATAAAACACAATTACGGTTTCATATGGTGCTTTTCATAGTATTACACATCCTTTAAACATAACAAATACATAATATATTAGAAAGCAAAAATGCAAGTAAATCAGACTGGTCAGTAATACTTCAGCTAGAACTCCTACCACTTATGGAGCACAATGCCGACAGATATGATTCTAATAAAAAATATAAATAAGCTCATAATACCCATGCACTGAATTCACAGCCTGTACAGACTATAGTTAATGCCTCTGCTCCCCCTCCCTCTCCTGATTTCCAGCAAAAAATGAACTTTCAGCGGCAATTAACGATAAGGTCCGTTTGTCTCTGCAGTTGCCTGATTAACATACCATCTTTTTCATTTTAGAGAAGTAACCCTTTGTGCTAAATTGGCAAAATGACAGCTGTAAGCATTCATCAAAACCCAATGACCACCAAGAGCCAAAAGGCTGGCTCAAAGAAACTCGAGTTTCCTTCCTGAAAATATTTCAAAACATGTCACAGAGTTATTATAGCCCTGTTGCCACCTATTATTGTCTTTGTCTGTTTTTAGAATCTTGGTGTACTTTAAATAGAAACACAGAAAAACACCAAGTTGTTAAAATGCTGTTCAGAAGCTTGGATATGTTCCCTTTTTAGAGTAAAAGACTGCTGCAAAAATTATGTTTCCCCGATTCTCAAATATACTAAGTCAATTTAAGGATAAATGATAGTTACCACATTCAGGCTTTTCAAAAAAAGGAATATCTAACACAAAGTGTTAAAACAAAAGAATACAGTAATCTTCTTCTTCATTTGGCTGCTCCTGTTAGGGGTTGCCACAGTGGATCATCTTGTTTCATATCTTCCTGTCCTCTACATCTTGTTCTGTCACACCCATCACCTGCATGTCCCCTCTCACCACATCCATAAACCTTTTCTTAGGCCTTCCTCTTACTGGGCAGCTCTATCTTTACCATCCAAACCAACGCAATCTCGCCTCTCTGACTTTGTCTCCCAACCATCCAACCTGAGCTGACCCTCTAATGTACTCATTTCTAATCCTATCCATCCTCGTCACACCAAATGCAAATCTTAGCATCTTTGTCTCTGCCACCTCCAGCTCTGTCTCCTGCTTTCTGGTCAGTGCCACCGTCTCCAACCCATATACCATAGCTGGTCTCACTACCTATAGACCTTCCCTTTCACTCTTGCTGATATCCGTCTTTCACAAATTACTCCTGACACTCTTCTCCACCCATTCCACCTTGCCTGCACTCTCTTTTTCACCTCTCTTCCACAATCCCCATATTTGTTGATCCCAAGTATTTAAACTCATCCACCTTCGCCAACTCTAGTCCCTGCATCCTCACCATTCCTCTGACCTCCCTCTCATTTATAAACGTTTCCTGTCTTGTTCTTACTGACCTTCATTCCTCTCCTTCTAGAGCATATCTCCACCTCTCCAGGGTCTCCTCAACCTGCTCCCTACTCTCGCTACAGAACACAATGTCATCAGCAAATATCATAGTCCAAGGGGACTCCTGTCAACCTGTCCATCACCATTGCAAATAAGAAAGGGCTCAGAGCTGATCCCTGACGTAATCTCACCTCCACCTTGAATGTATCCGTTGCTCCTACTGCAGACCTCACCACTGTCACACTTCCCTCATACATATCCTGTACAACTCTTACATACTTCTCTGCTACTCCAGACTTCCTCATACAATACCACAACTCCTCTCGAGGTACCCTGTCATAAACTTTCTCCAGGTCCACAAAGATGCAATGCAACTCTTTCTGGCCTTCTCTATACTTCTCCATCAACATCCTCAGAGCAAACATGACATCTGTTGTTCTCTTTCTTGGTATAAAACCATACTGCTGCTCACTAATCATTAACTCCCTTCTTAACCTAGCTTCCACTACTCTTTTCCATAACTTCATGCTGTGGCTCATCAATTTTATCCCCCTGTAGTTACTGCAGTCCTGCATATCCCCCTTATTCTTAAATATCGGCACCAGTACACCACTTCTCCACTCCTCAAACATCCTCTTACTTTCCAAGATTCCATTTAACAATCTGGTTAAAAACTCCACTGCCATCTCTCCTAAACACCTGCATGCTTCCAAAGGTATGTCATCTGGACCAACGGCCTTTCCATTCTTCATTTTCTTTATAGCTGTCATTACTTCCTCCTTGCTAAACCATTGCACTTCCTGATTCACTATCTACACATTGTCCAACCTTCTCACTCACTCACTCACTCACTCACTCACTCATGGTACTTTTTCCATCTTCTCAACACACCTTCCTTGCTTGTGAAAACGTTTCCATCTTTATCCTTTATCACCCTAACCTGCTGCACATCTTTCCCAGCTCGGTCCCTCTGTCTAGCCAATCGGTACAGGTCCTTTTCTCCCTCCTTAGTGTCCAACCTCTCATACAACTCATCATACACCTTTTCTTTAGCCTGTGCCACCTCTCTCTTCACCTTGCGCCTTATCTCCTTGTACTCTTGTCTACTTTCTCCATCTCTCTGACTATCCCACTTTTTCGCCATCCTCTTCCTCTGTATACTCTCCTGTACTTCCCCATTCTACCACCAGGTTTCCTTTTCCTCCTTCCTCTGTCTAGATGTCATGCCAAGCACACATCTTGCTGTCACCACTACTACTATTGCTGTAGTTGCCCAGCTGTCTGATAACTCTTCACTGCCACCCAGTGCCTGTCTCACCTCCTCCCCAAACTCAACCTTGCAGTCTTCCTTTTTCAACTTCCATCATTTGATCCTTGACTCTGCCCTCACTCTCCTCCTCTTCTTCTTGATCTCCAATGCCATTCTATAGACCACCATCCTATGCTGTCTAACTTTCCCCTGCTACCACTTTGCAGTCTTCAATCTCCTTCAGATTGATTCTTCTGCATAGGATGTAATCTACCTGTGTGCATCTTCCTCCACTCTTGTATGTCACCCTATGTTCCTTCCTCTTCTTAACATATGCATTCACTACAGCCATGCCCATCCTTTTTGCAAAATCCACTATCCTCTGACCTTCTTCATTCCTCTCCTTGACACCATGCCTATCCATCACCTCCTCATCTCCTCTGTTCCCTTCACCAACATGTCCATTGAAATCCACTCCAATCACCACTTTCTGTCCCTTGGGTATACTGTCCATCACTTCATCCAACTCACTCCAGAAATCTTCTCTCTCATCCATCACACACCCAACTTACGGTGCATATGCACTAACAACATTCATCATCATACCTCCAATTTCCAGCTTCATAATCGTTGCTCTGCCTGACACTCTTTTCACCTCCAAAACACTCTTGACATACTATTCCTTCAGAATAACCCCTACCCCATTTCTCCTCCAATCCACACCATGATAGAAGAATTTGAATCCACCTCCGATCCACCTGACCAGTAAAAAAAATACAGTAATACTGGGATAAAATTAAATAAAAAACTAGGCAAAGTAAAAAGTTTTGTGAAATGTAACAATAAAGAAATTAAAACAAAGATGCAAGAATAAATAAATGTGTCATGAAATCTTTTTTGATTTTTTTCTTTACGTATTTAATTATTTCTTAATTTATTTCAAATAACTGTCATTTTCACCCTAGTGAGTACTGTTTTTTGATTGGTGAATATCTTTCAGTGTAAGATATCTTTTTAATGGATTTCACCTTGGATCCTAGTCAATAATGGAAAGCAATTATTTCACTCTCTGTCTAACAGTTGCAGTTTGATGGGTTTGAAACTTTTCTTGCTATAAATTGGTGGAGACTGAACATGCACTCTTAGATTTTACAATCCAACTCCTTTGTCTTTTTTTTTTTACTATTCTGAATTGCGGCTTTGCAGTTAGTAAATGATATAGTGCATTAAAATGGTTTATGTTGCTTTGAATGATTCCCTGCATGAAAATAAATAGCTTGAAGTTTATTTTATAAATTTGACAAAAAGTAGTATGGTTCAACAGTTACAGTGTTAAACTATAAACCCCAAAATAGGTCCAGTTCTTCTGTGAAATCCACACTGCACAAACCCTTGGCCTCCATATTTTAGCATGAAGGAAGGGTAAACCCATGAAATATTATTTTTACAAAAACTAGGGGGCTTTGCTCGCCAACCCCCATGGTCTGTGCTACACGCCAGCCACTTCACATCTCTGCTGCTCACATATGTGGATTTCACTTTCACCAAACAACAAATCTTTGAATTCTTGCAGATACACCACTTCATTGGGAAGAAACACTACTTTTCCCTGATGGCAACACAAATTAGACGATCTACAAGTCTCCGACTTAAAGTATAAATCCGAACAATATATTCAATCTCTTTTCACTGTTCCGTTATTTTACAGAGTAATAATTTCCGTTAGTAAAGTTCGCATTAGCGCTAACAATAATTTTTTTTGAGACTTCTGAATTTTAGTGCTTTCATTTTCTCTAACCTCCTCTGCATGTGTATCGCGCCAACGTTTTTGAATTCTTTACGAAGTTCTACTTTGTCATCTACTCTTTGTGTTTTATTTTTGGCCACGGGCATGGTTAAATCTCTTGGCACAAAGTCTCGTCTCACAGGACATGAAAGTATCTCTCTGAAAAAGTCTTGTCTCATCCCAGGAGAGAGATAATAGAAAGACAATCCAGTTACTGTGTTTTGCTTCAAAGCTAGAGAAACTTCTAAGGGTTTCTGTATATTTTATATTAGCTAAGAAAGAGAACAATTACAGTTAAAACCCAAGAACATTACCTGGTCCAACTTAATATGTGAATTTATCCAATAATGTTAACTTGGCCAAGTAACATGCTAAAAATGTCTTTGCAAGCAGTGACATTTACAGGAACTGTGTATTAATTTTTTAAAGGCAGTGTGGTGTAGTAGTTAAGGCTTTGGACTTCCAAGTTTAAACCTGTGGTTTTGGGTTCAAATCCTGCTACTGACACTGTGTCATTTCACCTGTCTGTGCTCCAACTTGAAAAACAAAAGTAATGGAACCAATTGTGTCTCAAATGTAAAGAATTAGGCAAATAAACGTAAAAGTGATATTACTAAATTGTCAAGAGTAACAACTACTACAGGGATAGCAACAACTTTGACTAGTTCCCTGAGTCTTACCTAAACATGAATACTTAATGATCGTAACATTTCAGCTCTACTGGAAAGTGAATATGAAATATTAAACTTTTTTTAAACATAACAATCCGTTGTTTAAATGACATGCTGTTTTCATTTATACATTAATTACCTCCAACATCGGACATATTTAGTCTTTTTTCTCTTACAGCCAGTTAATCGTTTTAAAATTATTAATCTAAGTACAAAGATTTGCAAGTACTGTATGTAAAATTTCACTTCACATGAATGCAATTTAGTTATCCAGAGCAACACGAAATTATAGGCGCCTGGAAACGTCCCATTTACATGCTTTTCACTTACATGTTGTATTTTCTTAAATTATTAACGACAACACAGAAATGTCTTTTACCACAAGTACTAGGAGGGTTTTGTTAGTTGCGTACCAGGTGTGTTAATTTTATTTATAATATATATATTATACCTAAGGAATCAAAATGTTGTTGTATATTTGTGCTTAGCATTGTCGAAATATATTTTACTTTTATTATACACAGAGACCTCGCTTACTGCCAGGATGGGAGAGGTCCGTACGTTTTTGGTGGAAACCTGAACCATATGGGGAAAACACAGGGTGCGGCTCGATGGAGGATGTGATTAAAATAGTTTGGTTCTTTTTTTGGTAAGCCACATCTCGATTAACATATTAAGACTAAAGGAGATTTTGGACCACCCTTGGGGTCCCCGCGGTCCATTCACGTTCACAAAAACGCTGAAGGGTCGCCACTACATGTAATACTTTTCACTCTTGGGCATTTGTATATACGAAGTGTATGTCGACTCTGAGAATTCCTCACGGTTTTTCTTTTCTTTTTTCATTAATTGTAACAGAAACTGTGTTAGAAATACGCTTAAGGATGCGGACGAGAAGCAATTAATCATACCTTGAACTAACTGAAGTCCAACGTGTTTGTTGCTTTTGTGAAAGGTCATCCATATGGTCTAGAGATATTCCAGGCAAAAAGAAACGACAAACAAGGGAAGCTAGTAGAAAATGTCAACACCCACCGCGGTCTTCCTCCGAATATCAAATTAGCCCAATATGAAGATATAACGGTCCGAGGAAACTCCACATTCACGGCTTTTAGCACTCAAGATACGGCAGCATTCTGATTTTTTTTTTTTTTCTATCAACATACACCTCATCTTCCCATCCGTGTAATTCAGTCGGTTTACAAACTGAGCAAATGAAAACAAGCCGACAGCGCTTGTTGCGTGACCGAAGGACTCGACTGTCTCGGACAAGTGGCTGCAGCGGCCTCTTGGAGACGAGCGTCCTTCTTGAGCGCATTCCCGCCAGTGCAGTGCGCGCGCGCGCGCCGACAGACACAAGACGCGGAGCGCATCATCCGCTTCTCTATCGTCCCGGTCACAAGCGCAATTGTGCATTCCAGCTACCCAAACACTGGTCCACGGTCCACTGTCCACGAACTGTTACCTTAATTCGCTCCACACTCGCTTCCAGCTTTAGTTGCTCCACCAGACGCCGCATTGAGCTCAGGTTCGAATTGGACGACATCTTTCCTCCGGAGAGTCGTAATACGGTCAGGCACTCAGAAGGGAAAAGTTCTAAGAGGAAACTGCAGCGGGAAGAGGGAAGGCGGCTCCTCAGCTCGGCCAGCCGGTAAATTCCTGCGTGATTTCACTGCACCATCTACAGGCGCGGGGTGGCTATGTTTTACTTGTTTTGTTTATTTATTTATTTATTTACACTCATTTCCGAGAATACACGCCATGTCCCTTTTGGGCGATGTGTGGAGCTCCAGAATAGCGAACTCTCCCACGGACTGCGGTTTGCCAAATTCCTGTCTTTAACTAAATGTCTGATTAGTGTGATTGTTTATATGGAACATTCATTTTAACGCACCACTATACAAATAATCTAATATTTGAATGGGTTCGTGAATTAAGGAACTGGACCCAGTTTGAGCTTGTATTGTCTTCGCCTCTCTCTTTTTATTATACCGGTTAAGCCTTGACTTGTGTCGCTTCTTCTTTGTGTCAAAGTTTCCTTACGTAGTGTGCCTTCAGAAAGTATTCAAACCTTTTCTCACTTTTTATATATTTGGCTATGTTGCAGCCTTATGCTAAAATCATTTATATTGATTTTTTTCCCTCATCAAACAACACCCAATAGCCCAGAGTGACTAAATGAAAGCAAGACTTTAGGAATTTTATTAAAAATAAAAAATAAGTGAAATATCACCTTGATGCAAGTGTTCAGACCCTTTTCTATGAAACTTCATATCTGGCTTAAATGCACCCAGTTCTGTTGATCATCTTTGAGATGTGTCTACACACGTCCACCTGTGGTAAATTCAGTTTGATTGGAGATGATTAGGAAAGTCACATAACTGTCTATAGAATATGTTGACAATGTGTATCTGGACAAAAAAAAACAAGCCATTGTGTCAAAGTAAATTGTCTGCCGAGCTTAAAGACAGGATTGTGTCAAGGCACATATATAGGGAAGGCTTCAAAAAAATTCTGCAGCATTGAAGGTTTACTAGAGTAAAAAAAACTCCATAATGCTTAAACTGAATAAGTTTGGAACAACTACATCTCTTCTAACCTGAGCAATCATTGGGGAAGGATCTTCACAAGAGAGGTGATTTAAAACCTGATGACCACTATGGATGAGCTCCAGAGAATTTGTGTAGAGATGCGAGAAACTTTGAGAAGGACAACCACCACTGCAGCACCGCACTAATCTGGGCTTTATGTCAAGGTGGGCTGATGACATGTAAAAACTGCTTGGAGTTTTCAAAAAGACACCTAAAAGACTCCCAGACTAGAGAAACAAGATTCTCTGGTCTGATGTAGGCAAGATTGAACAGTTTGCCCTCAATTCTAAGTAAGACATCTGAAGGAAAATCAGGTGTAATACCAAGCATGGTGGTGAAAGCATCATGATGTGTGGTTGTTTTCAGCAGTAGGGACTAGAAGACTACTCAGGGTTAAAGCTGAATAGAGCAAAATACAAAGATATCCTTATTAAAAACCTGCTGAAGCACACACTGGACCTCAGACTGGGTCCAAGGTCCAGCATCCAACAGGACAAAGACCCTACACACAAAGAAAAGACCACACAGGAGTGGCTTAGGTTCATCTATGGGAATATTTTGAGTGGTCTAGCCGAAGCCCAGACTTGAATCCAATCAAATATCTCTGGAAAGACTTGGAAATAGCTGTCCACTTACAGTCTGCTTCCAACATGACAGAGCTTGAGAGGATCTGCAGAGAAGAATGTCAAAAAATCCCCAAATCCTGGTGTGTAAAGCATGTCATGTCAAACAACCAAGAAGACTCCAGGTCGTAATCACTGCTAAAGGGGCTTCAATGAGTAAATCAGTGGTTCTCAAACTGTAGGGCGGGCCCCCCTAAGGGGCCATGAAGATGTGAAAAAAAGAAAACAAAAATCGAAAATATGAAAAATACATCTATTGAAACCAAAACAAATTAACTTAAACTACATTCTGATACTAGAAAAATAAATATAGAGTTAGATAAATGTCGATAAAAGTTAAGTAGGTATAATAAAATATGCATCTATGATATATCATTAATTAAAAAAGAACAAATTGGTATTAGTGGGCTCCTTTCAAAAAAACCTTAGGGGGCCGCGATTAAAACTGTTATGAAAACTCGGGTCGCAAATACTTAAGAGGTTGAGAAACGCTGGAGTAAATGATCTGAATACTTGTGTTGATGTGATATCTCAGTTTTTTATTTTTGATAAATTTGGAAAAAGTTCTTATATCCTGTTTTGCTTTGTCATTCTGGAGTTTTGAGTGTTGTTTGATGAGGAAAAAAATTATTTAAATGATTTTAGCACAAGACTGCAACATAATTAAATGTGTAAAAACCTAAGAGATCTGAATACTTTCTGAAGGCACATCCAAAGCACTGCACTTAACTTTCTCAAACCTATTTTATCCAAGTTAGGAGAAAGAAAGACAGCAGAAACTGGCCCTGGACAGGACACCAGTTCATCACAGGGCCCACTAATGTTCATGCTGGGCCAACCTGGAATTGCCAATTAATCTATTCTGTACATTTTCATATATCAGAGGAAAACCCCTGCTATCTTTAGACATCCTTGAACATCATTCAACCACTATCAGAATTATGTTCTTTTGTGTGTTAGGATGTGAGCCTGACTACATGGTAAGTCAAATGACTAATGTATTATTCATGTTATTTAACAATATTAAAGGAATGCTTGACCCAAAAAAATATTTATGTTATTTGCATCATGTGTTTTGTAGTGATGACCAAGAAAAAATGTTAATGCAATGTTTTCATGGAGAACGGACATAGAAATGTTTAATGATTGAATGACAATCTATGGTGTTCACCACTGAACCACAAATAACTATCCAAAATGTCATTTTACTTGTGTTGCATATTCCACATGTAAGTTATCCAGTCGTATTCCCAAGATCTGCAAAACATGCACATTTATTTGTTAAATTAATGTTAAATAAATGGTCCAGTGTCAGACTTAAACATGAAACACAATTTGCATGACCAACTAATAAGGAGGACAGGCAGATCTTGAATGGAAAAGCTCAATCCCTTGCAAAACTATTCTTTCTGGGTAGAGTATTCCATTAATGCCTTTTTTGGTCATTGAGACTATCATTATGAGGTTTGAAATATATTTGTCTCAGGATTATGTTTTATGAAAGCTACAAAACAAAATGGGATGCAGAAGATGACATAACAGCTCTGGGGCTTCACTGCAGTTTCTAGTTCTCCAAATAGTAGTCATTATCTATGAAGCCCAAGAAGAATCGGCAGGATGAAATATGTTTGTTATCTTCAGGTCCTCATTGGAGATGAACACTTGCCTAGATGTTGGGATATACAAGCATCACTGCAAATTATAATAATCAAAGTGGAAACACCACCATGCAATGGTATTCATGTCATTTTTGACCTTTTCCCTAAATGGACTCCAGCCAATACTGTAGCTGCTTCAGTGAAATCAACATAGTTTTTTAAATCACCTTCAACACTGGCCGAGGATGACTAACAGAACAAACTTATTTAGCTAGCCTACTTGCAATCAGGCAGATTCTAGAATTCTGTAGCATAAATGTTGATATGGTGATGGTGGTGATTTTACGTAGCAGGAAAGTGCTGAGTTTGCCACTTAACTGTTCTGTATTTATATAAATGATAAATGTGGATTTTCACATTGTTCTGTTTATATTATGTACATACTGAGATATACAGATTTGCGTGGCTTAGTTGATTATCCACTGCTGAATAAGCACAAGATATGCACAGGAACACTCCCAGGATCTTGGCAGTCTCTGTGCCAACTATAATGCATCAACCACATGCAAACATATTACTTGACCCTGCAGACAGAGCTCATTTAACTTTACAAATAGTACACCTTACATACTACTGTATGTTATGAAGATCAGCTGTTCTCAATGTTCATCCTCAGGGCCCCCTGTGGCTACAGGTTTTTGTCCCAACGCATTTCTTTTCTTAACTGGACTTCTACCTTAATTAAGCAAGCCAATAGTTTCAGGTTTCTGTGTTCTTTTACAATTAAAAATTGATTATGCTATGTTTTTAATGAATGAAGAAGGAATTTGCATGGGTTAGATGGTTAAGTATGATTCTTTTTCCTTTACATTTTAATTTTTAATGTTCTGTTTATTTAGACAAGTTTGTAAAACTGAAGTAGCTGCTTTTTTATGTCATTTGTGCTAGTGTCTGCTATGCTTAGCATTGTCTGTGTTCAGATAGAGTGTGCAAATTAAGAAAGTAAATTCCACTGAAAAAGTGAATTAAAAAAGCAAAGTAAGCATTTAAAAAAACAGAAAAAAATACAAACGTGTTCAATTTCCTAAAAGTGTAAATCTGACACTACAACACTTTTTCTAGTTCCAAGTAAAAAGAAAACAAAAATGAGGTCAATTAATTTCTCAGTGAGATTAATTAAAGGTAACAATGGTTGACTGATTGAGAAACTGATTGAACAAAAACCTGCAGCCACAGAGGGTAGGAATTAGAAGCATAACCTTCATCTACCTTATCGATTTCATCTTCTAAATCTGCTTTTTCCAAGCCTAGGGTTGTATGGGAAGTTTGAGCCTATCCCAGCAAACATTGGGCCATAAGGCAGGAACAGTCACTGGACAGGGTCCCAGTCCTTCCCACTTCACTCTCAAAACAGGCTTAATCTACGGTAGTTCAGAATCCCAAGTTAACCAAACCATCATATGTCTGGGATGTGGGAGGAAAGCCAGAATACTACAAAAGAAAACCAATACAGACAAAGAGAGGCTGTGCAAACTGCATACAGACAATTTCTAGGCTATAGGATTCAAGCCCAGGATGCTGAATCTGTTAGGCTGCAGCAATATCCTTTGTGCCACCCCATGATGTTCATTTATTTGTGTTGTGGGGTACAAAATCTGTAGATTTTGTTCTGTATTTTCATTATATTTTGCTCAAAACAACAACAGATTAACTACATTCAGGACAAATCAAAGCATATCCTCTTCCTAGTTGTACCTTACTCTTAAAACAGTCATTCCAACAAAAAAAGGAAGACATGCTGGTGCCTAAGGATATTGATTAGTTTATAACCTGAGAATCAGGGACAAAAGTAGCTACATTATTTTACAGCCTGGGAAAGGAAGACATGCCGATACCTCAGGTAACATCAAAAAAGTTTTATTGTTTGGGAAAACGGACAGTGAATTCATTCATCATATTGACAGCCAGCCAATCAGAATATCTAGCAATCACATCTTGCAAAACCCCCCGGTAGAATTGTATAATAGAGTCTGAAGAGCGACATAGGAGGGAGGAAGAAGAAGGGACGAAGATGTCAGGAGAAGGCAACAGAGTGATGTCAGAAGAGGGCGCCAGCAACAAACAACAATGAGTGCTAGATCACAAGTCGTCTGCGACATTCAACCTTGTCTTCTTTAACTTTTTGTAAGCTTTTTCTAAAGATATATATATATCCAGACTTTACTATCAGTCCTATTTTCTATTATTCTTTGTTCCACTGGTATTATTATTATTATTCCTGTAATAAATATCATGCTGCTTTTAACTTTCTATGCTTTGTCTTCATATCTATAGAGTGATTGAAGTAATAAGGTAGATTTCTTTGAGCACCTGGTGCAGCTGGAGGTTTGCCATTACCTCTGTGCTGCGAGGTTTATTAAGGCTGAGGGTGAGAGCTCCATCTAATAGTAGGGAACAGGATGTAAAGTAAGGCATTCTTGGATGATAAATGGCCTATAGTCAAGGATGCTGAGCCTTTGTATGTTTAGATGTATTCTTGGAGAGCAAAAGTAATATTTATCGTTAAAACGATGCATGATGTTTGTGCCAATAATAAGTCTCTTGAAGTGCTGAGAGACTGGCATGCTGTGTTATTCCTAAGGCACTTGTGTGGTTTAAAGTGCTAGGTTAACCAGCTGTGTGTGTGTCATTCAATGGGCACTGTTGAGTTTCTGTGTGTATGAGTATAGCTATGTGTTACTCATAAGGTGCAACAGTAGATCAACTCGGTAAAGAATCTGATGAGTACACTTGTCCCTAGGTAATGGGTAAGTAGAGGGCAATATCACGCTAATACAATTTGTTATCAAAACAGAAGCTAATAAACAGTAAGCAGCATTAATACGTGAACATGGCAATCAAGCTTACTTTGGATTGAAAACAAGTCAAAATGTTACTTGGGTGTGATATTTGTATATATCTATTAATAGCAAACTATTCACTGAGAACCTATAGTATTTCTGGTGTGAATTCTAAAATAGGAAAGTTGCAAGGCAACACTGCAAAGTTACAGCACAGCAGAGACAAGAAACTGTTTTTTTAGGATATAGGCTAGCTATGATATAAGAAGATATACCATATTTAAGATCACCCATGAGAGCAGTTAAGACGTTCACTTCACTGAGATGCCCTTATAAGGCAACGTCTGAGAAAGTAAGAAAGGAAAAGCTATGTATTATATTACTGGCAAGAAAAAAATGCTCCTGAAGACAAAAGGGTACAGTACACCCACGGACAGCAAACTGGCACTCATCCAAAAAATAACTAAAAAGAGGAGAATAAAGCAAGGCCGACTGTAAAACATGCTAGTCTCACAGCTTGATTTATTATCAACAGAAATAGGAAAAATCTTCAACAAGGATGGATAAGAAGGCTAAGAAATGGATGGATAGAATAACAACGTAAGAAAAGCTTCCTGAGAATAGGCGATTCAGACCAAAATATCTTAACAATCCATCCATTTTCGGAATCCGCGTAAACCGATTTAGGGTCATAGAACAGGAGCCTTGGGTGACATTGGCACGAGCCAGGAAGAGTCCACTGCAGAGCATACTTGTACAAACAATAATAATTAATTACATTTATATAGCGCTTTTCTCAGTACTCAAAGCGCTATCCACACAGGGAGGAACCAGGAAGCGAACCCACAATCTTCCACAGTCTCCTTACTGCAAAGCAGCAGCACTACCACTGTGCCACCCACACTTACTCACAGCAGGCCACTGTAGAGTTACCAATTATCCTACCAAACGCACATCTTTGGAATGAAGGCCTCACAGCCATTGGGAGAACAGGCAAACTCAACACAGACAGTAATTAGGTGAAGACACTTAAATGTTCTAAAGGTGACCCAAAAGTCTTTATATTGAATTAGTACCCTGTCTTGGACTGAATTTTTAATGTATAATAAAGTTCCTGTTATTTTGATATGCTGTGTTTTAAATTTACAAATTAACTGAACAAAATAACTTTTTACACTAATTGTGCACAATGCAGGCTGTTTTTGAAATATATTTTTCAATTCCTACTAACTACAGTATGCACAAAGAGGTTACACCTGACGTGTACTACATACACTGTGGCCACTAGGGGACATCGCAGGGCCCCAAACCCCAGATACTGTACAGTTACTCTAACTACAGTTCTGGGTTCATATAGCCATTTTAATTTTACAAAATATCCTTAACCAGCTTTCTTCTTGTTTGTAATAGTCTGGAGTGTGTACATATGTACAGTATGTGTATATACAGTATATAAAAATAAATAAAAAACACTGCTTGGCAGTTGTTGTATCTTTGTTTATTTCATTGGATCTGCGTAACAGTGCCTTATGTTTTTGTAGTTTTCTGCTGAAAACAAATGTCCCTGTGGGATAATAAAGTCTACCCAACCTAATCTAACCTTCTTCCACAAAACAACCTATTTCTTATTACTTGAGTTGAGCTTTGTCCACCTCCTCTCCTGAATCCAACTCCGAAATGCTGGTAATAACAGCTTCCAGGTCAGGAGGAACCACCACAAGAATGAGGACTCACTTCCCAATGACTCTCCTTGGCAGCACCCATCGAACCCAACATCGCAGCCCCACAGAGCCAGAACTCCCATGCTGCCCAGCAGGTATCCAAACAGGGACTTGCCAGAGCAGATGCTGCCCTCCATTGTACAAGGAGTCCAAATGTCTGGCCTCCCAACTGGAAAAGGGAACACTACCCATCCCAACTGGGATGATCCCAAAGTTTCCATCAATTATATTGGCCTCCCATCCATTCTAGCTGGGGCACCAGTCTGACTACATTTTCTGTCCAGCTGGCTGAGACAATCCTTAGTGCTAACCTCCCATTTAGGTAAGAGAACAGGGGTCCACCCCCAACTGGAAGCCCATCCATCCATTAAAACACATCTACAACAGGTAACTATGAATCCTAATGTTTCAAATGGACAATTCTGTCTACAACTACAACTTTCCAAATATCTTTAAAGTACAGTACATTTGTCCAAAGTTTCTTACTTTATAAAAATTAATTTGTACATGTCAGCCATCCTGATAGTTTATAAGAGACCAGTTGTACAATTGTAGCTATGATTTTTTGTAATGCTTTACATTTTTGCTAATAAATTATTATCTCCCTCACACTCAGAGATGTTCTTCTCTCGCAGCAGAACAGACTTCTAATTTCTTCTAAGAAAAAGCAAAAAATATTGAGTGACTATGGAAGGTAAAAAAAATTTATACATTAAGCATAAATAAAGCCATAAAAGTAATTAACAACTTCTGAAGCATTAGATTTAGCATAATTTTGACATGACAAACTAATAAGATATGTCAAGCAAATAGTTAAAATAAAGATCTTAGATTTATTGCATTTTCTAGTTAAAGTTTGAAGGAAAATTACCAATATTAAGAAAGGAAGGATAGGACAGGAAAAGAATGACGTGCAGAAACTACCTGAGGACAGAAGAAGGGGGGACCAGGAGCATCTGTGTTCAAGGCTGGGAAGCTGAGGAACGATACCACTGACTTAATATAAAAAAATGGTTCTGGTAGGCACGTAAGAAGCCAGCTGGAACAGTGAGTCAGCAGAAACAGCAAAAGGAAGATGATGTAATGTATGGAAAGTAAAATTAGTGTATTCATGTATTAGCATAAATAAATATAGACAAATATATAAGCATTAACCTTAGTGTAGATACTAATGCAAGTCAGGACTGCCAAGTAAATGATTACATAAAACCACATGCCATATTTCTTTTTAACTAAAGCTTAGCTTTAAGCCACCGTTATAAAATAGTTTGAAAGGCCTAGGAAAGGAAGTGACACAAGAAAGTCCAAAGATGGAAAAAGGAAAACATCCACCCGGCCGAAGACTAATCAAAAATAAGCAAAACAGAAACTAGAGATGAACAATGGACAGTAAAGACGGGTGCAGAATGAGCTAATTGAACGAGGTCAGAGTGATCAGAAATGATATATACAGTTTGGGGTTCTGACTGTTCGGGGCTCAGCTCAATTATGGCCGTATTGGGTTGAGTCCGTGTTATTATTATTGTTATTTTATTGCAATAAAACTATAGACTCTGTTTGCCTACCCTGAGTCTCCTAATAGCCTTCATTTCAGGTAAAAAGCCTTGTGGGTTACAATTTTTCGCCACGACATGACCTGGTGAACTTGTTATTGAGGAACATTTGGAAAGAGCCAGGAGGAGGACAGAAAGAACACTGAACAATACTGACAGAGTACAGTATATTTGTTAGTTTAAGCAATTTGAACCTTTGTAATTCAATGACTTTAAAAGACACAAAAATAACACGTTTAAATGATTTGTGCGGGGCCCTACAGTTGTCAGGAGAGAAAATTACATCTAATCTGTTCAGTTATATTTTTTCCTGCCTGACACCTAAGTAAGTAAGTCCAAGTCTAAGTACGTACACGGTTCTTGAGGCTGATCCTCCAATTAGCTGTGAACCACCATATCTCACTGAGATTGCAGAGGTGGTGAACCAGCTGAGGGGAGGAAAGGCTGCAGTGATCTATGGTATCCAGGGTGAACTTCTCCAGGCTGGTGGTAAGGCTGCCCTCCTGGCATTGCAAGCAATCTTGCTTCCATTTGGGAGACTGGCATCATCCCAACTGACTGGAAACCGACTTGTCGTCACTATCTGGAAAGGGAAGGGCAATCACCTGGATTGCAGCAACTACAGGGGGATAACACTGCTCTCGGTGCCGGGTAAGGTCCTTGCTAGGGTCGTCCTCATAGGATCCGTGATCACTTGCTCACCTACCAGCGACCGAACAGTCTGGTTTTATGCCTAAGAGAGTCTACATTGACTGCATCCTGGCACTGAGGGGTTCTCATGGAACGCAAATGCGAATATCGCAGAGTTTCTTTGCAGCCTTTGTTGATTTTTGCAAAGCGTTCAACTCAGTTGAACGAGCTGCCCTGTGTGACATCCTGAAGTTTCGCGGGATCCCCTCAAGGTTGCTGGATATCATGGCTGGGCCTGTACACTGGTACTGTGAGTGCTGTGCAGAGTGGGAGGCAGGACCTCTGCTTTTTCCCATTGATTCTGGGGTTCGTCAGCGGTGTGGTTTCTGCTCCTACTCTGTTTCAATGCTTGTGTGGACTGGGTGTTGGGCAAGGTTGTGGGGCCCAGCGGCTGTGGGGCATCTGTTGGTGAAGAAAGGCTCGCAGATCTTGACTTTGCTGATGATGCTGTGATCTTTGCTGAGTCAATGGAGGCTCTGATCGGGGCACTCGAGAGACTGAGCGAGGAGTTGGGAGTGTCTGGGCTTGTGAGTGTCCAGGATAAAAACCAAGATCCAGACCTATTAATGATCTCTTAGGCACAGCCATCAGCAGTGTGTCTGTCTGCGGAGAGAGTATTGACCTTGTCGAGAGGTTTACTTACCTTGGCAGTGACATTCATGTCTCTGGTGACTATTCCTATGAAGTCAGTAGATGGATTGGGAGCTCATGGGGTCGCTGGAAAGGGGTGTGTAGCGTTCCCGATATCTATGCAAAAGGACGAAGGTCCAAGTCTTTAGAGTCCTGGTGCTTCCTGTCTTGCTATATGGTTGCGAGACATGGATGCTAACCAGTGACCTGAGACGAAGACTGGACTCCTTTGGTACTGTGTCTCTCCGGAAAATCCTTGGGTACCGTTGGTTGACTTTGTGTCGAATGAACGGTTTGCTCATGGAGTCCCGAATGAGGCACATTACCTGCACTGTGAGGGAGCGTCAGTTACGGCACTATGGCCATGTGTTGCGTTTCCCCGAGGGTGATCCAGCTCGTAAGATCCTCATTGTTGGAGACCTGAGTGGCTGGACCAGGCTAAGGTGTCGCCCACGTAACACCTGGCTGCGACACATTTAGGGTCATTTCCGGAGGGTGGGACTGGACCGCGTGTCTGCCTGGGGGGTTGCAAACTGGGATCCCCGAGTTGTTTCAATTGTGTAGTGAGTGCAGCATGCTCCCCAACTTGACTTGACTTGACACCTAAGAGGTTCCATTGATTTTTGTAATATATGAAAATTGGCAGAATTAATTTTTGTCACTAACCATATTTCAAACAAATCAACACATATCATTCATTTATGTAACAACAACAGGCTACCCATAGGATTTATTTATTTATATACGGTAATTTGACAATAATATTATTTGAATTGGTGAAGTTGTATGTGGTTGAATGATAGTGTTACGGAAAGGATGTAAAATGATGAAGCATATAATGTTATATAAACTTGATTATTTAACAACATTATAAATTACGAGCTGTGTAAGCCTGTGCTGTAAAAAGCCCGGGGGTCCTAGAAACTATTGAAATCATCCGAGAAAAAATTGAAATGTAGAGATGTCAGGTAATTGAAAGGAACTACTCCGGGCGTCTCTCTCCTAGGAGGATTCATTTTGCTGATGTGCTCACCTCGCTTGTGTTTTTAGTGGCTGAGCAAGTGTCTCTTTCTTCTGAGTTTTCATTTTGCTGATGTGCTCATCTCGTTTTGTGTATCAGCGGCTAAGAAAGTTTGTCTCTTTTGTCGGCAGATTCACTTTAGCGACACAGGTCACTTTCTTTGAGCTTCATGCTGTAGCCTCGCATTTCTGGGCCAGACAGACAGACACACTTCAATGTGTAGATATTTATATATAAGACAAAAGGTGTACGGGTCTTTGCATAAATCATGGGCGTTAAACATTCACTATAGGAAAACCTGCTAAGAAATCACCAATGAAAATGGTTTGCGTGGTGCATCACCAACACTCCAGCAGGCTGCAGAGAGAACAGTTTTGATTTAGTCATCCTCTTGGAGCCGTGTGCTCAACTAGAACCTACATTATAGAGACCACCACGCAGAACTCATGTGATTGCTCTTTTAGAACACGGATGGATGGATTGACAGATGACTGATGCCTCATTGAAGTATACAATAAAATGAGATTTTCTCTTCACTTTATTGTCCTGCTGCCTGGAATTGCCAAAGTGGCAACAATAAAAAAAGCTTATGTAGGACATCCTTGTGTAGAAACTTTCCATAATTTTCAGCCAATTTCAATTCCAAGTTCATGTTTTATAAATCCAGACTTTTGCGTAAGAATAGTTTACTCATGTTTTTGAGCATGTTTTTGAAGGCCCTGAAAACTGGCATGGTTTATTAATTTTCTTTGTTAGAATTATTTATGAACACTTTGAAATTACTTTTTTTCTATTAAGGTTTTATCTGTTGCATGCCCTCGATCGTTTTAAAATAATATGGACATATGCGCACATAATTTTCTGTTATTAAAGTAAGGTTAGTCGACAAACAAATATTTCAGGTTAGAATGTAGCATTGTAGGATGTAAAATAAGGAGTTGCAAATTTTCAAATAGCATTGAATGTGATGTACAAAGCAGCAGCATAACTTATAAGAAATTGAACACAAATGTCATTTTACATTACTTAAAGAATTAAAACATAGTGAATTCCTGATTAATTAAACCGTTTAAGAGAAGACACAAACTATTTCACGAGGCAAAGAGTTCAATCCATTGTAACAAACAACTGCAAAAAATCCCCTACTGTAGTATAGTTTTAGGAAGTATATATTAACAAAAAATTCTTTTAAACCATCTCGGAATTAAAATTGAACTTTAAAAAAATATGTACATAGTACTAAAATAAAGATGTCAGAATCACAGCCATAAATTTAGTTTAGCAAGATGTGGCACATTTATGGAACTGATGTAACTTAATGACGCTCTTGTCTGAAAACAGCATGCAGACCGTAAGAGCACATCGGGCTGAAATAATGGACGAGTCAGTCTATAAAACTGATACCAAATGCAGCCATGTTAAAGATATTAAGGACACACATCCATTCATTGAAAATAAGTGAACAGATTAGTACAATATCTTAAAAACAAAACAGAAAAACAGTGAATAAGTTTTACTTCTGAGGGAGCCCAGTAATACGCTTCCAAAGTCAAAGAGGCTGGTCATTCAAATTGCTGCCATCACCGTCAAGTCAAGCTCTCCATAGGAGATATTGTCCTGTAACCTCAACACTCTTTTATTTATTGTAGCAAAACAAGCACCTGGTAAAGTTCTGTGAAGGACCACACGTCTTTCATAGATCATCTGGCATTTAGAATGAAAGAAGTAATAAATGCTTATTAAGACAGTCGCATTTAAACCACATCAACCAAGCACACATTGTTTGAAAGAGTGATCCTGAAACTGTAGCAGGAGACCTCAAAAACACATCAGAAACATCCACATATGTTTTATAGAGTATTACAAATGGTGGCTGTGATGGAGCACGTCGTTTAAACAAATACCATATACTGTATGCTTCAAGATATTTTAAAAAGGTGAGCGTCCAAGACTGTATTGCAATGCAGTGCTCCACTAAAGTGTGAATTCACTCACCCTAATTCTTCAGTGGACCAAACCCATACACGTGTACTATATAAGTATACTGTATAAGTTAAGTCAGTAAATCAACATTCGCAGGCAAGGCATTTTATAACCTAAAGCCATACATGTAAGTAAAGCGGTACAACATGTCCACATCTGCATCAACACTGCACAAAAATAACAAAAAGCTTAAACATCTATGTATTTTTGAAAAGAGAAAATACCTTTAGATCATCTACATTCAATTACAGAGGGTGTCCCAAAATTCACACAAGAAGTAGTTTTGATAGAGAACACAGGTTTTTAATTAAAAATTGTAAATTTTTAATTGATTCATAAAGTATACAGTATAGGGTTATGTATGGAATAGCATATCGGGTAAATGACCTCCACAGCTTTGCTGGCACATACGCACTCTTTTGTCGAAATTTTCCATGACCGTTTTGCATAAATGTGGCTGAATTTCATTGATACAGCGCTCAATTTCCTCCTTCAAGAAGTGGGTGGTCGTGGGCTTGATGGCATAAACCTTAGACTTCAAACAATCACTCGTGGATTTTCTGAAACCCAAATGCAACATTTTTTACGATTAACGAAGCCATCAAGATGAAAATGAGCCTCATCACTGAAGATGATTTTGTTTGAAAAATCGGTATTCACTTGTTGTTGTTCCAAAATACATTCAACAAACTCTCTTCGCCGTGTGTGGTCAGTAGGCTTCAGTTCTTGACTCAGTTGAACTTTGTAAGCATGAAGATGCAAATCTTTCATGAGAATACGTTGTAGAGAGCTTTTTGAAATGTTCAGTTCTTGACCACGGTGCCGAATTGATGTTCTTGTACTCTCATGAACTGCTTCGATGTTTTGTGTTGATTGACTTGTTGAAGGACGGACAGAGTGTCTAAGATCACTAATTGATCCAGTCTCCCTGAATTTTTTAATTAATCTCTTCACAGTTGATGAAGTTAAATCACTATTCCGACCATATTTTGCACGAAAATGGCGAACTGTAGCTGCCAAACCTTCATTATTTTTAAAATTTTGCTCAACAATGAAAACGCATTGTTCTTTCGTGTAGCACTCCATTTTTAATAACCCTGAACTATGAGCTGTCATGCTGTCTTTTTTTTTGTTGGCAACACTTTACTGCACAAATGGCACCAAATTCAAATCTTGCGTGAACTTTGGGACACCCTCTAGTATAAATGCTGCATAGCAAAAAACAGTATTTTGAATTCTTAAAAACTGAAATTACTTTGGATCCCAGCAATAGCGTTCTCTTGCATTTGCGGTCAATACCTTGTATAAAAATGATCCCTTAAATAAGTTTTATAATGCATTTATTTTTTGGTATTCATACTAATGCCTGAGCATCAGCTACTTTTGCTACTGCTGGCAATGGTACACCACACAACTATAAAATGCTGGTTTTCATTTATTAAAAATACAATTATATAAATGATTATGACATTCAAGTGTACAGGCAACATCAATTTAAAGTCAATGATTTACATTACTTCTGCTTTTTTATATTAATGCTGTAAAAACTGGTAATCTTCAAAATATCCAGTTGAAAGAAGATGCTAAAAAATAAATAAAAATCAGACACTCTTGCCAGCCATGCCCATCAATTTATGGCACACATGGCAAAAATGCTTCACTGTATTAATAGTTCACGCATGAGTAACAAGCCCACCGTGACTCTTCTTGTTTTCAGGCATACTGCTAAACAACACGCCTAAAAGAGGGGCATCACACTGCATCGGTGGCACGCACTGTCTGTCACACTCAACTGTTGAACAAGTTTGTTGCTTAAATAATAAAATCAGGCATCTCTGCTGATCTTGAACTTCCCCTATCCCTCCACCCTCAAAACAGAATTTGCAGAACTTGACCCTAAAATACTAAACCGTATCTTTAACTAAAATAACTGTTTGCAGATACACTCACACATCTTCTGCAGGTAAAGTCTGTGTAAAAATGATAGAACGTATTTGGGTAAAACCAACCTTAAAATTCTAATTCTGTAACTTACACGACAGGCTGATGTTTAGCCTGACAGTATGCCTTGAAGATTTTGCACAGTAGTCCTCCCTCTGTTCCACTCACCTTTGCTCTGCTCAAGTATGTTAACATTTATTTCATCAGCTGAATAGGAAACGCAAGATAACTATTGCATAAATTCTTCATAAATCCCTAACTGATGAGTTTATAAACTTAATTAAGAAATCAGCTGCAACAAAAAGCCAGTACTATTGTAAATTTAAAAATAATGATTAAAAATATCTAATGGCTATTTATTATGTAATATAACTTACTATCTAGATATTTAATTTTTGAACTCTACCGCAGAGCACCCCAACATCTGATCGTTTTGTTTTACCATTTTCTACTATAAAACAAATGACTGGCTCGAGTCAAATTGTTTGCCCTCCTTTCACTTTAAGAAATAGACAGCAATGTGCGCTCTGCTTTTTCAAAAAGTCATCAGAGATCAGTTTGTTTGTCATATAAATGGAAAGGCATTCCTTCTCTAGAACTTTCCTTCATTTGTGTTATAAACCCACATACTAAACTGCCATCTTAAGTATGAAATGTAGCCTGGTAGTTACAACTGGGGCAGCACGGTGGCACAGTGGGTAGCGCTGCTGCCTCGCAGTTAGGAGACTCAGGTTCGCTTCCCGGGTCCTCCCTGCGCGGAGTTTGCATGTTCTCTCCGTGTCTGCGTGGGTTTCCTCCCACAGTCCAAAGACATGCAGGTTAGGTGGTATGCTTGGTTTGTGGGTGTGTTTGTGTGTGTCTTACGGTGGGTTGGCACCCTGCCCGGGATTGGTTTCCTGCCTTGTGCCCTGTGTTGGCTGGGATTGGCTCCAGCAGACCCCCGTGACCCTGTGTTCGGATTCAGCGGGTTGGAAAATGGATGGATGGATGGATAGTTACAACTGCAAGGCAGGAACAACCCTTGGATGGATCATCAGTGCTCTGCTAGTCACACTCACTCACAGACTCGTACTCTCCGATTTACAGTTGCTAATTAAAGTGAAACTTGAATTTATCAGATTTTGCAAGAAACCAGATTACTATGGAGGAATATTCTGGATAAATGAAATAAATAAGCAAAAAAATAAATGTTTAGTGAAATATGACAATAAATAAAATAAAAATTCATGAACCAAGTTACCCAAACTATTCCATAACATTTCAGGAATTATTTATCACTCCTTCAGATCATAAAATAGGTCATTAAGACCACAATTGCATATAATCAATTGCAGAATTACGGTATTTGAAGGTTCCCTTTGGCTCAAAAACTAATCAGCACATCATCATCTCGTAACAGGCTTAAGTTTCAACTTTGGTATTTTTATGTCTAGCCGTTTTAGCTCTAGACCGTTCTCAAGAAACTGTGACATACAGATACACACACACACACCCCATCATCAAGAAATTGATATTTTCAGTATCAGGGGACCCTAAAACATCGAGATCTGTCAAAATCCAGAGATCAAAATTTTTTATTAATTTGAAGCTCCCCATAGACGATTATGGTGGGGGCAGGCGCAAAGAAAAGCAACAAAAAACATAGTTCATGACACATTTAATTGTTTATGCTCACGTATCACTCTTTTTACTTATTGTCATGCTTTGCTATACATTTTTTTTGCATATTTTTTTAGTTATATATTTAATTTTGTCCGAAATATTCATGTATAGGTTAATGGGGGAAAATCCATACAGACGTAGGACAAGTCTGCAAACTCCAAATAAAGCAGTGCTTTGGGCTGACCTCAAACTCAGGGGCCGTGAGGCAGAAGCATTAACAACCCTGACATCAAGTCAACCCCTTTCTCTTGTATGAATCTGCGGAAAACATGTCCTAATTCCTGCATTTGCAAGATATACTAGAGTTCAACTCACAGAAAAGTCAAAAACAGTTGGTTAAGTAGGGGATGACTTTATAATTAGTAGCTGTCCATTTCTATTAAAGGGTATCCTCTTTAATAAAACCCGTGTGCGTCCAGTGTCCGTGTGTGTGTGTGTCTTCTGGTGAAGTACACATGCGCGGGGCACGGTGCAATGCTTCAAAGGCCACCCGACGCGTCACACAAGACAGAGAGGGCGGGACCTATAAAATATCACGCGGCCGATCCAATCAGATTTCGGTAAATGAGGTAAGACCTAAAACATAACGCACGAAAAATCCAATCGGGTACTGAGATGCGGAGACCAGCTTCCCCATTGTTGTGCAAGTGTTCACTCTGAGGATGTCAGGTATGCGATTAAGAAAGCTTGGCCCTGTAAAGTGTCAGTTGTTGAAGGGGTTTTCCTAAATATACGAATTTTCATGATATTACAATACGATGACTATTAAAAGTATATTTATTTTCGCGCACATTATGTCGGTTGCAGGGGAGAATCTGCAGATTGCCCACTGTTGTGACAAAAAATTAAACGCATATTACGGACAGCAAAGCCAGTGTTACTGTCAAAGAATATTACAGGCATTATACGGAAAAAATTTACTGAGGTAAAAGGTCCCTTGCCATTTAATATAGACTGTTCCTACTGATGTTTATGGACTACTGTTCTAGCGCCCGCTATTGTAACGGGCTTAATGTCTAGTTTTTGTAATAAAAGCCAGCAATCAACACTGAGATCCACCTCTGGTGTCCAAGATTTACTCACATGCATAATATAATAATCGGCTAAACCCTTCTTTAATATGATACAATCTAAACACCTGGCAAAGAAACACTTTTTATCATAAACAGCAAAACCTTTCCAAAGGATCTAAAAAAAACCAACAAACACACAAACAAATCTGCTCGATTCTCTTTTTCACTTTAACACTTCTGACTGGATATCAGTGCTGTTAATTTAAACATCCAATGCAAATGCTCTTGGTGTAAATTAAATTAAACCTCCCTTGTATGTTATTTTTGCCTCCTTTTCGTAACCACTGCATGGTAAACCGTATCTTTGTATTTCATGTTTTCTGCATCAGTAAATTCAAGACTGACAATGTTTGGGTTAGAATGAGTAAAAACTTCTCAACATCACTTTTTTTTAAGGTGGCTATTGTTCTAACAATTTCCAAACAGTATTACTGTTGGAAGGGCGGTTTAAATAGGTTTATTGAAACTGTCATTCAATAATAAATAATAATAAAGAATATATTATATATATATAAAAATATATAATAAAGATGGAAACGTACTCACAAGCGAGGAAAGGGTGTTGAGCAGATGGAAAGAGTACTTTGAGAGGCTGATGAATGAAGAGAACGAGAGAGAGAAGAGGTTGGATGATGTGGAGACAGTGCAACGGATTAGCAAGGAGGAAGTAAGGACAGCTATGAAGAGGATGAAGAATGGAAAGGCTGTTGGTTTAGATGACATACCTGTGGAAGCATGGAGGTGTTCAGGAGAGATGGCAGTGGAGTTTTTAACCAGATTTTTAATGGAATCTTGGAAAGTGAGAGGATGCCTGAGGAGTGGAGAAGTGGTGTACTGGTGCCGATATTTAAGAATAAGGGGATGTGCATGACTGTAGTAACTACAGGGGGATAAAATTGATGAGCCACAGCATGAAGTTATGGAAAACAGTAGTGGATACTAGGTTAAGAAGTGAGGTGATGATTAGTGAGCAGCAGTATGGTTTCATGCCAAGCAAAAGCACCAGAGATGCAATGTTTGCTCTGAGGGTGTTGATGGGAGAAGTTTACAGAAGGCCAGAAGAAGTTACATTGCATCTTTGTGGACCTGGAGAAAGCATATGACAGGGTACCTCGAGAGGAGCTGTGGTATTGTATGAAGAAATCGGGAGTGGCAGAGAAGTACGTAAGAGTTGTACAGGATATGTACGAGGGAAGTGTGACAGTGGTGAGGTCTGTGGTAGGAGTGACGGATGGATTCAAGTTGGAGGTGGGATTACATCAGGATCGGCTCTGAGCCCTTTCTTATTTGCAATGGTAATGGACAGGTTGACAGACGAGATTAGACAGGAGTCCCCGTGGCCTATGATGTTTGCTAATGACATTGTGATCTGTAGTGAGTATAGGGAGCATGTTGAGGAGACCCTCAAGAGGTGGAGATATGCTCTGGAGAGGAGAGGAATGAAGGCCAGTAGGAACAAGAAAGAATACATGTGTGTAAATAAGAGGGAGGTCAGAGGAATAGTGAGGATGTAGGGAGTAGAGCTGGCGAAAGTGGATGAGTTTAAATACTTGGGACCAACAGTACAGATTAATGGGGGTTGTGGAAGAAAGGTGAAGAAGAGAGTGCAGCAGGGTGGAATGGGTGGAGAAGAGTGTCAGGAGGTGATTTGTGACAGACGGGTATCCGCAAGAGTGAAAGGGAAGGTCTACAGGTTATATGGGTTGGAGGTGGTGCACTGACCAGAAAGCAGGAGACAGAGCTGGAGGTGGCAGAGTTAAAGATGCTAAGATTTGCATTGGATGTGACGAGGATGAACAGGATTAGAAATGAGGACATTAGAGGGGCAGCTCAAGTTGAACGGTTGGGAGACAAAGTCAGAGAGGCGAGGCCTAAGAAAAGGTTTATGGATGTAGTGAGAGGGGACATGCAGGTGATGGGTGTGACAGAACAAGATGTAGAGGACAGAAGCTATGGAAGAAGATGATCCGCTGTGGCAAACCCCTAACGGGAGCAGCAGAAAGAAGAAAAAGAAGAAGATTTAAATTGTCATTCAAGCGGAGCCGATTTATATTCCACCATAACAGTGCAAGTTGCATGCACCAGGACACGTCTCTCACCATTTACAAGTTGGAAAGCCAGTGGTATTCAGTTGGTGACTTATTAAGGCACGATATTACATTTTGACATACTGTACATTTAGTATGTCATACATTACATTTAGATTTTGCATGATGTAAATATTCTACTCATTTTTCAATTACCTTGCATACAGTATACTGTATGTGCATATACTTATATATATTTTATTCTATATGAAAGAGATTGATTACAATATTTCCTAGGTAGCCCGATATGTATCAGTCTCCTGCCTACTGAAGAACACAGAATCTTTTACTCCCAAAACAGAAAACATCCTCCTCCTTCCCCCCAAACTTTTTGTTTTTTTCTTTCTTTTTTGTGTATTTGTTGTAATGTGCATTTCCTATAATAGCAATATTAAGTTAACCCCGAACTCCACATGTCAATAAAGAACTTTGTTTAATTTAAAAAGCCGCATGCTGTTTTTATTGATCCAGTGTATAGTTATATTATATATATATATATATATATATATGCATGCATGCCAAGGACAATTGTGCAGGCCAATGTGAAATATACACGGTAGAAATGTATTTATTAAAGATGTTTTATAATTTAAGTACAATTGTATGTGTATGTCTCTGCCGACACAAAAACAGTAACAGAAGATGGATGTTAGTGTTTAAGCCTTCAATGCCCTGCCTGGGATTGGTTCCTGCCTTGCGCCCTGTGTTGGCTTATTATATCAAAATATTCTTACTTTATATTAACATTTATAGTGTTACCCACATCACTGAGTTTGAGTTACTGGATTCAGACAACTGGTAACTGGCTGAATGTATAGTGTTGAATTGATCTACAGCAGTGTTTCCCAAACTCGGTCCTGTGACCCCCTGTGGCTGCAGGTTTTTGTTCCAACCAGCTTCTGTTTTTAATTGAACTCCTGGGCTAATTAAGTGAACTGATATTTCTGTTTTGATAAGTTCTGTGTTTAGGGAACAATATAGAAATTAGAAAACTAAGTTTGCTAAAAAAAAAAAAAAATTAAATGTAACAAGCAGTTATATAGGAATAATGTATTTTATTTCTTTTTAACAGTATTTTCATCTTGATTTTCATTCTACTTTTCTAGGTCTTCTAATTGTTTAATTAATCCATTGTTTACTAATTAGTGGGTCTGACTCTAAAGTAGTTGCAGCCTTTGATTATTCAGTGTTGTCTGCTCTGCTCATTTTAAATTGTCATTATTAAGATACAACAAAGGGGGAAAAACTGCACAGAGAAAGGGCAAAGTATAATGAAATCAACAAAAGAGAGTTAAGCATTTAAATCTATAGCAAAAGCAGAAATATTTCTAAATGTCTGATAAATGCAAATCATGCTGCTGTGCTTTTCTGAATGTCGAATAAAAGAAAAAAAAATACCAGCTAATTAAATGAGATCAGTGCTATCAGGTGTTGTCACTGATTAGGAATCCGATTGGAACAAAAAACCTGCAGCCACAGGGGATCACCAGGACCAAGTTTGGGAAACACTGATCTATAGTGTATAAATGACGATCAGGTAGTTAAGAAAGATGGCAAAAATTACACAAAGGAAACAGGGGTAAATGCAAGGTGTTTTGAAAAGTATGAATACTTAGGTTCTTCTTCTTTACATTTTTACAGAGACTGCAAAATAACAACTCAGTTGTGCTCATTAAGAGGAGAGGGTTCTCAAATGGTCTACAACAGATATATATAGAATATCCTTTTACTGTTTCAGGTCACATGCTCATCAAGCAAACTTTCTTTATTTCCCCACCTTAAACATTCTGAGTAAAGGATCTTCAAGAATGAAGATTCAGCAAAAAAAAAAAAAAAAAATCTTTCTCATAAATGTATTATAATACAGTATAAAAAAAAGTAAGTAATGTTAGGAGAAGCATTTGTGTTGTGTGTAAGTTATCTGCTGTCTCTATATTTACTGTGAACTTCAGAGTTAAAAGTTTATTATATAATTGCATTGCTGGGTCATTAAAAAATAACCAAAAAGAAAATACCGCATGTAAAATTCTGTTAAGTGTCCATTCGAAAAGGTTTCAGGTAGGCTCAATACCAATTTTTTTACAATACTCAAGGGCGAGTAAGATACAAGAGGTTACTGCGTTCTGTGCAGATTCCTGAGTCAAGTCACTCCACATGTGCATATACTCCCTTATAATTTAATTATGAAAATAATCTGTATAGATAAGCATTATCAACAAATATATGTATATATATTTTATGTCGCAAAATCCCACCCCCCCCCCCACCCCAAATTGTTGTTTATGTTCAGTCATCAATGAAGGTTAACCTTCCTGGACCCTCATTTTTCATCCACCTTCTGTATCTTTTCCATCGTGGGTCCATAGCCATCTTCATTTTCATTTCTTCTTCCTGTTCCTGTTTATACACCTGCATTAAACAGAAAACAAGACATCCATGATTCTTATAAACTGCACAATGTGATAAGTTAAGAGTGTGTGGGCATATTACATCATTTTAATTATTCAAAACGAAACTTCAAGTTTTAGTAGCTAGAAATTCTAAAAATGTTCAGTTATCGTTGTGAGCATTACATGTTAAATTACCTTTGGAAATTGTTTTACAAGAGTTTACATGGAAAAAAAACTTTTTATTTAAAACACTTTACAAGAGGGTTGGAAGGTTTGGGGGAAGGTACCCCTCAAACATCAAAGCAGCTGCAAGAATTCCATGTGGATGAGTGGGAAAAACTTCCTCAAAGCTGATGTCTGAAATTGCTATTTGAGGGGGCAATGACAACTATTAGGGAAAAGAGGTGGACTTTTTTTTGAACACATACGCCAAGTCACATTTTCATTGCCCCCAACACATCACCTTCATTTAAACAGTATAATTTGATGAAGATCAACTCTTGATATATCCACATTCATGAAAAAGAGAAAACATTAAGAGATATGCTTACTTTCTCACAAAACAAAAACTGGGTCAAAAGTTCATGGAAACTATTTGTGATATTGATCTTATTTTTGTATATTTTGTGGCACTAGAAGTCTATACTTCTCACAGCATTTGCCAAGTCTATCTATGATAACCCATCTACACAGTACATGTTAGCATACACTATCTATAACATCAATGGCACAGATGAGAATAACCCATGTAATGGTAAGAGACTGTCTTATACTCATCAAAGCTATATAAAACTGAATCATGAAGGAAATTATGTAAGACAAAAAGAAACCCAAAACAGCCCTCTTTAAGACTAATATGTACAGTACAACAAAGATTAACTGAATAAACAGTCTAAGACAGGTGTGGGCAGATTCAGTCCTGGAGGGCGCAGTGCTTGCAGGTTTTTGTTCCAACCCAGTTGCTTAATTAAAAAACAATCCTTGTCAATTATTTAATTGCATGGCTTGCTAGTGCTTTAACTCTACCATGTCAGGTCATTCTCATATCCTAGATTTATTTTCCTTTCTAAGGATATCATCCAAATGATTTGAAGTCTAAAACAGATGAGTAATTCTCAGTGCTTCACTTTCCTTCCAAGTATTTAATTAAACCAAATAGTGCGTGATAAATACACACAGGTGTAAATGAAAACAAGCTAAAGGGAGAAATACTGGTCTCTTTTGTCATTTGCATGGTATTGCTAATTAGGAGCAACTAAAAACCAAGAATACAGCTGTTTATAAGACTAAAATAAGCAATACGGGTTCAAAATCTTAACGAGCGAGACAACTAAAGTGACGCTGAAGTGTTACTTGAGCAATTAAGGGCTTCTTATTAAGCAATTGGGTTGGAGCAAAAACCTGCAGCCACTGCGGCCCTCCAGGACTGAATCTGCCCACCCCTGGTCTAAGACTTAAGTGGACAAAAGCAAAATAAGGCCACAATGTAAAATAAACCAACACATTTTGGACTACAATATTGTAATTGTTGGGATTTCAAACTTGGCTATGATGAAGTGAAGCCTTCCATCTTGTTCTCATCAGATTTGCTATTACATGCAGCTTTTCAAAGTGAAATGGAAATGCAGAATGCATTCAAATTCCAAAGTTTAATATTCCCCTTACATTTCATCAAACATTTTCAGAGTAAAATATTGTGCTGCTCTGCTTATTCCTGAGACCTTGCACACATGAATCAAATCTGAGAATTCAACACAACAGAATAATCTTCTGCAAGGCCAGTTGTTACGACCTACTCTAGACTTTTGTTTTTATACTCTAATTTGGTGTTTACCTTAATGGGGTCCTGCCCTAATTACCCATTTAAGTTGCTTGTTAATTTACTCACCTGGGTTATGGGTGGGGTGTAGGTTTATAAATTAAGCTGCTTTGGGTTTTAGGTCAGAGAGAGGTATAGACAGTTAGGGTTGGATATTAAAGAAATATAATTGTAAGCTAGCCATCTAAGTAATAAATGCAAATAGTTTGTATCTAGCTGTAAACTTTGTGAAGTTAGGCAGCTATATTAATGTGGTTCTCCTGCCTTGGTTGTTTTGTGTAATTTTCTCCATATTTTGTGTGTTATTTTTGCCAATAAATGGAGTCTGTTTTTATTTAGCTGGTTTAGTTTTTTTTTGTATTTTGTCTCCCTCTCTCTCTCACTTGTGTGCGGCCTATTTATATATCCCTAGACTTTTTGGTAGGCCGTAACACCAATGCATTACACTGGCCAAACACATTTCTTTATTCCCCACCTCAGTAGAAAAAGAAGCACATAACATTTACCTCAAAGTTCTCCTTGATCCAGAGCTGTCGCTCAAGAAAAGACTCTTTTTTGTGGTCTTCGAGGCTGTCAAACTGAGATGAAGACATACGCATATTCTTTCGAATAAGATAAAGTTTCTCTTCCTCACCATATTCCTCTCTCTTAATGCTAAATCGGTAAATCCAGCCACAATACCAAATAACATAGGAACAAAGAAAATAGGGCGAGAGAATGATCTGACAAAGTAAGATATCAGTTATGTTGGGCTTCTGATAACCCCCTTTAATATCAATCTTGTTCTTGATGATATCTCGGATGACCTCCTCCTCTTCCTCACGAATCTCTTCTTTTGATCTCTTGTTCTTTCCTTTCTCCTTAGTTTTATTCAACAAGCCCTGCTTCTTTGCCAGCTCAGTGGCCTGAATTCGATATTTGGGCACCGTAGCCAGGTAGTTGATGGCTTCGTTGTAACTGCTCCACCAACTGAAATACTGAAATAAACATATATTAGCATTGCATAATACAATTCAAACCCAGCAAATGCAAAGTGTCATTAATATTCAGAAATATATCTTTCAATTGTCTAATACCTCTATAAAACCACTTTTTTTGTCCCTTTGAGGAATTTGGTTGGCTTTACAACTGCTACTATAAAATAAATGGAGCCTACCACGAGCAGCACTGACCCTTATAAGCTAGCAAGACCACAAGTTGCGATGCATGTAGATGCTGACACAAAGCCACATTGATGTTATATGAAAACAAACAGGACAGAAAGCCAAAGGAGTCTCTGCTTCATTACAAGCAAAGGCAAATGGTGAATACACCAAACAAAGACTCTGCACATCTACCGCAGAAATGAACTTTGTATCCTAGTCATAAGAAAGGGTACATAAAATACAAGTCAAAAATGAAGGGATCCATGTAGAAACTATAGATTTTACAATAAAAATCAGTTAGAGGTGATGCAAAGGAAATCAAATCTGGGACTCTGGGTTACTGTGGAAGACCAGTATTAAGATACATAATGAGAAATGAAAAGGTATAAGGTGAACATATTTGTTATTTTTATATATATTTTATTCATTTTAATTAGAAAACAGATAATATTCCTTACAGTCAAGACAAATTTCACAAATCAAAGCAATATTCAACCCCCACCCAAATGTGAACATATTTGGTTTGAAGAGATAATGTGGACAGAAATGCACACTGTGACAAAGTAAAATGAACAGCTCAGAATAAAGCATTACTTGCCTTTGGAACGCTGCTGAAAAGGCAAGTATTTATAAATGACTGTCAGACAAGTTACAATGGTGGAAACAGCAACAAATCTCGGAGGACAATCAGGTGGGCGAGGTAAAGGTTATTATTGTCAAAGACATCTGAATGTTAACCCAGAAAAAAATGTCAGAATTAAGACTAGAAAACAGAAGAGTGTGAAGGCTGCAGTCTCGCTGGCTGATGAGGCATAACAGAAATAATTCTGAAGGGAGCTATTAATTTAATCTCAGGTATGCAACTCATATAAATGAACTAATGAGAGAGAACAAATTTGCTAACACGTGCATTCAGAATAGAACAAACTCCGCAGACATTAAAAGGAATACCCCACCCAAAAATTTGTATTTTTTGTATGTTACTTACCCCATGTGGTTTACAAAGACGGTCAAAAAAATTAAATCTCATGAAGAGCAGGGATAACAATGCTTCTGAAAGAACCTGAGTCTAGGATGACCAATGCTCAACAACAGCAAACATAAAAAATGTCAAGTTTCTCATGCCACATCATCCAGTTGTATGCTCACACAGTGCATGCATTTTTTTTTGCTAATGCATGAGTTAACTGAAAAAATTATTTTCCACTTCCTTCTCATGGGCATTGGACAGACTAATAAGAGGTAACACAGAATAGACTTCTCTGAGTAATTATTATAGTGCCCCATGTCTCTGGAGGGCACATTTTTTTAAACTATAGAACGTACGACAATGGCCTTTCTGATCATAAAAAGTAACTCCTCACTACTCTACGTGTGTCATATTCATCTGCTCCAAATACAACCACCCCCTACACACATGCTCCTTATGGATATGTCTCTGTGCAAAGTGTAAAGAATCTTTACAATGTCAAAACTGGAGTGGATAAAGTTTAAGGTGAAGTAACTCCATTATGAAGATTGCCCACAAGCACACTATCTATTGGGATAGAAAAAAAAAAGATCAACTAAGTGCCAAGACAATCTAAGGCTTGTCCGCTTTTGTTCATAGTAAAATCATCTTTTAAAATTGCATGTTCTTTATGGCAGAATTCTCCAACTCTGGTGATCAGGACTTCTTAGCATTTTTTTTAATGTAGGGTGGGCCTCTGGTGAATCCAGAATGTCTTATGCCAGCTAGCATTTTAGAAGGGCAGAGAGTTACAGACAGAGAGTCTTTTAGGGTTTTGCATGATGAACAAGAAATCTCCTTGTATCAGGAAGACAGAAAAATCAAGGATGTTCAGAATACGGGACTTTTATATCCATTATGTGGTGAAAAACCTCTGTGGAAGGAGGAAGCAGGGATTTGGCACAAGAGCAATCAAAGAACATGTGTTCGTATTGCACATTTCCAGTCTAAAAGCCAAGTGCAAGGAGTCTCAAAAGTGTACAGTGCAAAATTCTATATTTCAATAACATGAAGTTGAGCAAGAAAGAAATAAGGGGGTTACTCATGTCTGAAATATGGACATTAGAGGTAACAGTGGGCAAGCTTACCAAAATTAACAAATTCAAAGAGGAAACAACTTGAAGAAAAGGACCCAATGTCATATTAGAATAAAAGAGACAAAGAGAGCAAATAGTGCCATATTGAGACGTGTTACACAGCAGAGGGATGAAGCATAAAGCCTGAACAAGAGAACTTTTGAAAGAGGATACCTGCATTCTTAAACACAGATTTATAAACTAACGAACAAGAAATGGTCACTTGTTTTTTAAAGCATGGCTCCATTAATATGCCAAGTAAATGTATTTTTAACAGAAAATGTAAACATTCAAACCACATTGCAGGGCATTTTCACTTTCCTACAGAAACTAAACTTTCATTACCACTCACTTGTCCAACATTCACATGCATTCAGAAATTATTATGCGTAAGTAAGGATTTAAAAATTCACTCCATTTTAGAGTTATGTCTGTTTCATAACAAAATGTGGAAAAACGTATGTGATTTGAATACTTTCTGAAAGTACTGCAGTTAAGACATTACCTGAAAAACAGATATGGCACACACAGTCACCAGAATGACTACTCGGACATCCACTTTAGGTGTGAGTCTTCTGCGATAATAGTGATAATAGTGGCTATAATACTCCTCAGGATGATCAAGCATGTAATCGTAATCTTTTCGAGACTCTTCATCCTGACAAAAATAATACAAGAATAAATGTTACTTATTACAAAATAAACTGTAACATAATTCAAAGACCAGTTCTACGCCAGACTGCAGTCCATCATTGAGAAGTACCCAGAGAGAAATGTTAACATCCTGATGGAGGACTTCAATGCTAAGATCAGAAAAGACAACACTGGGTACGAAGACATCATGGCAGGCCGTGGACTATGGGACATGAACAAGAATGGCGAGAGGCTAACAGACCTGTGTAAAATGAACCACTATGTCATTGGTAGCAGCGTTGTTCCCCATAAGAACAACCACAAAGCTATTTGAGTATCACCAGACTACATAATTGAGAATTAGATTGATCACATCTGCATCAGTGCAACATTCAGAAGATCAATGCAGGATGTGATAGTAAAGAGAGGAGCGGACATGGCTTCAGATCACCACCCTGTTGTAGCCAAGCTAGAGCTGGAGCTTAAGCTGAAGAAGAACTGGATGACAGCACACACAGCATGACATAAGTATAACACAGCACTCTTGACAGAGACTACCAAGCCACTCTCTGAAGAAGAGTGGAGTACCTTGGAGAGTAAATGCAAAGAGATAAAGGACACAGTGATGTCAACATGCCAGGAAGTGCTTGGCCCCAAGAAGTACCAGCACAAGGAGTGGATCTCAGTGGATAGCCTGTGCAAGATCAACAACAGCCTGACAAGAGCAGAGAAGGACAGAAAGTGCCAACAGTGTACACAGAAGCAGATAGGTGAGCAAAGAAGAGTATCAGAACAGACAAGCGAAAATGTGTAAAGAACCTGGCAACAGAAGCAGAACAAGCAGCAAGAGAGGGCAAGATGAAAGAACTGTACACCACCACCAAGAACCTGGGAGGAAAGTACAGCAAACCAGAGCATCCTGTGAGGGACAAAGAGGTGGGTGATGAGCAACAGAAGAATAGATGGGTGGAACACTTTATGGAACTTCTGAATAGGCCAACACCACAAAACCCACCAGACATCAAACTAGCTGACGTGAACCTGCCCACAGATTGTAATGCACCAATTACATAAGACATTAGGAAGGCTATCAAACAACTGAGAAACAGAAAGGCAGCAGGAGCAGATAACATTCCCACAGAGGCACTGAAGTCAGACACAGAGACCATAGTGGAGATGCTTCTGTCACTCTTCAAGAAGATCTGTGAAGAGGAACAAGTGCTAGCAGACTGGAAATTGGGGTACCCTATTAAGATTCCAAAGAAAGGTGACCTTTGCAACTGTTCCAATTATAGAGGGATTACACTGCTGTCAGTATCAGGAAAAGTGTTCAACAGAGTTCTTTTGAACAGGATGAGAGACCAAGTTGACACCAAACTTCAAGATCTGCAAGCTGGTTTTTGCAAGGATCGATCAATCGGTGTGAATCATCGTTGAGCAGTCAATAGAGGGGAACTCGTCCCTCTCCATCAACTTTGTTGACTATGGGAAAGCCTTTGACAACGTGGACAGGGAGAACCTGTGGAAGCTTCTCAAACATTATAGCATGCCAGCAAAGATCATCATCATCAGAAGCTCGTAGGAGGGACTGAACTACAAAGTGGTCCACAGCAGGCACCTCATAGAGGCATTTAAAGTGAGGACCGGCATCAGACAAGGCTGTCTACACTTGCCAGTTCTCTTTCTATTGGCGATTGACTGGATCATGAAAACCACCACAGCGCAGAAAAGACAGGGGATACAGTAGGCATCTTGGACGCAATTGGACGATTTGGACTTTTCTGACAACTTAGCATTGTCTCAAACCCAACAGCAGATGCAGGGGAAGACTAACAACATAGCGGCCACCTATGTGCAAGTGGGGTTTAGCATACACTAGGGAAAGAAGCAAGAGCCTCAACATAAACGCAGTCAGCACCAAACCAGACATGCTGGGTGGTGAAGCATTAGAGGAAGAGGATTCCTTTACTTACGTGGGCAGTGTCATTGACAAGCAGGGCGGAATAGACGCCGACATCAGATCATGAATCAGGAAAGCACGAGCAGCATTCATGCAACCACTCAACACCAACATCAGAGACATGGGAGAACCATGTCAACCAAAGAACACCTTGGTGCCGGGAGTTGCAGGCAGGTATCAAGACCATGGGGATGACCTGAGAGAGAAGTTCAGGACAGAGATGCTTGGCGCTCACTTGTCGGAGGCCTATGCCCCAGGAGGGGTAGTACACATAAGTAAGTAGTACCGATAGAACTACATTGACAGGATAAGTGCCTCACTCAGGAAGAAACGACACATCAGTTGTGGACACTAGCAACTTCATCCTTCACAATCTTATTCCCTACTCGCTAACTCACAATTACATACTTAAGAAAAGGAAAATAATTCACGATTTTTTAACTGTTAACTCTAAATTGGCCCTGGATTAATATTGGAATGTGCATGTGTGTGTTCTGCCATGGACTTGCACCTCACCCAGAGCAGATCCCACTAATTCATCCATTGTAACTAGCATCCCTCTTCTTGCAAACTAAAGAAATATGTGAGTAAATGCATTGATAAAAATCAAAAGACGCAAGTAATTATATGGCACAAAAACTGAAATCACAAAAGACCTCCTGCCTTTAAAATAAACTGTCAGCCACACATTATAAGAGTTACGTCACCTTCATATCTAACCCAGATACTTCTCAAAAACTGTAATGGCCAACACTTCAGCTACACGACTTGCTACTTGATCCATTTTAACATAACAAATGAGCATATCCAAGCCCTACATATAAGGGTTTTGAATTTGTCCTTATGAATATTTAATTACACTTTCAATTACTTGTAAGTTTCTAGTTTACAATTTTTATGGTTAGAAATTTTTTCTGTTTGATTTACTTGCAGTAAATGAAATGGCAACGAAATGGAAGTTTCAATTATTATTCTACTTAAAAATTACCAGAACTTCACTTGCAAACTGGAAGGGCACTAGTCTGTGTTTGAGCTTGGTTCTGTTAGGCTTATTATATTATCTTACTTACTGTGAATATGAACAATAATTTAGAAAACATTTGCACACTTGGGGAAAAAAAATCTAATTTACCAAGAGTTTATATTTTCTTGTCACTCTACTGACCCTTAACTTCCATGAATGAATTCTGTTCCTTTTTAATCACATCTGACGCACTACTATAACAAAGATATAACGTTATATCATAAAAGTATCATTTCAACTATAAACACGTAACAACATTGAAGAGATGTAATGATCTGGCTTCAACCCCATAGTATAACACATAAAAAACAACAAATATATTAAAATTTTGAAGTCCCGTTTATTACAGAACAGAAACAAATCAAGGAGGTAAGATTAATTTAACAACTCACGGGAAAACCGGTAACTCCAATTGCCGGACCATCTAAAACAAAAATGCTCTAATCGGCCAATCAAATTTACAGTGGCATTTACGGATATGTCGTGAAGGATGAAGAAAGACTTCCAATAACTTCGCGCCAAATCAACCATTTCTGTATCTGTTTTTTTCCCTCAAATGGTTTGGAGAAAGGATCAGTTGCTAAAGGAAGGACCAATTCTGGAACGGGACGCCAACATTATCTCAAGGCATATTCAAAAATAGATCGAACTGCATACAGAACAGTAAATGCCGACCACTGGGAGAACACGAGACATCCTACATAAACTAAGTTATCATTAACTTTTCTGAAAGTGTACGTAATTTTTAAAGCCACTAAACAAATCCGTCCGGGCCCACCTGTAAACCACTTTACCTTCAGTGTCTCGTATGCAGTAGCTACTAGAAGAAACTTGCTGTGAGCACCTTCCGCCGTTTCCCCAGCCAGACCAGGGTCCCCCGCTCGGAACCTGTCCGGGTGATACTTTCTGGCGAGCTGACGGTAAGAGCGTGCTATCTCCGATTTGGAGGCGTCCCGAGGAACGCCAAGAACTTCATAGCAATCCTGAGTTCCGCAATAAAGACCCTCGATTAGTGCGATTGCAGAAGGGAGAAAAGAGCTAGCGAAAAACAGATAAATGAAAACCGGTCTGCTCTTCAGACGCATGAACACCGTGGGTACAGCCATGTCAGCACTCCGTCACGCCTCCTTGACGTCCATAAAAGGCGCCCGACATATTCCGATGGCTTCTGGGAAATGTAGTACTCGATTGGTGAAGAATACACGTACAGTGAAACATCTGCCATAATAATCTAGCAGAGACTCTAGCTGCTGAGTTTCATTGACGAGCCAATCAAATGGGCTGTTCTGCTGACCCCCTGAATTGCGGAGTTGCGAAGGTCTGAAGCAGGAACCTTCTAAAATCTGGGCTACTTTTGCGTTGTGCGCATGTGCACAGTATTCACGCGTCAATCCAAGAGTACCTGTAACAATCAACGGACTCCTTCTCCAAGAGTGGGTGCGAGTTCGTTCATAGCGCCATTAAAACGTGAAATGTTTCACTCTTAACGTGGAATTGAGTTTCGCACGTTTAAGGGTGTACGTGATATCCTCCTAATTCCACCCTTTTGATGTTTACGTATATGACATATATTTTAGATATATTATGTAGATGTTAGATTTTAAGTATGAGGCTATGCTGTCTTTGTCTTTATACTTTAGTCACTCAGCTTGTCTGTAGACTGGTGCTGAACTCAAGTAGTCTTGACTGACACAGACCAAGGAGTCGTTGGGGGGTAAGGCTTCTGGGGCTTTATCTTTTGGCATCTGACATGTAGCCACTGATCTTCTGTAGGCCAGCTGTGAGTTCTCCCGTTTCAAAAACTCTAGGGGACCCCCTCCCGGTCAGCAGGGAGCTGAGGCTAAGTTCCCAATAAGTGCTGAAGCTACTGACGCCCCTGGCATAGATTTGTGTTGATTTATTTTCTTAAATGTTTCCCACATCTCTCTTGGACCTGATGGACACCATACATAGTTTTGGTGAACAAAGATGCTGCACTCTGAATACCTTTCCTGAAAAGTACTTCACCAGATATCAGTAATGGCTGCTATTTATTAGATAGTTCAACCATAAGATGATTGGTAATGGCAGTCCTTTTATACACTGTATACAGTCTTCTGTTGACTGATCTGCCTTTTGCCATTCTGTAGTAGAACAAAGCCTGACCATGTGCAGCCGTCACTTCTTACTGATACACAGGCAAAGACAAAACCCATTTTTGTCTGTGATAGGGAATGTGGGGTAAATCCTGTCATTGTCATTACAAGCAGCTTCACTTCTCTCATTGACTATTTCCTCCTTGGAGAAACTGTTGCTAAATTCTTCATTAAATGTGCCACAGAAAACCTTCATCTAGTATGATTCTATGTCACAATGCATGGCTGCTACTTTCCCAAGCAATTGTTACTCTTCTCTATCCATCCATTAATTATCCAACCTGCTATATCCTAACACAGGGTCAACAGGGGTCTGCTGGAGCCAATCCCAGCCACCACCGGGCACAAGGCAGGAACAAATCCCTGGGCAGGGCGCCAGCCCACTGCAGGGCACAGGTACCCACACACCAAGCACAGACTAGGGACAATTTAGGATAGTTTAGAAATAATTCTTGTAGAAACTGGATTGATGCTTTGGGTGCAACTATTTTTTGCAACAGGATTTGCTTAGGCAATTTTTCATTTTTTTAAATGACTTAAAGAACACAGTTCAAGTACCTAATATAGGAGTAACCTATTTCTACAACTAGGCCCCTGGTAAGTTAAATGACAAATTACAGTCACAAAAGAGAGTTAGTGGTAAGGACTGAAAATGAAACTTTGAGATCATTCTGGCTGCAGACCTCAAGTAATCTGTGACACCATTCAGAGGCTTGTGACTGGAGATGGATGTGACATACTGAAGCTTTGGAACGTCCACCTTCCAAGTGTTAAATGGAAGTGACCTTGATGTTCAATTCTCGTAAACACCTTTCACGTTTTGTTATTGGGATCATTATTTGATCCTTTGTTGAAATTGTGTACCCCTTCTTTTTCATTAGGTTCCTTTGCTTCATCTGTGTTAGAACATATGCACGCCATTCTTTTTTTTTTTTATTATGCTTAGTTGACACATGCCAATCATCTGTGGAACATGTGTCAACGGAAATGTTATGCTCTGCGGTCCAGCAACATATTGTACACTCCTCTCCACATAACCCTGAACTGGATTAAACAGGTTGGAGAATAACATGTTATTCTTTCCGCTTAAACATTTTTCATTTATTCATTGTGTTGTACCTGCAGCCTGTACAACTCCCTCCTAGATTAACTGGATTTAATAATGGAAGAAGAGCACTACTTAATGTTTCACTCTGAAGTAACTTAAAAATCTAGATGGTCAAATGAAAGAAATGATAGGAAATGTTAAAATGCAGAAAGAAGTAAGATTTTTGAAAAAAAAAAGCCCAGATATAGTTTTTAAATTTCAAAAAGGACTATTGAATACTGTAGATATTGCTCAGTAAATTGTGAACCAATTGTGTGAGTATTAAACAATAGCTTGCTACAAAGTGTGGGAATTAATTTCATGATAAAGGAACCTTAGAAATGGAAACACCTAGAAATGGAACACTATTCCCAGTTTTGCTTTTAATACTATAATTACTGTCACTTCTATTATTATTATTAGTATTATTATTATTAATAATAATAATATATGCTTTAATTATTATTATAGGTAATGATCAACAAAAATTAAGTTGTGGATTTTTGGGGTGTTGAACCTCACCTGATATTAAGTGTATCAAATCAGCTTTGTGTGTGCTTTTGGCAACTTGACTGGGCAAACGGAAAGGGAAATGTCTCAGTGACTCAGATTGTGCTCAAGGGGCTATAACATGGTTTAGGAATACAGAAAACAGAATCCTTCAGCCTTCATTTTTTAACTTTATTTAAGAAAACAATTTCTTGTGCCATACTGGGATTAAAACTGTTACATTTTTACCAAATAACTTCTCTGTCTTTGAAAAAATGCATTCACCAAGGATGGATGTTATTGGAAAAGAAAGATAGATTTTGAAAGACAGTACAGATACGGATATCCAGCTGCTCTTTATGAATTTGGTGTGTCATCTTTTCACACACAGAGAAAACTTTGTGCTCCACTAATGTAGAGGACTGGATAGTATTAATAAAGCTAGGAGTGTAAATAGTTGGTATACAGTAATTAGGTTAGGTTAGTCTTCATTTTCTCTCTTAAGAAGAATGTGTCTTGGCTCTCTGGTACATTAGGTATTATCTCTGAATTTTACGTGCACTGTGTCCCAGTTCAACCCATATCTGGCTGAACTTGTATATGCATATATCAAAGATTGTGGGTTCTTTCCCATTTCTAATCCCATTTCCCATCGGGATTAATAAAGTATCTATCTATCTATCTATCTATCTATCTATCTTCTTTCTTCTGACCACGTTGCGATTCCAGAGAGCTGGCCGAATCAGGGCTCTCAAATGAAAATGCCATTAACAGACATTTCAACATAAACCCAGCCTATGCAGGCTTAAAAAGAAGGACACCTAAATAATAAAAAGGACTTTATGACCAACACCCTCCAAACTCCACCTTATTGACCCCCCCCTTGCACCCCCACCCTCTCATTTGCTATATATCTACTTTGATTCCTGTATGTTGTGGGGCCCTTACCTGTCCAGGATGCCTCTATAGTGGAAGGACTTGGGGAGAAAGCATATTCAAGGACTTACAGTGCATCCGGAAAGTATTCACAGCGCATCACTTTTTCCACATTTTGTTATGTTACAGCCTTATTCCAAAATGATTAAATTCATTTTTTTCCTCAGAATTCTACACACAACACCTCATAATGACAACATGAAAAAAGTTTACTTGAGGTTTTTGCAAATTTATTAAAAATAAAAAAATTGAGAAAGCACATGTACATAAGTATTCACAGCCTTTGCTCAATACTTTGTCGATGCACCTTTGGCATCAATTACAGCCTCAAGTCTTGTTGAATATGATGCCACAAGCTTGGCACACCTATCCTTGGCCAGTTTCACCCATTCCTCTTTGCAGCACCTCTCAAGCTCCATCAGGTTGGATGGGAAGCGTCGGTGCACAGCCATTTTAAGATCTCTCCAGAGATGTTCAATCGAATTCAAGTCTGGGCTCTGGCTGGGCCACTCAAGGACATTCACAGAGTTGTCCTGAAGCCACTCCTTTGATATCTTGGCTGTATGCTTAGGGTCGTTGTCCTGCTGAAAGATGAACCGTCGCCCCAGTCTGAGGTCAAGAGCGCTCTGGAGCAGGTTTTCATCCAGGACGTCTCTGTACATTGCTGCAGTCATCTTTCCCTTTATCCTGACTAGTCTCCCAGTCCCTGCCACTGAAAAACATCCCCACAGCATGATGCTGCCACCACCATGCTTCACTGTGGGGATGGTGCTTGGTTTCCTCCAAACGTGACGCCTGGCATTCACACCAAAGAGTTCAATCTTTGTCTCATCAGACCAGAGAATTTTCTCCTTCAGATGCCTTTTGGCAAACTCCAGGTGGGCTGCCATGTGCCTTTTACTAAGGAGTGACTTCCGTCTGGCCACTCTACCATACAAGCCTGATTGGTGGATTGCTGCAGAGATGGTTGTCCTTCTGGAAGGTTCTCCTCTCTCCACAGAGGACCTCTGGAGCTCTGACAGAGTGACCATCGGGTTCTTGGTCACCTCCCTGGCTAAGGCCCTTCTCCCCCGATTGCTCAGTTTAGATGGCCGGCCAGCTCTAGGAAGAGTCCTGGTGGTTTCAAACTTCTTCCACTTACGGATGATGGAGGCCACTGTGCTTATTGGGACCTTCAAAGCAGCAGAAATTTTTCTGTAACCTTCCCCAGATTTGTGCCTAGAGACAATCCTGTCTTGGAGGTCTACAGACAATTCCTTTGACTTCATGCTTGGTTTGTGCTCTGACATGACCTGTCAACTGTGGGACCTTATATAGACAGGTGTGCCTTTCCAAATCATGTCCAACCAACTGAATTTACCACAGGTGGACTCCAATTAAGCTGCAGAAACATCTCAAGGATGATCAGGGGAAACAGGATGCACCTGAGCTCAATTTTGAGCTTCATGGCAAAGGCTGTGAATACTTATGTACATGTGCTTTCTCAATTTTTTTATCTATATATATAATTCTCTAAGCCGCCGCCAGAGCAGGCAAGACACCCATGAAAGCACGCAGGAAGGAGCCACGCCCACCAACTCTAAGACCATTGGATACGACGAAAACTTGCAGAGCCACACCTACCAACTCAGACGCGACGCCTCGGAAAACACGCCGTCATTTCTATTTGTCTGTGCTACAGTCCACATGCAGCTCTGAGCCAAGTTGACTTTTCAGTTACGACGCACGACCGCGTGCAACATCGCAAACTGTTTTACACGCTACATACAGCAATTCGCATCCGCGACAAACATGCGTCTTCTTAGATGGTCCTGGAGGAACACGGAAAACGTTTCCCCGCCCACCAACACTCCTTATTCCCTGGCCCGCGTCCACCCTCGCTCTCTAGGCATTCCCACTGCCTGCTCATGTGCCCGGACGCAACAACTTACCGACCACCATGTAAGTCGCTTTCGTCTGTGCTAGGAGTCCACATGCACCTCTGAGCCACATTGACTTTTCATTATTCTTTTCGGTTATGACGCATGCCTGGAAGGACCGGAAGAGGGATTACCCCTCCTCTGGACCACGAGAGGGCAGTCACCCTGGTTGGTATGGGGACCACGGGAACAGAGCATGGAAGCTCAACCCTATAGGGGCCCATGGTCACCGCCAGGGGACGCCCTGATGCCTGAAAAGCCCTGGACGTCAGCACTTCCGCCACACCCGGAGGTGCTGACGGAAGAAAAAACCAGGGACACGCAGAATGCTTCCGGGTGCTCCTGCAGCACTTCCGCCACACCAGAAGCTCATTGGGAGGCACCTGGAGCATGTGCGGGTGGACATAAAAGGGGCCGCCTCCCTCCATTCGTCAGCTGGACTCGGGTGGAGGTGGATGTAGCTCGGAGGAGAGGAGTGGAGGCGGTGAATGAAGGCATTGGAAGAGGCCTGGACTGAGGGTGCGTGGTGCAGAGGCACTGGGTTGTGCAGTACTTTGTAAATAGTTAAATATGTACAATAAACGTGTGTGTGGTTTTGAACCATCAGAGTCTGCCTGTCTGTGTCCTGGCTGGTTTCCACAATATATATATATATATAAACATAATAAAATAATAAAACAGAACTGCTAGACTGGAGGTAAGATGGCGATTTTAAAGGACCGAAGAAGAAGTTACGTCATCATGGCCGGAACCGGAAGAGACATCATCTAAAGCGCTAGAACCAGAAGTGACGTCATCCAAGGTGCTGGAACCTGGTGGGATTTCCTAGGAATGATCTGCAAGGAACTGAAAAAGACACACCCTGTCACCCCCTGGTCTGATATTATCACTACTCAAGCCCTTTAGCTGTCTCCTATTCACATGTGTGTTACAGTACATGTATATATATATAGTTTTCCCAGGGTATTCATGCATTCAGTTAAAAGCAGGAATTTGACTTTTGCATATGAGGGAAGCAGTGGTCCATGTTAAATTTCTTTCTTCTGGAAGGGGTCTAAATACATTCTGAAGGTACTGTACTTTATATATAGATATACAGTATAAGTTAAGTTAAGTCAAGTGAAGAGTCTTTATTGTCATATTATACATACACAGTGTTTCAGCATACAGTGGCACTGAGAATCTTCCCCAGGACCACAGTGTAACATATACACAAACAGTACATATATAACTTAACACAGGACCAATGAAAGACAAGGAAAAAAAAAATTATACCATAATGTACTTTACTAAACTATACTATACTAATAGATACATGAAAAAATAACAGGTAAATAAATAGATAATGATAAATTTAAATACACTAGATAGTAATAAATAATTTAATGAAAATAACTAATAATATAGTAGCAGATGCCCTATATATAGATAAACTACTAGGAACAGATCTGGGGGGAGTGAGGCAGCACAGAGTTCAGAGTCTAGATGGACAAAGGGATAGAAGGTGTTGCAGTACCTGGTACTACTGATTTGAATGTTATGGTATGGTACCTTCTGCCAAATGGAAGGAGGATAAGGAGACTGTGGGAGTGATGGGAGCATTGTCAACTATGCTGAAGGTTTTACAGATACGACGCCCAATAATTATGCCCTTAATAGAGCAGAGAGGTCCCAAAGATCTTTTCTGCTGTATGTATCATATGTTGTAAAAACTTTTGGTCAGAGACACTTCAGTTTCCAAACCAGACAGTCATGCAGCTGGTCAGAACACTTCTGATGGTGCCCCTATAGAATGTGGTAAGAATTAATTTACAGGGAAGGGCATTTAGGACTAAAGTCAGGAAGCACTGTATTATCCAAGGAGTCATGTAGTTGAAACAGAAAGCTGAAGAAAATGGAGACACTGCTGTGCCTTCTTGGCTATGGAGGTGGTGATAATTGTCTAGGTGATATCAGCTGCAAGGTGCACACCAAAGAATCTGTTGCTCTTGCCCAATTCAGCTACAGAGACCTTGATGTGGAGTGGGGTGTGGGTAGCATGGGACTTCCTGAAGTCAACAATTATCTTTTTCTTCTTGTCCATTTAAAGACAGAGTGTTGCACTTGCTCCAGTTCACCTGTCACTGTATCTTCTTTCTATAAGGTGACTCATCCCCATTGCTGACAAGAACCACCACCATTGTGTTATCAGCAAACGTAATGATGGCGTTAGAGCTGTATGCAGCCATATAGTTGTGGGTTAGCAGAGTGAACAGACATGGGCTACGTTCACTGGGGACTGGTGCCAGTGCTCAGTGTGATTGAGCTGAAAGTGATGTTTTCATTTTGGACTGTCTGGAATTTCTGTGTTAGGAAGTATTGAAGACTATCAGACTCGACTTCCCTATGAGCATCTCTGGGATGATAGTGTTGAGTACTGAACTGAATAGATAGATAGATAGATAGATAGATAGATAGATAGATAGATAGATAGATAGATAGATAGATAGATAGATAGATAGATAGATAGATAGATAGATAGATAGATAGATACTTTATTAATCCCAGGGGGAAATTCACATATTCCAGCAGCAAAAATATTAAAGAGTAATAAAAAATGCAGATAAAAAAAACAGACAATAACTTGAATAATGTTCAACGTTTACCCCCTCTGGTGGAATTGAAGAGTCGCATAGTTTGGGGGAGGAATGATCTTCTCAGTCTGTCAGTGGAGCAGGACAGTGACAGCAGTCTGTCACTGAAACTGCTCCTCTGTCTGGAGATGACACTGTTTAATGGATGTAGTGGATTCTCCATAATTGATAGGAGCCTGCTGAGTGCCCGTTGCTCTGCTACGGATGTCAGACCGTCCAGCTCTATGCCAACAATAGAGCCTGCCTTCCTCACCAGTTTGTCCAGGCGTGAGGCATCCTTCTTCTTAATGCTGCCTCTCCAGCACACCACTGCGTAGAAGAGGGCACTCACCACAACCATCTGATAGAACATCTGCAGCATCTTACTGCAGATGTTGAAGGATGCCAGTCTTCTAAGGAAGTACAGGCGGCTCTGTCCTTTCTTGCACAGAGAATCAGTATTGGCAGTCCAGTCTAATTTATCGTCCAGCTGCACTCCTAGGTATTTATAGGTCTGCACCCTCTGCACACAGTCACCTCTGATGATCACGGGGTCCATGAGGGGCCTGGGTCTCCTAAAATCCACCACCAGTTCCTTGGTTTTGCTGGTGTTCAGTTGTGAATACACACACACATATATATATACTTGGGGGCTTTTTCCCCCTGCTTGCTTTTTTCGCCCCCCACCTGGGGCACGCTACGCGCCAGCCACTTTGCATCTCTGCCACTCGCGTTGTGAAGGAGGGGTGGTCTGAACACAAGCTAAGGAGATGCGGTCTGAACAGCTGCTCTCACCTAGCTACGTGTTCTGCTTGTTGGGCTGCGCGTCGATCATTTAAAAGCCTGTACAGCAACTGTCCTTTTGTCTCACTGCCTTGTCTCGTGGGACGTCAAAGTGTCTTTCTGAGAAGATCACGTCTCGACCCAAGATTTTTTTATTATAATAGAGAGATGTATACAGTATATAGAAGTGAAGGTCTGTGATACTGTTTGATATTTATAGCTAGTAATCCACAAAGGAAGAAAATGAGTCGTGTATCTTAAAATAGTTTTTTATTCTTAAATTGTTGAAGATCTACCAGGTGTCATCATGAGAGGACAATGATTAGACATACAAGAATCAAAGGAAATATGTAGCAAATGAGGGGAGGGGGTAGGTGGGTATAAGAGGTGTGGATTAGTAAGGTGGGTGCTTCTTAAAGTCTTTTTTCATTATTTGGATGTTCTTGTTTTTAAGTCTGCATACAGTATACTGGATTCATCTCCAAATGTTTTTTTATGGCGTTTTCTTTTGATAGCCATGAAGAACATCACAGTCTCTGAAATAAACACTTACTAATTCAACCGGATTCACGTTTAACAGGGCAAATACTAAGAGTGCCATTGAGCTGGATGAATCGTGGCTATAAAATGAAAATGCCATTAACAGACATTTGGACATGAACCCAGCATATGCAGGCTTAAAAAGAAGAACATCCAAGTAGTGAAAGACTTCACCCTCTGAACCGCCCCTTAACCTTACTAATCCACCCTTCTTACCACCCTCTTCCTCATTTGCTATATGTTGCCTTTGATTCTTGTACTGTATGTCTAATCATTTTCCTCTGATGAAGACACCTGATAGATGTTGAAAGCTCGGGAATAAAAGACAATACACACACACACACAATTAGAGAGGTGCGTCTATTAAATAACGTGACTGATTAAATAACTCACATTTATTTATATGTATTACAAATTTAATGCTTGTCTCCTTCAATATATTCCCCATTTACACTAATATATTGCTGCAGTCTTGTTCTCCACTGGTCGAAGGCATGGAGCAAATCAATTTCTGTCAGCAGTTTTAACACATCCGCCGTTTTCTTCTTTAAGCATCAACTGACTCAAAACGTGTTCATTTAAGCACTGATTTAACTTTTGGGAATAGATAAAAGTCGCACGGTGCTAAATCGGGAAAACATGGCGGATGTTCAAGTGTAGTAATGTGCTTGTTGGTCAAAAACTGCTTTACAGTAAGTGCTGTGTGAGCAGGCGCATGGTCTTGGTGAAGAATGAAACCATTTTCCCACAGTTGCGGCCGTTTTTTTCTGACTTTTTCTCTCAGCTTTATCAAAACTTCCTTATAATAATACTGGTTAACTGTTGGGCCTTCTGGAACCCATTCTTCCAAAATTACACCCTTGATATCGAAAAACACAATGAGCATGGCTTCGAATTTTGACTTGCTTTGACGAGCTTTTTTCATTCTTGGTGATGATGGTGTTTTCCAGTGCATTGACTGTCTTTTGGTTTCAGGATCATGCTGGAAGATCCAGGTTTCGTCACAGGTGATTACTTTATGAAACACAACATTCCTTGCGACGTTCTTTTTGCTCTGGTGTGAGAACCCTTGGGACAATCTTTGCACAAACTTTCTTCATGTTAAGATCCTCATGCAAAATTTTCCATGCAGTGTCTTTGTCAATGTTCACGGATTCAGCTATCATTTGAACACTGAGTCGGCGGTCTTTTCGAACAATGTGACTGATTTTTTCTACATTTTCTTCGGTTCTTGAAGTGCAAGGTCGTCCAGGGCGTTCATCATCTTCGACATTCTCACGTCTCTCGCTGAATGTTTTGTGCCACTCAAACACTCGCGCACGAGACAGGCAGTCATTCCCATAAGCTGCAGTAAGCATTTGAAAACATGGACCCCGTGATTATCTGAGGTGACTGTGTGCAGAGGGTGCAGACCTATAAATGCCTGGGAGTGCAGCTGGATGATAAACTGGACTGGACTGCCAATATCGATGCTCTGTGCAAGAGAGGACAGAGCCGACTATACTTCCTTAGAAGGCTGGCGTCCTTCAACATCTGCAATAAGATGCTACAGATGTTCTATCAAACGGTTGTGGCGAGCGCCCTCTTCTATGCGGTGGTGTGCTGGGGAGGCAGCATTAAGAAGAGGGACGCCTCACGCCTGGACAAACTGGTGAGGAAGGCAGACTCTATTGTAGGCACGGAGCTGGACAGTTTGACATCTGTGGCAGAGCGACGGGCGCTGAGCAGGCTCCTGTCAGTCATGGAGAATCCACTGCATCCACTGAGCAGGATCATCTCCAGACAGAAGAGCAGCTTCAGCGACAGACTGCTGTCACTGTCCTACTCCACTGACAGACTGAGAAGATCGTTCCTCCACCACACTGTGACTCTTCAATACCACCCCTATGGGGTAAACGTTAACATTATTCAAAGTTACTGTCTGTATACCTGCATTGTTATCACTCTTTAATTTAATATTTTCTTTATCAGTATGCTGCTGCTGGAGTATGTGAATTTCCCCTTGGGATTAATTATCTATCTATCTATCTATCTAAACCTAGCATTTTTTCGGCACACTACAGAAAACACAACCAAACTAAATGGTGACTCACAATCAACTGAACGTAGTAAGAGTGTTGCTGATTGTCATGTTCAAGGTCACCACGCATGCAGTTATAACCGGTTCTGACTGCATTGTTTACTAAGTGGAATCACAGTCTCATTATTTAATAGACACATCCATCTCTCTCTCTCTCTCTATATATATATATATATATATATACACATATACTACATCTTATGTACACATTTTATTTATTTATTTTCCTCTGCTGTTCTGATTGACCATGCAAAAAAGCATTTCATGGTACTAAGTACACATGACAATAAACTACACATAATATAACTTGCCTATGCTTACGGGGAAAAAAAGCCATCAATGTATACCCAGACATTCGAATGGCATTGTGGGTTATCGCGTTGAAACGGAAGTGGAGTGGCCGACAGCACGCGAGAGACAGAGAGGGGGAGAGAGAGAGGTGGGGGAGTCAGGCGCCATTTTATTGGAACAGAATTGTGGAGCTGAAGGGTTTATTGAAAGAAGGCCGAGAAAGAGTTACTATTTGACAGACTCGAGGAGACAAAAGTCTGTTCACAAGTTCACACAAGGAACGGGTTACGGGAGGAGATGGCGGTGGATAGGAGAGACGATAAAGGTATTGTTTTGTCTGTATGTGTGCGCGCATGCACACTTGCCACTGATGAAATGCAATTTAGGACGATAGAAAGCTACGTTTTGCATGTCACGACCAATGTAATGTTAGTGGTTTCTTATTTCAAAATGGGGCCTCGGTGTGATTAAGAACGTCAGCGATCACGGCGAGTATTTATTTTCGCTTGTACGGATAACGCTGAGAGGTTTTGTTTTTTGGGTCAACGCTGCAGTACACAGACACAGCCTAGGCCGATGATCGAGCCACCAAGTGAGCGCATTCTGTTTTTCTCGACTGCCTGCAGGCAGGCTCAGACTTTAAAATGGAGCTCGGCGGATGTGCTGGTGGTCCACCTAAGATTTGCAAAACTGCTGTACATATTTCTGCACCTTTGTATTTATGTTATCCGTCCATTTTTTGTTTTTACATTTCTGGACCTTTAGGTTCTGTTTGCATGCACATACGTGCAAAACGCTGCAGTAAGTGCTGTCGTCAGTTCGGTCGTAAAGGTTCGAGTATCCGTTTAGTTTTACTCTTTGCAGGGATCTCAATTTGGCCGAAAAAAAATAAACTCGTACTTTTGTGTAGTTTTTGAACAGTTGCTAGTCTGCAGTTGAGCTCTTTGTTTTAAAGTAGCAGTTAATGACATTTGATGTGTTTTACATTATCAACAGATTGATGTCTGTCAAACTGGCGTCGAAGGTATTTATTTTGACTGTAAATATTAAGCAGTTTTCTAATATCATGGGGTGGTGGTAGAGGTGAAATTAACATTCGTAGAAATTTTGAAGTGTATTTTATATGAACCGATTTTCAGCCCCAGGTTTTGTGAAGAATGATTTCCTGTTTCTTTGTCGCCCATCTAGTTTGCTGTTTACCTCGGCCTTTTCCTTGCTGAATTAATCATGTGATTATGTTAATTTCAGTACACGAGTTTGCTTGATCCGTCTCCATTCTTCTTGTCTGTTTATAACGACATAATCCTCATACTTTAGTAGAATTCACCCGATTTCCGGGTATTATGTTGATTTTCAGAATATTATTCGCATGCTGTTCCTTTGTTTAAAATGTGTCTCCTATCTGAAAAGTGACGCACTGGTCCTGGTGAAATTCTAAATTTGAATGTGCACAAAATGACTTGGTAATTTTTCTTCTTTAGCCCAAGTGTTCTGGAGAATTCAGACGCTTCGTAGGCCTCTTGTACTGTATATCAATTTTTTAACGTGCTATGGTTTAAAAGGTCATTTTTGTCAGAAGTACATTTACAGTTGGGTAAAGGTTAAATAAACACCTTTGTGGACAGATGTTGTACATACAGTTTTCTTTTCAACCCCAGTCCCCCCCAGACACACACACGGCACACTTGCAGGTAATGAGCATTAAACCATTTTCTTTAAATGTTTAAGAAAGGCAACTCACTTGTGATTGTATATGGCATCAATGGGAAGTTTCTTATGAATGTCCCTTGAAGTGATCAGTCCCAATGGCACAATTTAAGGAAGAAGATATTAATGCTGTTCATTTCCCATGGGGATTTAACAATCACCTTCTAATTAATGGCTATGTCTATTTTATGTACTTTGTTGTAAAGGCAGATAATGTCAAATTCCGTTACATTGAAATGTAATGGCAATAAAGCTCTATCTCAGTTTATTGTGTTTCATGTTACTTTCAGGTTGGTGTTGTGGGAGAAGTGTGAAGACACATGATATGCTTGATCCATGTAAAACACAAGTACAAATTAGGTCTGTCTTGTTACATTAAATAAAAGGAAACCTAATTGCATTGAGTTTGTATACCATTACATACAGATCGGCGACAAAATATTTTTTCTGTCTGTCTTGCTGCCCAGATTAGTTAAACTGTGATGGAACAATGACCTTTCTCCTTGCTCATTAATAATAACCAACAGTGATGTCAGCCTGATATGGCATTGTTATGGTTTCATTTTATTTGGAGCAGTACATTTCATACCAAAAAAGTCACTTTTCTCCTGAAATGGCCAGGTGCCATATAAAAGGGTTAAACTCAGAAAATTTCCACATTGCATGAATGTGGAATGGAATTATTAAAGAAAAAAATAAATAACCTCAACATCAAAAATGTAGAACTTGTCATTTAACAATATTGTAATACATTGATTTGCTCCAGAAATCTGTTGTTAATTAAAGCAAATTGTCAAAAAAAAAAAACCAAAACTAACTTCCTTGTTAGCAGCTGCTTACAGTGGGGTGTCAATGGGCCTTCAGAATTAATGTGAATCAAAAGCCTTAAAGGAGTACTTTACCCAAAAGTTTTTTTTTTATTCAGTACCCCATGTTATTTGTATTAATGGGGGGAGAAAAAATTGTAATCTTCTTTTTTTAATGGAGAACAGATATAACCGTTTATAATTCGGTGGGCTTTGATGCTACCAAATGGGTTTTCACAATACCAAAATTTCAAACTTAGATAGGATACTAAGAAAAGTAGGCTGTAGAGTCAGTAACATGAAAAATGAGTGTTGAAGTAATTTTAAAATCAATACTTTGCTATTTCAATACTTTTGATAACCCTAACCATCAGCATATTTTGGGGAATGAAGTGAGTTAGACTGCTAGACTTTTAAGGCTCTCTTCTTTTAGTACCCCATTGGATGAAAGCTGCCGGAGAGAATTGTTTTAATTTACAAGTAATGGTTCACTTAATAGAAGTTCTCCCAACAAATGAACATGAATATGGGGAGAAAACAATGGAAAAATGAAATTTTGTGAGTAAAAAAGAAAGTTGACTTTGATTGTGGCGGGGGAAAAGTTCTTTTCAATGCTATGTATTAAATCCTTTTTGTGGAATTTTGGTAGTAATGATCATGTGTGACCTCAGAGCAGACATGTACAGAATATGAATGCTTAACTCTTTTCACGTATAGGTCTGTCTTGTTTATAGCTTCTTCTTTCTCCTGCTCCTGTTAGGGGTTGCCACAGCAGATCATCTTTCATATCTTTCTGTCCTCTGTATCTTGTTCTGTCACACCCATCACCTGCATGTCCTCTCTCACCACATCCATAAACCTTCGCTTAGGCCTTCCTTTTTTTCTCTTGCCTGGCAGCTCTATCCTTAGCATCCTTCTCCCAATATACTCAGCATCTCTCCTCTGCACATGTCAAAACCAACGCAATCTCGCCTCTCTGACTTTGTCCGACCGTCTAACTTGATCTGACCCTCTAATGTTCTCATTTCTAATCCTGTCCATCCTTGTCACACCCAGTGCAAATCTTAACATCTTTAACCCTGCCACCTCCAGCTCTGTCTCCTGCTTTCTGGTCAGAGCCACCATCTCCAACCCATATAACATAGCTGGTCTCACTACCGTCCTGTAGACCTTCCCTTTCACTCTTGCTGATACAACCAATCCACCCTGCATGCACTCTCTTTTTCACCTCTTTCTTCCACAATCCCTATTACTGTGTACTGTTGATCCCAAGTATTTAAACTCATCCACCTTTGCCAACTACTCATTGCATCCTCACCATTCCACTGACCTCCCTCTAATTTACACACATGTATTCTGTCTTGTTCCTACTGACCTTCATTCCTCTCCTCTCTAGAACATATCTCCACACAATGCAACCCCTTCTCTAAACTTCTCCATCAACACCCTCAGAGCAAGCATCGCATCTCTGGTGCTCTTTTCTTGGCATGAAACCATACTGCTGCTCACTAATCCGTACTTCTAAAATTTTTATTTTTATACTGTATTAAGGATTTGTTCTGTGTATTGTATTGTATTGACCCCTTTCTTTTGACACCCACTGCACGCCCAACCTACCTGGAAAGGGGTCTCTCTTTGAACTGCCTTTCCCAAGGTTTCTTCCATTTTTTCCCTACAAGGTTTTTTTTTGGGAGGGGGGGGGTCCTTGTCTTCTTAGAGAGTCAAGGCTGGGGGGCTGTCAAGAGGCAGGGCCTGTTAAAGCCCATTGCGGCACTTCTTGTGTGATTTTGGGCTATACAAAAATAAATTGTATTGTATAATCATCACCTAGCTTCCACTACTCTTTCCCATAACTTCATGCTGTGGCTGTTCAATTTTATCCCCCAGTAGTTACTACAGTCCTGCACATCCCCTTATTCTTAAATATCGGCACCAGTACACTTCTTCTCCACTCCTCAGGCAACATCTCACTTTCCAAGATTCCATTAAACAATCTGGTTAAAATCTCCACTGCCATCTCTCCTAAACACTTCCATGCTTCCTCAGGTCTGTCTTTTTTATAGCTATAAAGAAAAAATGTGCATGGTGTAACATTTAGCTGTGTTCAAAGACTCGTTTAACTGTTTTGAAAGTTAAAACTTTTCAAAATTCTGTGTAATCCAAGACAGATATCAGCATTTTTTTATATATAAAATATCAGATTGATTACAATTTTTAGTGATTTACTTATGACATTATTTAATGGCATTTTACTATCACATATTTGATAGCAGAGCCTATGTAGTTTTCATTCATTGGTCAAGTGGCCTTTTTTCAAATGAAAAGCGCAGTACTGTGTGAGGGGGGCTTACTGTTTGTTTGACAACTTTCATTTTCCAGGGTTATTTATTTCACAATATTTTACCAACAAAATACACGTGAGCATATGACTGGTGACTTGATATGTGGGTTATTAGACACACCAGTAGACCCACGATTCTGGAAAGAATCGCAAATCCAAGAATGGCAATCACTTTCTGTACCCTCCGATATTTGGAGGGAAGAAAAATCATGGAGGGTGGGTGCGTCCTGGGAGAGTTTTCATATAATTAAATAAATATATTTGTACTAATGCGGTTTCTTTTTGGAGCCGTGACGTGTTTCAGAAGCGTATTGTAGGCACCTGCATTCATTGTTTATATCCATGCGGTCTTGTTTCTGTTTTTCTATGGCTGTGTCGTTAGCTAGAAGTCGTTTGCTGACGGCGGCGGATTCGTGTGCTGAAGTGACCATGGCGGCGGATCCGGGCATGGAGGGCTACATTACTAAACGAAGGTGGTATATGCGGTGGTGTGGGCGGTCGCGTTCGGGTGGCAATTCTCCAAAGAATCGCAAATGCAAGAATGGCAATCACTTTCTATTCCCTCCGATCTGTGGAGGAATGAAAAATGATGGAGGGTGTGAGCGTCCTGGTAAAGTTTTCATTTAATTAAATAAACATATTTGTACTAAAGCGGTTTCTTTTTGGAGCTGTGACTCATCTGGTTCTGGTGTTTCAGAAGCGCGTAGGCGCCTTCGTTTATTGTTTTTATCCATGCATTCTCGCTTTTGGCAGCGGTGGTAGTGTGTACGGCTTGCCTGTTGCCTCTGGCATCTGTGCATATATACTGTACAACCTGGCATGCACGCTTTACCTCAGGTTTAGTTCACAAGTCGTAGCCATACGGGCTCATTTTTGTATTTCTAATCGTTGAGCTGTTTCTTTTTGGAGCCGTGACTCCTTTGCCTGTGCTGTTTCAGAAGCGCGTTGTGGGCGCCTTAGTTCATTGTTTTTATCCATACGGGCTCGTTTTTGTATTTCCGTTAGTTGAGCTCTTTCATTTTGGAGCCGTGACGTCTTTGTTTCTGGTGTTTCTGAAGCGCGTTGTAGGAGCCTCTGTTTATTGTTTTTATCCATGCGGTCTTGTTTTTGTTTTTCTGTGGCTGTGTCATTAGGTAGAAGTCGTTTCCTGTTAGGAATCATAATTCAACGTACTTTTAATACTGAATTACCGTTATGTGATTCAAATATGCCACACTGACTGCTGGCACAGTGGATTAGAGCAAGTTTAGTTTACAGGTTGTGTTGTTTGGGCACCACCTACCGACTCTGGGAAGCCGCTGGGTTTGACTCTGGGGCACTGAGGCGCTCTGCGCCTGCGCCTCGGTGCGTCCTGCGTCTGTGCATATAATTATACAACTGTCGTTTAGTAATATAGATGAGATTTTTTTCATAAATATTTTTGATTGTGTTTGTTGTTCTCCAGTGGTAGTCACTAATTGGTTCCACTCTATCAGACTATGTTTTGTACTTTGTGAAAACGGAAGATAAAAATTTTTTCTCAGCCTTCACTACAAAGTACAAAGAGTATGTAACACATGAAAAATTAATTATTCCTTTAAACAATTTTTGAAAAAGCACCCAATGAAAAGTAGAAATCTATGTCGAATCCTGCCTGTGAGTGCACAAGGAGTTGATAGGATTTTGCCCTCATGACAGTATGTGGGAGTCTGTTTTATGGTTAGGCGAGGATGTGGAGAAAAGATTATTATAGTAAAAGCAACTGTTCTTTGGGCAAAGTTGAAACCCAAAATTTAATCAGTAGTTAAGGTTGCACAACTTGTCTCTTTTAAAAAAAAAAAAAAAAAAACTTGCAGATTATTTTTAAATACTACTTTTTGAAATGTACAAAATTTGTACAGAACTCTTTATTTGAGATATCCCAAATGGAAGCTGAACGTTTCTGAGAAATCTTTGTAAAGGATAATTGTACCAAATTTCAAAGAAGTGACTCTACTGGGAGCCAAGTTGTTTCACTTGGGTAGTCAGACAGATAGATAGGCATAACAGTGACAATTGATGCTTTTGTATTTCATGCAGATGGGCCCCGTTTGGTATTTGTGTGGACCCTGCAATGGATGGTGCCTTGTCCATATTTGTTTTCTTGCTCTGTTGAATTGTTTTCAGTACTCTGAATTGCAGGGAAAATGACAAAAAAAGTATCTATCTATCTAAATAGTGTATATTTGAGTAATATTAATGACCTAGCTAACTTCTGAGTAAAATGTTCACAAATTTGCAAACCATGATCAATTCTGTATACCGGCAAGAAACGTAAAAAAGTTCATAGAAAAAATAAAGGTGCATTACTCAGATTGCATAATCCACATTTCATTTATCCAGTTCTAAGCTCAAATTGAGCAAACTGTATTCTTTTTTTTTTTTTTTACTAATATATGAAAAAAATGAGTGGAGTATTAATTTTGTTCAAAATTAGAATTTTTTTTAGAATAAATTAGCATTTTTGTTGTGGTTACAGGGCAAATTCCGTTAGAACAAATTGCATGGGAATGAAAAAATAATTTGTTATTAACATGCATTCATTATAATGGAATGGGAACATAGTATGGTCTTTCGGCACATACAGTTGACAAAGCTGACTGTGGAATGCCAAACTTGATGGCAATGTCTGTGTTCTACTTGGTAGTATCAGTGGCAGCAAGAAATTATTTTTTCTGGAAAGTAAATTGCTTTAGTTACATAAACATTTCTCCTCTATTTCTATAGGGTATGGTCAGTATTATTAGACTTCAAGGTCTAATAACCTTGGGGGGGTTAGGGGTCCCTCTTGGTGTCTGGAGCATGCACCCCTTTAGTCACCAATGTGGCACTCCTCGTTGTCCATAATGCAGACTTTCCTGAGTGAGCACCCCTTGATTTACATAAACAGCACCCCTCCATGTCCAAACTGTGCCCCCCCCTTAACTTTGTTGCCTAATAGATTGACAGGTGTAGAATTTCACGGGGATCTGAATTTTTCACTACACCAGCTCTTTGTGGCTGCTGTCTATTCTTTTGATCTTTATAAGATTATTGTGTGCAGTTGTTCATAGGGTAAAATCTTCATGAATTTATGAATCTCTTTGGAAAATTTTTGACTAGAATAAACATGAGGGAAGCTCATCAGTCAGCACTTTTGCTGAAAGGTGAGCCAACAATTAATCCTCTCTCTGATCTAAGTGAAGTCGATCCATACCTCAAGAAACCTGGAAATAAGTGACAGAGGCGAGCTGCTAACCTTCAGAGCTTTACAAGTACAGTACACCTGAATTTGTTTGACAGTCTTCTTGCACGGAGATACACCTACAGTGTCTGGTCTGCAGTAGTCCTTCTCAAGCTGCACAGCAGCTGCACAAGTGTGACACTTGTAGAGTAAACCAAATGGCATAAATGTAAGCTGTAATTAGGGTTTTTTTGTTGTTGTTTTTTTTTTTTAACATTAGTTTGGTAGGAAGTTGGCCAGTACCAAAAAAAAAAGATTTAATATGTGGATTCCTTTAAAATGGAGTTTCTTTTAACAGTAACAGAATTTGAGCTGTATTTTGTAGCTGACAGTAAACTTATTGCATCTTATTTCTATTAAGCTTGTTTCATTTTGATCTTGGAAAACATAAACAGTTCTTAAGGGTCTTGGAAGTCTTCAATACAGCTCTACTTTTTGTAGCTTGTTTGTATAATGGTCAAGCATAGGAGTGTCGCATAAAATTTTACATACGTGCTATATGTCACCTACTTGGGTACTAATTTGGTACTAAAGTTCCTAAAACATAGCAGTACCAGCTTTTTATCAGTATTGGTGCTGCACTCGTGGGTGACTGCAATTAGAGAAATTACTTTGGAAGACAAAATAGACGTGAGAAAAAGTAAGAAAGAACTAAATCTAAAAATATATCCCTGTGATACTGATACAGCACTGCATCAACACATGTCAAAAAGACTGCAGAGGTCATATCTGGAAAAGCTTTTGTGTTCACACATGCATATTTCAGCACCTGAGTGCAGGAATCATACTTGTTTTAAAAAGCAAAACACACACAAGGGGTTGAGTTATTGCCACTTTTATCCCATTATGGAATTACATCAGGAAAAATGTGTGTGTGGTTTAAGAGTGAAATTACTTATCAAATGAGGTATGAATCATTTAACTTGTATTGTCACACATTTACAACCAGAGATGAAAAGGTAATGAGATGAATTGCTTTAAAATAGTGTCCTACACAGCCATGTGTTAATACGAAAATAAAATGTATTTAGTGCTTATGTGCTTCAAACGACAAGGCACATCTCCCTATTAATACAACATTTACTGTTTTAGAAGAGACACATAATCAACAAAACACGCAGTTAGCTGGACAAATAAAACGGCATATATCACTAAATGCAAATATGCAATTACTAGATTTTTGTCATTTGTTTGGCTTTTAAAGTCATACTGTTGTTCATTAGTATAAACCTGAAGTGAAAGCATATGCTATATATTTGATTGGTACATTGATGAATGTATTTCTGTCTCACAGTTGCTCATTTGAGTACAGGTAATTATAAGTAGTCCACTTCATTCACTTTTGTTGTGTTTAGGACTGTCAAGCAAATATCACTATTTGAATATAATTCAAATCTTTGTGAAAACATTCTTATTCGAAAACACATTGACATTTGTAAAATGTTTTTTTTTTTTAATTGTCATTTATAAAACAATTATTTTTCTACTTCACTGCTCTACTTTTTGGTTAGCAGGTGTACTATCAACAAATTTTAAGCACTTCTCGAGCACCCTAAAAGTATCACTTTGCTTCTGATTCTGTTCAGTTTCACTTTTGAATGTGAGATGCTCGATCTTGCAATTTGAGTACACATTTGTATTATTTTGTAGCAGTACTCCAGTGTTTTTTTCCTTTTTGGCTCTGCATCAACAAGTTAATGTAACACAAGCAATGAAAGGTAACCGTTTATTTTCATATTTGCATATACGAGTATTGCTGTATCAGCCATGTCTGTGGGAACATTGTGAGCAAGTGGCATCAATAAATATGTTCATTTTCTTGCTCTGTCCACAGTGTGTCATCACACATTTTTTCCCCTCATCAAATTGATTCTGGCTGTGTATTTTGTATTTTAGTTTGTGTGCAATAATTGATGCCTTTCCAAGTGCATTTGTATCAATTTTTGTACCTAACTGAAATTATCAGGTGCAGCTTTTTTATGATTTATGTATTTTCCCGAATCACATGAAGTAAAAGCATTGTGAGTGATCATGTTTGATATTTTTTTGGTGTTTTTTTTTTTTCCTAATTGTCAGCAGAAGAGAGACAGCAATTCACATTTTGGCAACAGGATTCAATAATGTATATAATAGTGACAAGATTTATTGAGGTATAAAAGATATGCAAATATAGGAAAGTCCGAATCAGGAGACAGTGCGCAATTCACACTAATGTTAAATGGCATTTAACAGTATAAAGGGGATTTTTTTTTGTTTTTAAAACATAATAAAAAATTTTAAAAAATCAAGTTTTGCTTTGGCTTTTTATTTCGAAGCACTGACTTAAAATGTTTTTTAACTTAACATGTTTATGCAGTATATTTTGAGTGACAATGTCATGTGATGCTATGTCAATAATATGTCTGAGTAACTCATGGAAATGAATAAGATTTTCTTTAGTAATGTGCTTACTTTGTGTTTAACATTCAGAATAACGTGAATCAGGGAATTGGATACATTTTTGACTTCAGGTTTACTCAGATGCCCATCCAATGATGTTTCAGTGGAAAAAAAAAGTCAAATTCTTTTCCAAGTGACTGAAAGTGTACCAACATGTTATCTTTCAGATGGTGAACTTAATGTCCTTGATGATATCTTGACTGAAGCACCCGACCAAGATGATGAATTATACAATCCAGAAAGTGAACATGACATGAACGAGAAAAAAGGCAAGTTTGCATAAATGTGTTTTTGGTGACAAGGTGGCAGTGTGAACCACTTTAGACAAACGTAGAGTGTATGCGTTCTTAACTGACTGTGGTATACTTGTACTAATCGAGTGCCAATTTAATTTCTATTTGGATTCCTTATACAGTGGGGCAAAAAAGTATTTAGTCAGCCACCAATTGTGCAAGTTCTCCCACTTAAAAAGATGAGAGGACTGTAATTTTCATCATAGGTATACCTCAACTATGAGAGACAAAATGAGAAAAAAAATCCAGAAAATCACATTGTCTGATTTTAAAGAATTTATTTGCAAGTTATGGTGGAAAATAAATATTTGGTCACCTACAAACAAGCAAGATTTCTGGCTCTCACAGACCTGTAACTTCTTCTACAAGAGGCTCCTCTGTCCTCCACTCGTTACCTGTATTAATGGCACCTGTTTGATCTCGTTATCAATATAAAAGACACCTGTCCACAACATCAAACAGTCACACTCCAAACTCCACTATGGCCAAGACCAAAGAGCTGTCAAAGGACACCAGAAACAAAATTGTAGACCTGCACCAGGCTGGGAAGACTGAATCTGCAATAGGTAAGCAGCTTGGTGTGAAGAAATCAACTGTGGGAGCAATTATTAGAAAATGGAAGACATACAAGACCATTGATAATCTCCCTCGATCTGGGGCACCATGCAAGATCTCACCCCGTGGGGTCAAAATGATCACAAGAACAGTGAGCAAAAATCCCAGAACCACACGGGGGGGCCCTAGTGAATGACCTGCAGAGAGCTGGGACCAAAGTAACAAAGGCTACCATCAGTTACACACTACGCCGCCAGGGACTCAAATCCTGCAGTGCCAGACGTGTCCTCCTGCTTAAGCCAATACATGTGCAGACCCGTCTGAAGTTTGCTAGAGAGCATTTGGATGATCCAGAAGAGGATTGGGAGAATGTCATATGGTCAGATGAAACCAAAATAGAACTTTTTGGTAAAAACTCTACTCGTCGTGTTTGGAGGAGAAAGAATGCTGAGTTGCATCCAAAGAACACCATACCTACTGTAAAGCATGGGGGTGGAAACATCATGCTTTGGGGCTGTTTTTCTGCAAAGGGACCAGGACGACTGATCCGTGTAAAGGAAAGAATGAATGGTGCCATGTATCATCAGATTTTGAGTGAAAACCTCCTTTCATCAGCAAGGGCATTGAAGATGAAACATGGCTGGGTCACAAACACACCGCCCGGGTAACGAAGGAGTGGCTTTGTAAGAAGCATTTCAAGGTCCTGGAGTGGCCTAGCTAGTCTCCAGATCTCAACCCCATAGAAAATCTTTGGAGGGAGTTGAAAGTCCGTGTTGCCCAGCGACAGCCCCAAAACATCACTGCTCTAGAGGAGATCTGCATGGAGGAATGGGCCAAAATACCAGCAACAGTGTGTGAAAACCTTGTGAAGACTTACAGAAAATGTTTGACCTCTGTCATTGCCAACAAAGGGTATATAACAAAGTATTGAGATGAATTTTTGTTATTGACCAAATACTTTTTTTCCTCCATAATTTGCAAATAAATTCTTCAAAAATCGGACAAGGTGATTTTCTGGATTTTTTTTCTCATTTTGTGTCTCATAGTTGAGGTATACCTATGATGAAAATTACAGGCCTCTCTCATCTTTTTAAGTGGGAGAACCTGCACAATTGGTGGCTGACTAAATACTTTTTGCCCCACTGAATTTAAGACTATAGCATCTGTTAAAGTTAATTTTCTCTTATTTAATTAATATTGTTTTGTAGACTTCCTTGAAGGGAAAGTACACCCTTTTTGAGGTGTGAGTTCATTATGATAATTGTATAAAATGGGGATATTCTGAACCCATTTATGTTTAGTTCAATGATAATTGCCTTATTCTGCTAATTTTCAAAGTGTCTCAGATTAGCTGCAAAGTTCATTCATTAGCCACGCTATCGGCATTATATCAGAATTTGCCATCACACTTAAAAGTTTTTTTTTTTTTTTTTTAAATAATGCTCTCATCACGATGGATCTTGGACCTTTCAGTTTATCTGTCTGCAAATGATGCATTAATAATTCGTAGTTTTTGGGCAAGAAAAATTATTTAATTTTTAAATCTATTTTCTGAAAATTCAAGTTAAATTACTTTTTTTTTTGCCCAGACATATTAGTATATTTATTTCCATATTTGGCAAATTTCCACATTGTCAAGAGTGGTAAATATCCCTTTTTATTTTACTGGCATTTCTGGTTTACTTAAGTGATACAGCTGGATTATCAGTGTAGAGAAATTATATTGAAAATTATTGTGACATGCCTTGCTTTCAGAATATCTGCACAGTAAATTGTGGACGATTTGCTTCTTATTTTTTTTCATAGCAATATTTTTCTGTATGATAGAATAAATTTGGAGTATTCAGGTTATTGGTATGGGGGTTTTAACAGTTGTTGGTTCATTTGAAGCTTATTTTACCAGGGTAATGAACCGTAATAGGTACATGTCATTTATGCATTATTTGAAATCTTAGATTCTGATTTTTCTGAAGTTATTTTGCAAAGGCATTTTCTAGCATACTTAGAGTTTATCATGGTGATCAGTAATCAGATGCACTGTTTGTATTATGTGATCTATGTGTAGGGCTAAAACTAATAACTGTTTCGCTAATTGAGCTCATCAGTCAATTGTTGTGATTAATTGGGTTTTTTTAAACATCAAATGTTTGTGCAACCCTGTATACATTTTTTTCCCTAAATTATTTTTATTACTTGCACAATACTGTCCTACGTAACACTAGTACAGGTATACTGTAAAATTACATTTGCCAGAAAAGTGAATTAGCAGCACTTCTTGTAACTAGCTATAAGGTATACAGTGGGTATGGAAAGTATTCAGACCCCCTTCAATTTTTCACTCTTTGTTATATTGCAGCCATTTGCTAAAATCATTTAAATTAATTTTTTTCCTCATTAATGTACACACAGCACCCCATATTGACAGACAAAAAAAAGAATTTTTGAAATTGTTGCAGATTTATTAAAAAAGAAAAACTGAAATATCACATGGTCCTAAGTATTCAGACCCTTTGCTCAGTATTTAGTAGAAGCACCCTTTTGAGCTAATACAGCCATGAGTCTTCTTGGGAAAGATGCAACAAGTTTTTCACACCTGGATTTGGGGATCCTCTGCCATTCCTCCTTGCAGATCCTCTCCAGTTCTGTCAGGTTGGATGGTAAACATTGGTGGACAGCCATTTTTAGGTCTCTCCAGAGATGCTCAATTGGGTTTAAGTCAGGGCTCTGGCTGGGCCATTCAAGAACAGTCACAGAGTTGTTGTGAAGCCACTCCTTCGTTATTTTAGCTGTGTGCTTAGGGTCATTGTCTTGTTGGAAGGTAAACCTTCCTCCCAGTCTGAGGTCCTTATCACTCTGGAGAAGGTTTTTGTCCAGGATATCCCTGTACTTGGCCGCATTCATCTTTCCCTCGATTGCAACCAGTCATCCTGTCCTATAAAATATCACGCAGCCGATCCAATCAGATTTCGGTAAATGAGGTAAGACCTAAAACATAAAACACGAAAAATCCAATCGGGTACTGAGATGCGGAGACCAGCTTCCCCATTGTTGTGCAAGTGTTCACTCTGAGGATGTCAGATTTGCAATTAAGAAAGCTTGGCCCGGTAAAGTGTCAGTCATTGAAGGGGTTTTCCTAAATATACGAATTTTCATGATATTACAATACGTTGACTATTAAAAGTAGATTTATTTTCGCGCACATTACGTCAGTTGCAGGGGAGAATCTGCAGATTGCCCACTGTTGTGACAGAAAATTAAACGCATATTACGGACAGCAAAGCCAGTATTACTGTCAGATAATATTACAGGCATTATACAGAAAAAAATTACTGGAGGTAAAAGGTCCCTTGCCATTTAATATAGACTGTTCCTACTGATGTTTATGGACTACTGTTCTAGCGCCCGCTATTGTAACGGGCTTAATGTCTAGTTTTTGTAATAAAAGCCAGCAATCAACACTGAGATCCACCTCTGGTGTCCAAGATTTACTCACATGCATAATATAATAATCAGCTAAACCCTTCTTTAATATGATACAATCTAAACACCTGGCAAAGAAACACTTTTTATCATAAACAGCAAAACCTTTCCAAAGGATCTAAAAAAAACAAACAAACACACAAACAAATCTGCTCGATTCTCTTTTTCACTTTAACACTTCTGACTGGATATCAGTGCTGTTAATTTAAACATCCAATGCAAATGCTCTTGGTGTAAATTAAATTAAACCTCCCTTGTATGTTATTTTTGCCTCCTTTTTGTAACCACTGCATGGTAAACCATATCTTTGTATTTCATGTTTTCTGCATCAGTAAATTCAAGACTGACAATGTTTGGGTTAGAATGAGTAAAAACTTCTCAACATCACTTTTTTTTAAGGTGGCTATTGTTCTAACAATTTCCAAACAGTTTTACTGTTGGAAGGGCGGATTAAATAGGTTTATTGAAACTGTCATTCAATAATAAATAATAATAAAGAATATATTATATACAGTGGGTACGGAAAGTATTCAGACCCCCTTCAATTTTTCACGCTTTGTCATATTGCAGCCATTTGCTAAAATCATTTAAATTAATTTTTTCCCTCATTAATGTACACACAACACCCCATATTGACAGACAAAAAAAAAATTTTGAAATTGTTGCAGATTTATTAAAAAAGAAAAACTGAAATATCACATGGTCCTAAGTATTCAGACCCTTTGCTCAGTATTTAGTAGAAGCACCCTTTTGAGCTAATACAGCCATGAGTCTTCTTGGGAAAGATGCAACAAGTGTTTCACACCTGGATTTGGGGATCCTCTGCTATTCCTCCTTGCGGATCCTCTCCAGTTCTGTCAGGTTGGATGGTAAACGTTGGTGGACAGCCATTTTTAGGTCTCTCCAGAGATGCCCAATTGGGTTTAAGTCAGGGCTCTGGCTGGGCCATTCAAGAACAGTCACAGAGTTGTTGTGAAGCCACTCCTTCGTTGTTTTAGCTGTGTGCTTAGGGTCATTGTCTTGTTGGAAGGTAAACCTTCAGCCCAGTCTGAGGTCCTTAGCACTCTGGAGAAGGTTTTTGTCTAGGATATCCCTGTACTTGCCCGCATTCATCTTTCCCTCAATTGCAACCAGTCGTCCTGTCCCTGCAGCTGAAAAACACCCCCACAGCATGATGCTGCCACCGCCATGCTTCACTGTGGGGACTGTATTGGACAAGTGATGAGCAGTGCCTGGTTGTCTCCACACATACCGCTTAGAATTAAGGCCAAAAAGTTCTATCTTGGTCTCATCAGACCAGAGAATCTTATTTCTCACCATCTCAGAGTCCTTCAGGTGTCTTTTAGCAAACTGCATGCGGGCTGTCATGTATCTTGCACTGAGGAGAGGCTTCCGACAGGCCACTCTGCCATAAAGCCCTGACTGGTGGAGGGCTACAGTGATGGTTGACTTTCTACAACTTTCTCCCATCTCCTGACTGCATCTCTGGAGCTCAGCCAAAGTGATCTTTGGGTTCTTCTTTACCTCTCTCACCAAGGCTCTTCTCCCCCGGTAGCTCAGCTTGGCCGGACGTCCAGCTCTAGGAAGGGTTCTGGTCGTCCCAAACGTCTTCCATTTAAGGATTATGGAGGCCACTGTGCTCTTGGGAACCTTAAGTGCAGCAGAAATTTTTTTGTAATCTTGGCCAGATCTGTGCCTTGCCACAATTCTGTCTCTGAGCTTTTCAGGCAGTTCCTTTGACCTCATGATTCTCATTTGCTCTGACATGCATTGTGAGCTGTAAGGTCTTATATAGACAGGTGTGTGGCATTCCTAATCAAGTCCAATCAGTATAATCAAACACAGCTGGACTCAAATGAAGGTGATCTCAAGGATGATCAGAAGAAATGGAAAGCACCTGAGTTAAATATGAGTGTCGCAGCAAAGGGTCTGAATACTTAGGACCATGTGATATTTCAGTTTTTCTTTTTTAATAAATCTGCAACAATTTCAAAAATTCTTTTTTTTGTCTGTCAATATGGAGTGCTGTGTGTACATTAATGAGGAAAAAAATTAATTTAAATGATTTTAGCAAATGGCTGCAATATAACAAAGTGAAAAATTGAAGGGGGTCCGAATACTTTCCATACCCACTGTAGCTTAACACTTTCTAGGCAGTTCTGGGCATCAAGGTAGACTCTCTAAACATCTATAAATGTTGCCTAGAGTGAATTGTTTCATTTCATCTGGCAGATAACAGTAAAAACTATGAGCTGGCAATTCATAGCTCTTTTTACTTAGATCATGGCATTAATTATTGGTTCTTACTATTATCAAAGGAAATACTACACAAGTTATTTGGCATAGTGGTGTTGACTTGAATTCTACCCTATCAGGTAAGGGTGTTAAGATAACAGAGGAAAGTGTCATTAATCAAGTACTGCTGGATTATCCCTAGGTGTGACTGAGACATGCTGATAGTTTTATTTAGTGTTGTTCCCAAATTACAGTTGTGCTATGCAACAATTTTGTTTTTATGCTAGGGGGCTTTGCCCCCTGCTTGCTTCGCTCGCCAACCCCCGGGCCTACACTACGGCTAGCCTCTTTGCAGTTCTGCCAATTGTGAATGGGGATGCGGATGTATTTAAACAGATTTTTATTTTTATGGGAATTGTTACACATGCATAATAGAATTAACTTTTTTACATTACAGTGAGTAAACATATTAAAAAATAGTAAAACGTAATAATTTGAAAGCAAGTTATGTTTCATGATGGCTTTGAGATCAACACACAAATCTATTATAAAAAAAAAAAATCCTGGGAGAGACAGACTAGGGAGACGAGACGTGATCTTCACTAAAAGATTACGGAAGACACTTAAAATGCCCGCGAGACGAAAGAGATTGGCCACGGAGCGTCTCACAGGGACCTTAAACATGAGACTTTGTGCCAAGAGATTGACTTGGGACCATCTTGCTGGGAATTAGAACATGAGATTCTTGCAAGACACGCCCTACTTACAGCCAATATCAAATAAGACCACGGGCAGCAAAACACTCAGTCGTGTAAAGGCTTGAGCACACACAGATCCAGGGCTCTCAAAGCATATAAAGCGTTTAAGGACAATACATTATAGATGAAACGTCGACGACTAAGCAAAGAAGAAAGAGCAGCACGGAAAAAGACTCCAAAAGAAAAAGAATAAAGAATGCTAAAAAGAAAAAAAATAATCTAGGTGCAAATTCAGAAAATAAGGAAAGTAATAATCAGCCCGGAACAAGTGGAATTGAAAAAAAGCGTGTACAATTGGCCTCAGAATTAAAAGACAAAGTAGAACTTCACAAAGACGTTCAAAAATGTTGGCGCTGTACACATGCAGAGCAAGTCAGAGATTATGAAAGCAGTGGAATTCGAAAGGCTAAAAAAAAAAAAAGGCACGATATACGTGGAGAAAGTTAAAGAATATGAAAGCAGGAAAATTTAAAGTATAAAAAAAAAGAAAGTAAAGATCGCAGTAGCGCAAACAAACGGAAATTATTACTCGAAAAAAGGGAAAATAATCACCACGGACCAGGTGTCATTGGGGGGGAAAAAAAAAGTAGGACAAAGCGAGGTCAGAAATGAAAGACAAAAAGTACAAAACAAAGTAAAACATCATAAAGAGGTTAAAAAACAAGGGGGCCAAACACATGCAGAGCAGGTTATAGATAATGAAAACAGTGGAATTCAAAAGACTCAGAAAAAACGTAGGTGTGAAACACATGCAGAGCAAGATACATAATATGAAAGCAGAAAAAAACAAAAGTGTCAAAACAAAGAAAGTAAACATTGCATTAGCGCAAACAAAGAGAAATTATTACTCGGAGAAATAACGAAAAGGCGAATAGATATCGAATATATGGACATAGGTAATATGTCAGAAGTATGTAAATATTGTAAGGCTTTGAAGTCAGAGAATTTCAAAAATGGGGTTTACCTCACATGCATGTATTGGTTACTTTGCAAAAAATTATTAGCTGCTGGTGATGTAGATTGTTTTGTCTGTGCTGAAATTCCAAACAGAGAAAACCTATCCTGAATTATGGTACAAAGTCATTAAACACATGTCTCACGGATCTTATTTAAAAGATTCAGCATGTTGGGACTTGAAGATTCCAAATATTGTTTTTACCGAAGTTCTGAAATAAAAGTGAAACTAATGAAATAGCAACAATTCAAAGAAAAAAAAATCTTAAAAGTGTGTACCCGGAAAACCAAACGCCGGAGTTGGTGAGCGAAGTGAGCAGGGGGTGAAGCCCCCTAGTACTTTTTAATCTTACACTTCTACTGTAAGACTTCTGTAAAAACAATTTTTTGAATTAAATTTTCATCAATATCACATTGATTCTGTGTTTGGATTTTCATTGTGACAACTCAACGTACAACTGCCCGTGATTAAATTTTGTTTCTTTCTCTCTATTAAATAAAACAACTTTTTTGAATGTTTGGCTCTGAGATTTGTTAATTATCTTTGCAAAAGCTATTCTAATGGGAAACTTAACATATCAATATGAATGGCATATCAAGATCTCCTTTGTTGTCTAAAGTTATCCACGGAAGATTTACTACATTACCTTTCTTGGATACGTCCTCCTTTCTACAGTAATTCATGTGGTGGAAGACCGGATGGTGTTAATGGTTGTAGGTATTCTTTGGGATATTGTAAGTTGATGTTTTCATGTTCTTCACGATCACCACCAACTGTTAAAGCATAGTCTATTGATACACATTTAACCAATTTTCTGTGTAACCGATCTACATTTTTGGTGTTAATTCGTTTGACTTCATTGTTTCTCGGTTCTCGGTGCTAGGATTGCCAGTGTACTCATTTTTTCTGTTGATAACCCTTCGTGATGACATTCTTCAATAAGATTTGGACATACAAGTCTTCTTTAATTGGGAACTTAAAGTGAGGAAAACGTTAAAATGTAAGAGCTGAGAGAGCAGGAACTGTGTCTGTCAAAAGCATTCACATGAATGAGAGGTGAGAGTACCGTGTGCGTGGTTGAAAATGTGATTAACATTACTGTTGGTCAGTAAAAATATGTAAGGAAATCATCTCTCTTATTATATAAAAAAAAAGTCCTGAGATGACTTTTTAGCCTGGGGTGAGATGTGACTTTTTCAGGGAGATACTTTCAAGTCCCACAAGACTTTGTGCCAAGAGATTTAACCGGGGCCGGAAATAAAAGACAAAGAATAGACGACAAAGTAGAACGTCGTAAAGAGGTTCAAAAACGTCCGCGAGAATTAAAATTTGTTGTTTGGTAAAAGTGAAATCCACATACACAAGCGGCAGAGATGCGAAGTGGCTGGCACGTAGCGTAGGCCAGAGGGTTGGCAAGTGAAGCGAGCAGGGGGCAAAGACCCCTAGTAATTAATTAACAACAAATTATTGACAACTATTTTAATCATCTGTTATTGGTAATTACTTTCTGTAACCCTGCCTATGTCTGTACATTAGCACAGTTAAGGTAAAAGGATTTTTCTCCTGTCCTCCATAGATTGGTGTCCAGAAATATTAATTGCTTTTATTTTTTTTTCTAATACAGGACCAAAGAGAAAAAATGACCGAAGTGAAAATAACGAGAGCAAAAGGCCAAGATCGTCAAGTCATTCCACCAGAATGACTGTTCGTCGGTCTTCAGCAGGTAGTAGCAAAAAGCCTGTGAATTCAAAAAGTAGGCATACTTCAGATTACAAGAATGAGGATTACCACTATGAGAGAAACAAAGACAGCATTGAAAGGAAAAACCGTTCTGCAAGAGGAAGCAGCTCCAGGGATGTTCATAAGACTCATCATGAGAAGACTGTGAGTAAAATTGTTTGTTAGGAGATGCCTAATATTTTTGCCTACTGTAGAAGAGGAACCTGTTAAATTGTTCAACATGTACATTGAACACATTTAACTAAGTAAAGGCTGCTGGACAGTATAATTGCCGATGCATACAGTATGTGTGGTGAAAGTATATTAAGTATGAGGAAGTGAATTGATAATTTTATTGAGTGTTAGGAGACAAGACTCTTCATTATTGAATGAGAGAGGAAGATCTTCAATTCATTAGCACCTGTTTAAGTTATGCTGATTCATCTGGAAATATTAAATATTTTTATGTTTGCTTTGTACATTTTTAGCATATGACTGGATAATGAACATGGGGATTATCCAATACAAGTTATGTAATCATTTTTTCTGTCTTCCACGGTTTTTACATTGTTTACCATGGTACAACACAGGTCACCATTATGTTCACATTATTTAAATGCTTCTCTAATTCTACATGAAAACACACAATAAGAATTTTTTTCTTGGCCATCACTACAAACTACATGAGATACAATATCTCTCAAAAGTGAGTACACCCCTCACATTTTTGTAAATATTTTATATCTTTTCATGGGACAACATTGAAGATATGACACTTTGATACAATGTAAAGTAGTCGGTGTACAGCTTGTATAATAGTGTAAATTTGCTGTCCCCTCAAAATAACTCGACACACAGCCATTAATGACTAAACCGCTGGCAACAAAAGTGAGTACACCCCTAAGTGAAAAATGTCCAAATTGTGGCCACCATTATTTTCCAGCACTGCTTTAACTCTCTTGGGCATGGAGTTCACTAGAGCTTCACAGGTTGCCACTGGAATCCTCTTCCACTCCTCCATGACGACATCACAGAGCTGGTGGATGTTAGGGACCTTGCGCTCCTCCACTTCCGTTTGAGAATGCCCCACAGATGCTCAATAGTGTTTAGATCTGGAGACATGCTTGGACAATCTAGCATCTTTACCCTCAGTTTCTTTAGCAAGGCAGTGGTCGTCTTGAAGGTGTTTGGGGTCGTTATGTTGGAATACTGCCCTGCGGCCCAGCTTCCGAAGGGAGGGGATCATGCTCTGCTTCAGCATGTCACAGTACTTGTTCGCATTCATGGTTCCCTCAATGAACTATAGCTCCCCAGTGCTGGCAGCACACATGCAGCCCCAAACCATGACACTCCCACCACCATGCTTAACTGTAGGCAAGACACACTTGTCTTTGTACTCCTCACTTGGTTGCTGCCACACACGCTTGACACCATCTGACCCAAATAAGTTTATCTTGGTCTCATCAGATCACAGGACATGGTTCCAGTAATCCATGTCCTTAGTCTGCTTGTCTTCAGCAAACTGTTTGCAGACTTTCTTGTGCATCATCTTTAGAAGAGGCTTTCTTCTGGGACGACAGCCATTTAGACCAATTTGATGCAGTGTGTGGCGTATGGTCTGAGCACTGACAGGCTGACCCCCCCACTCCTTCAACCTCGGCAGCAATGCTGGCAGCACTCATACGTCTATTTTCAAAAGACAACCTCTGGATATGACGCTGAGCACGTGCACTCACCTTCTTTGGTCGACCATGGCAAGGTCTGTTCTGAGTGGAACTTGTCCTGTTAAACCACTGTATGGTCCTGGCCACCGTGCTGCAGCTCAGTTTCAGGGTGTTGTCAATCTTCTTATAACCTAGGCCATCTTTATGTAGAACGATTCTTTTTTTTCAGATCCTCAGAGTTCTTTGCCTTGAGGTGCCATGTTGAACTTCCAGTGACCAGTATGAGAGCGTGTGAGAGCGGTAACACCAAATTTAACACACCTGCTCCCCTTTCACACCTTGAGACCTTGTAACACTAATGAGTCACATGACACCGGGGAGGGAAAATGGCTAATTGGGCACAATTTGGACATTTTTCACTTAGGGGTGTACTCACTTTTGTTTCCATTAATGGCTGTTTGAGTTATTTTGAGGGGACAGCAAATTTATACTGTTATACAAGCTGTACACTGACTACTTCACATTGTATCAAAGTGTCATATCTTCAGAGTTCCATCCATCCATCCATTTTCCAACCTGCTGAATCCAAACACAGGGTCATGGAGGTCTGCTGGAGCCAATCCCAGCCAACACAGGGCACAAGGCAGGAACCAATCCTGGGCAGGGTGCCAATCCACCGCAGGACACACACAAACACACCCACACACCAAGCACACACTAGGGCCAATTTAGAATTGCCAATCCATCTAACCTGCATGTCTTTGGACTGTGGGAGGAAACTGGAATACCCAGAGGAAACCCACACAGACATGGGGAGAACATGCAAACTCCACGCAGGGAGGACCCGGGAAGCGAACCCAGGTCTCCCAACTGCGAGGCAGCAGCGCTACCCACTGCGCCACCGTGCTTCACTATCTTCAGAGTTGTCCCATGAAAAGATGTAATGAAATATTTACAAAAACGTGAGGGGTGTACTCACTTTTGTGAGATACTATATGTAACTAACAAGAAAGGTAATGTTTCCTTCTAGTTGATGCATAGGTTGTTCTAGCTGGGTTGAGCTGTCCACTTGCCATTTCTGACAACGTGACTAGCCATGCATTGTCTGCTTAGCTTTTTTTTGTTTAAAAAAGCGGTCAGATGCTTTATAGTGGCCATGAAGTGTAACCGCTCATTAAAATAAATGGAGCAACTGTAGTAGATGGCAGGAGTTAAATATAGCAACTGTGACAAGAAGAAAAGGGTACACATGCTTGCAAAATAGTCAAGTCTATTCCAAGTGAAATTTCTTGAGGTGAATTTGTAAAGATTTGGAAGCGTAATATAGTAGCAGGTGTCTAAAGACATAGATTATTAGAGCTTGTATTCCCCCAAAAGTTGCATAAAGCAAAATTAGTACAGTATGAGCTGCGTAAGATACTTTGTTTACCAGTGTAAAATGCCTGTGATTTAAAAAAAAAAAAAAAAAAAAGCAATGGTGAAACCGATGAAAAAATTGGTGGTAATTTAACTTTGCAATTACCACCTTATTTTGGATGGAAAGTAGCTTATTTCATAGCCCATCCAGCTTTTCTGAGTGTTTCACTGGCTGGTCTCATTAAAACAAACTTTCATATTTATTTCTTTCATATTTATTATTAAAACTACTATAGTAGTTACAGATTTACACACTTAATCTCCCAGTATCACTTACAATTTATTCACTAGCCGCTAATGGTGGCACATTTCATTAAATGCTCTTGATGTTCTATTCTTGACCCTGTCATTTTATATCTTTATTCCCACAAGTTTGAATAGGGTAAGTTCCTGCAAATCTTTTATTCTAGACCTGGACAATGAGAGGTCATTATTTTTGTAATATTTTGACCATTTCTGAAATTAAGTGCAGTATGGTACTTCCCCCCCCCCCCCCCCCCCCCAAATGATAGTTTGAAAAATGGTCTCTAAAACTTTTAATAGATTTTCCTTTACATGTAAAAAAAAAAAAAAATGTTCCCCTAAAATACTTCATGCCCTACAATAAAATAATTATTTGAGGCTTTCATGATTTTCAATAAGAATTTTGAAAGTTTTTTTTTAATTTTAATATTCTTATCCCACTCTTTTCACCATCTTATGTTTTCAGCTTTTATTGCTATGGCGATACTAGTTAAATAACCAGAGTTAGAGAAAACTGCCATAAGTTTAATCACTTGTCTACTCTCAATTATGATTGACTATATGGTCAATAGTACTTTTTTTTTCCCCTGGGTGAAATTTAGCTTTTTACAGAAACTCAAGAAATATAAGAAACAGTAATAATAACCCTTCCGACACGCACAAGATTTACCAAAAGGAAAAAAGATGGGGGTGGCAGGGAGGAGGGGTTCCAAATCTGACTGATCTTCAAGTCAGAAAAGTGAGGCATAATAAAGGCATATTACAATAGGCATTACAGTACACTAGTAGTTTCTTGACAATTTGTTGGCTGGAAGAATTCTATTGGTAGTATGTCAAGAGTTGTCTTTTGAGAGTACATCGTATAACTGAACCTGCCTACTTAACCTGTTTGGATGAGCCTGTCCTGAAGTGGTTACCGACCCAGCACACAACATCATAGAAAATTGCACAGGTTCTCACACAATTCTAGAATTTGTAAAGGATGTCAGTATTCACATGAAAGGAACACAGTCCCCTAAGATAAGAGTCTGCTCTGCCTTTTCTCGCTGTAAAAAGTTTGTTACTAGACCAGTGTAGCAAGTCACTGATTTGGACCCCCAGCTACTGCAAAGTACCACCTCTTTATCTTCAGCCTTGAATAGTGACTTGATGTAGAGTATCAAGACCAGCTTTTTGATGGTCGTCTTAATTTGTGATGTGAGGGCCACTTGTGTGCAATCATTAGGTAAAGAGGCAAAGATATCTCTCTATTATAATAAAAAAAAAAAATCCTGGAGGGAAACAGTAGGGCGTCGAGTCGTGATCTTAACATTACGATCACAGAAGACAGTTAAAAGACCTGCGAGGACCTTAAACATGAGACATTGTGCCAAGACATTGACCCAGGACCATCTCGCAATGACGTAGAACATGAGATTCTTGCAAGACACGCCCTACTTGCAATCAATATCAAATAAGACAACGGGGGCAGCAAAACATTCAGTCTTGTGAAGGATTTGAGCATGCACAGATCCAAGGTCTCAGCGCATATAAAGTGTATAAGGACAGTAAGTTATAAATAAAATGTTGACTAAGCGAAGAAGAAAGCAGTGCGGAGAAGAGAGACTCAGTAGCGTTGGAGAGAAAAAGAGCAAAAAAGAAAAAATAATCGAGGTGCAAATTCAGAAAATAAGGAAAGTAATTATCAGCCTGTAACAAGTGGAATTGAAACAAAGCATGTCTAATTGGGCTCAGAATTAAGACAGTAAAAGACAAAATCGAACTTCATAAACACGTTCACGCTATACACATACAGAGCAGATTATGAAAGCAGTGGAATTCGAAAGGCTCAAAAAAAAACGTATGTGCAATACAAATGTGGAGAAAGTTAAAGAATATGAAAGTAGAAAAATTAGAAAGTATATAAAAAAAAGAAAGTAAAGATTGCAGTAACCCAAACAAATGGAAATTATTCGAAAAAGGGAAAATAATCACCACGGACTTGGTGTCATTGAAAAAAAGCAGGACAAAGCGAGGTCAGAAATAAAAGACAGAGTAAAAAACAAATTAAAACGCCATAAATTGGTTACAAAACAAAGGGGCCAGACACATGCAGAGCAGGTTAGAGATAATGAAAACTGGAATTCAGAAGACTCAAAAAAAAAAAAAAAAAAAAAAAAATGTAGGTGCGAAACGCATGCAGAGCAAGATACAGAATATGAAAGCAGAAAAAAAGGACTGTCAAAAAAAGAAAACATCGCATTAGTGCAAAAAAGAGAAATTATTACTCGGAGAAATAACTAAAAGGCGAATAAAGATCGCATATATGGACACAGGTGATATGTCAGAAGTATGTAAATATTGTAAAGCTTTGAAGTTTAAGTCGGAGAATTTCAAAAACGTGTTTTACCTCACGTGCATTTATTGGTTGCTTTGCAAAAAAAATTAATTGAATTATGGTACAAAGTCGTTAAACACATGTCTCACTGACCTCATTTAAAAGACTCAGCATATTGGAACTTAAAAGATTCCAGATATTGTTTTTACATAAGTTCTGAAATAAAAGTGAAACTAATGAAATAGCAACAATTCAAAGAAAAAAAAAATCTTAAAAGTGTGTATCTGGAAAACCAAACATGGAGGTTGGCAAGCGAAGCCCCCTAGTTTAATGGAGAAAAAGTCTGCTAGGTTTGCTTCAGTTTTTATGCTAAAAAATAAAACTTCTCTAGCTTTTACAGAGCTTGTGTTAAAATATTTCCATAGCTATTGTCCATTTTTATTTTTTGCACAATGTGTTTCTATTAGTGTACCATGCGAGACAATAAACGAGTTAATAATTGTGAAGGATATTCGGAGTATGTCATTTTCAAATGTTACTACCATAGCACACGAACCATTGACATTTTTCTCTGTTCTGTTGATTTTTACCCTTAAACAATTTATCTTACAATTTCCTTGCTTCTCTTTTATACTTTTCAAATTTAGAAGCAGCGACGCACCAGTGATGGAAGCGGAAAAGCAAGCCATTCTTCTAAAGAAGAAGGAAACTCTGAGTATGGCTCTGATCAAGAGACAAGGAGCTCTGCATCTTCTGAACATAACTCTGATGAAGAAATGGAAGAGGAGGAGGAGGAGGAAGAGGAGGAGGAGGAGGGAGCTGAAGATGAAAAATTGGAAGAGGAGGAGGAAGAGGAGGAGGTGGAGGAGGAGGAAGGAGAGGAGGAGGAGGATGAGGAAGAAGAAGAGGAGGAAGAGGAGGAGGAATATGAACAAGAAGATGCAGATCAACGGGAAGGCAATGAACAGAATGATTATGACACTCGAAGTGAGGCCAGTGACTCTGAGTCTGAGTCTGTGTCTTTTTCAGAAGGTGAATCAGTTCAGTCTGGATCAGGATCTGAGGTTTCAGGTATTTTTGGTTTTCTTTTAATAGTTTTAATTAACCATTTTCACACAGTGTTTTGCTGTCTTGTGCTTTGTCACATTCAGGCATCACTATTCATCTTTGCTGATTGTTTGGTTAGTCACACCATTTTGAATGTGGATTACACTTAAGTGATCTCATCACAAAAAAATACTGTGATTTTTTTTTTTTTTCCTTAAAATATAACTTATGCCCCTAAGTGGTAGATCTCATACAGTCTGTTTATTTGCAGCTGTGTTACCAAATTATTTTAATGACTGCTGTCTGCTTATGGGAGCAGGCATTAATCATATGTTGTTAGTTTTTCACTATGGCTTGGTTGCTACCTGGATATGTCAGTTGTATGCATAGAAAAGGAATGGAAACCTTCAAGTAATGTAGTTTTTCTAAGTATTTCAGAACAGTCCTTTCCATTTAACAGAAGTGGACAGTCCAACACAAGGGAAATAAATGTTTTCCAATTTACTGTTCAGATAAGGAGAAAAAAGAGAAGAAGCGGGCTAGAGGGATTTCTCCAATCGTTTTTGATAGAAGTGGAAGCTCAGCTTCAGAATCATATGCAGGTATTAAAGATCCCACACCCAACAGTTTTTACTGTCTATCCCTTTTCTCATGATTCTGAAGGAAAGTCCAGACTCCCTTTTATGGCTGCAAATGCCTCTTGCTTTCTGGTATTTAATGACCAGTTGAAGTGGCATATTTGCATGTGTGATCTCTCCATCTAAAATAGACTTCATGGGTTATTGTAGGATGCAGTATAGGTTTTGTATTAATATATTTTATATCTGAAAATGTTCATTTGAAAATTGAATTCAACAAATCCCTTAACTTGTTCTACAGAACATTTTTTCATCAGCTGGTTTTCCAGGGCTGTATTATATATTACCATGTATTACTAGTCTGATTGTGTTCTTGTGACACCTGTTGACTACCTCATAAAGTCTAAATTTCATACAACATAAGTTTTTGTCAAAAATTTTAAGTGCACATTCGAAATGTTTCCATTTAAGCTGTGTGTTCTGTTTTTAAAATGGAGTATAAAATAGAAAACAATTAGATTTGTTAATTTAAAAACAACAGTTAATTGCTTCCAGTAAAACTGTTATTTTTACTTAGAAACTGCTGGTAATTGTTAGGCTCTGATGTCTAGTGTTTTTGTTTCTCTGTAGGTTCTGAAAAGAAGCATGAAAAACTTTCATCTTCTGTTAGAGCTGTTCGTAAAGGTTGGTAGCAGTTACTATTAAAAACTATAAACTCTAAAAAGAATTGTCATTTGTGACTCTGCTTTAGTTTATTTTTTTATTTTTTTTCTAAATCACAATTTTGGTCATTGATTAGAATTAGGAAAATTTACATGTATAGTGTTTTCTGATTGTTTACCAGTGGATATGAATAGTAGGAATGTAGTATGGCTGATTTATTGATAATGAAGGATTGTCATTTTTTGGGCTGGAGACGATACAGTGGTTCAAAAGAAGAAAATTTTAATGTGAGACAGAGTATGGGAGAGGCAAAAAAGTATATGCTGACCAACATTCTCCTGGTCCAGGTTCCTTTTTTTATGCAAGTAGGAAGCCTGCTGCAAATGAATGTTGGAAGCATACATCTGCTCTGATGTTCAATGCATTGGTTTCCTCTTCATTTGCCTGGATGTAAAAAGTCATCACTACTTTAAAAGTTATTGGCTATATGTTTTTGCTACTAAACAATTAAAAAACCTTAACTGAAGATATTGCTTGCATAGTAGAAATATGATTGTACAGTAATCCTTCGCTATATCGCGCTTCGCCTTTCGCGGCTTCACTCCATCACGGATTTTATATGTAAGCATATTTAAATACATATCGCGGATTTTTTGCTGGTTCGCGGATTTCTGCGGACAATGGGTCTTTTAATTTCTGGTACATGCTTCCTCAGTTGGTTTGCCCAGTTGATTTCATACAAGGGACGCTATTGGCAGATGGCTGAGAAGCTACCCAACTTACTTTCTCTCTCTCTCTCTCTCTCTCTCTTGCGCTGACGTAGGGGGGTGTGAGCAGGGGGGCTGTACGCACACCTAGACAATACGGACGCTCGTCTAAAAATGCTGAAAGATTATCTTCACGTTGCTATCTTTTATGCAGCTGCAGCTGCTTCCTGAAACGACATGCTGAATGGTGCTTCGCATACTTAAAAGCACGAAGGGCACGTATTGATTTTTTTATCTGTCTCTCTCTATCTCTCTCTCTGCTCCTGACCGAGGGGGTGGGGGGTGTGAGCTGCCGCCTTCAACAGCTTTGTGCCGCGCAGTGCTTCGCATACTTAAAAGCCAAACAGACCTATTGATTTGTTTGCTCCTTTGAAGAGGAAGATATGTTTGCATTCTTTTAATTGTGAGACAGAACTGTCATCTCTGTCTTGTCATGGAGCACAGTTTAAACTTTTGAAAAAGAGACAAATGTTTGTTTGCAGTGTTTGAATAACGTTCCTGTCTCTCTACAACCTCCTGTGTTTCTGCGCAAATCTGTGACCCAAGCATGACAATATAAAAATAACCATATAAACATATGGTTTCTACTTCGCGGATTTTCTTATTTCGCGGGTGGCTCTGGAACGCAACCCCCGCGATGGAGGAGGGATTACTGTAATGATACTGTACGCATTGTGTTAAGTGTTCATCTTTTCCTAGTTGCAAAGATTCTAGCAGACGCTGTGGGATGATGGGGTTCTGTTATTGTGAATTTTGCCTAATAATCTGAACACTTTGGCTATGGTCTGGCAGAATGTCTCATTTTGTATGATAGATCTGAATTTAAAATTATGGAAATTTCAATCTCTTGCTCAAATTCAGGGTTATTCACTTTCTTTTACTCCTTGCTGCTTCCTATGTTTTATAACTTCTAAACTAGACAGATTTGTAGTTTGTTAGTAGTTCTTATATTTGATTCCTTATATAGAGGTTCTAACTGTGCTACCCGTCTTAAGATGGGTTGAAATCTAAGTAAGTAATCAACATAATAGCAAGTAGGTGGGTACACAGATGCACAGGCACTCACCTTCTCTTTTCTGTGGAACTCTGAACACTTGTGCTACTATCTTTGAGACAAATACAACTATCAGTTTTACATCTGTGTTTTAATGACATTGTCTCTGCATTCACTCTGTCTGTGTCAATGATACTTGCCAATAAATAAAATAGTATTGAAAGGTACAGTAAAAGCATCTGTTATCCGGTACTAAATAATTACAGCATGCATCCTCTCCATGACTATGTTTGGAAAATAACAATTGGAATATAAACTTGGACATGTGTGCATTAACAACTTATTGTTATAGTTGGAGTTGATGGGCATTACTTATTTGGGGTAGCTTCCTTAGTCATTTTATTCTAGCTGAACTTTTTTCACTAAATTTTGTTTTCAGTTGCTTTTGTTAATTTATTGATTTACACAGGATACAAAACTCACTTTGCATATCACTTGTTTGCTTTTCAGATCAAACTAGTAAGCTAAAGTATATTCTTCGTGATGCAAGATTTTTCCTCATTAAGAGCAACAACCATGAAAATGTGTCCTTGGCAAAAGCAAAGGTATTTAGTAATGTCAAGTGATTGGTTATGCTAAATAGTACTTTTAAATGTAAAGACAATACAGTGATGTTTTTGAACAGTGTACTGAGTTGTACATTTGACGGGTTGGGGACAATGAGGATTAAAGTTACTTTTTCATTTAGTTTTGTGAAGGAGGCTTCTTTTAGTTGTTCTAACATCTAGCTCCTTTGGAAGTCCAACTCTGATTCAGTTATCTACTCATTTTTTCCACTTGCTGTATTAGATCTGGTTGTAATTTAATTTTATTTCTACATTTTATTAAAGCAGGTTTGCTTACTGTAGGAATTCCATGTGTAATGCACAGATTCCATAAATGTTACTAGGCTTGTTATGATGCCAAAATTTCAAACTTCGATATGAGACAAAGAAAATTATTGAAATTCAACACCATTTTCGATACCCAGTGTGATATACAGTATATAATGTACCTCATTAAAAAATGTATTTAAATAAATTTGCACTCTATATGCCTAAACATTTTTACATTGATAAAAACAAATAAAAAATATTAGTTACTTGCAAATGCTTCAAATAGTGCAGTATTTTGCAAAAGATTAAAGTTATGTACTCGAGTTTAAATCCTGTAATGAAAATAAGTACTGTTATGGAGATAGCACAATAAAATGTTACAAATGCCATTAAATGTTAATTGAGCAAGTATTGTCAACTTTTGTAAACAGTTTACATAAAAATAAAACGTGTTTAAATAAACATTCTCGTTTAAACAATAATGTGGTCTTTAGTAAACAATTGTTCAAACGTAACACACAGCACTTCGCAAAAAACCAAACTGTGCACATAGCATTTTTCTGTAAATAAACTGATGTCTTTGTAACTTTTTTTTTTTTTTTTTATTACAATAAAGTCAACATGCTTTTCCGTGAGGCCATGGTGTGCTTTTGTTGGGCTGCAAATGAGCCCTGATGTGCTAAATAAATACAATGTGAAGCACAGCTGGAAGTATATGAGCACTGTGTCTCGGATTAGCGCGAATATATCGCTCCTGCAAGTGATCTGTGGTTCTTAGCATGATGAGAGAAGTCACAAAATCAACCGGAATGTTCAAGCAAATTATAGACAAAAAACCTTATCTAAATCCATTAAGTGGTTCTCTCATGAAAAGCAGACAGACAGATGTTGGATTATATATAGATATAGATAGAGATGTGCAGAAAAATTTTAAAATCTCACGTCATAAAAGAACGTAATGTGCTACGGCAGCACACTTCAGGGCGAGGGTTTAAAAATCAAGTGGGTGTTGGAGCCCTAGTCTTAAAGAGCATTGCCCTGAATGAACAGTGCAGAGTAAGACTATTCTGCAGATAAAATATAATTGCTGTCCACTTTCTTGAGACAGTAAACTGGCTACAAAAAACATTTTAACGTGTAGAAAAAAATAAACACCTCCACCCTCCTTCAAACAAAACAGTTCACAGGTTAATACTTATTAATGTGTCTGCAATTTAGAAATAAGATCCCACTCAATTCTTTGTATTGACTCACATTTTGGTCCTTTAAGTGTTTAACTAAATTGGTTGTGTTAATGTCTTTAGCTGATTTTGTGTGGCAGCAAATCTTGCATACAGAATTAAGTTTCTTGTGATTTTTTTTCTGTCCCCATTTGGTACAAAGCCGAAATAGGTCTAGATACCAGTCCAGCTACCATCTTAGACAGTTGAAGGTGTTGATGACGACTTTGATGCCGCTGTAATTTCTGTCTTGTTAACACTTGAGTGGGTGGTGCAAATGGGGCTGTGACTCGAGCCATGGTGAACTGAAAGTGAATTTGTAATGTGGGCTGTAGAATCTATGCTGTGTCAATTGAAGATGCTACGAGTATTGAAGTATATTTAATTATCTTAAAATCAATACTGATATTTTGATACTTGTGATAGCCCTAGAGCATACAGAGCTAATTGTATAATTCTTGATGATCTGTTCAGTTAAAAACAAGTTAAACTGTATTTGTTAGCATCCTTTCTTTGAAAACTAGTAATTAAATTGTCTAAGCTGTTTTGGTATCGGCATGATGAATTTCTAAATTCAACCTTTTTTTTTTTTCTTTTTTTTTGGGGGGGGGTGGGGTTTCCTTTTTGTAGGGAGTCTGGTCTACATTGCCAGTAAATGAGAAAAAACTAAATGCAGCATTTAGATCAGCCAGAAGTGTCATTTTGATATTTTCAGTGAGAGAAAGTGGAATGTTTCAAGGTAAGATGTCAATTTAATCAATGAACTTTATTTTTTTTTTGAAGTTTTATTTTAATAACCTCTCCCTCCATTCTCCATTTCAAGGTTTTGCTAGGCTTTCGTCAGAATCTCATCATGGGGGATCACCGATACACTGGGTTTTGCCACAAGGAATGAATGCAAAAATGCTTGGTGGGGTATTCAGGATTGACTGGATTTGCAGGTAGAGAATTACTTTTATGATTATATTTTGGTAAGTCAGTTTGCTGATTCCTTCACACAGCTCATATAAATGTTTTGTTTTAAAAGATATTTTCATTTTGTGTGAATATTTGTGTCTTTACCTAATTACAGAAGAGAGTTACCTTTTACAAAATCTGCACATCTTTCAAATCCATGGAATGAACATAAACCTGTGAAGATTGGACGAGATGGCCAGGTGAGAGTCCTTTAGTTAGCTATTCATAATGTTTGAGTAATAAGGTTTTGAATTTTTTGCTGTCTGAAACCATTCTTTCAAACCATTCTTCATAAAACATTTAAGTGCATTTTCAAGTTCATCTGTTAATGCTTTATTTATTTGTTGATAGCTATACAAAACTAACAAAACACATGACAATTTCCTGTTGACTCTTGACTTGTACAATATGTTGTAATATCACAAAGGATTTGTCTTTTAAAACCTCTTTAGCTACTATTTTCAATATATTTTTATTACTGAAAAAATTTAAAAGGTCTTTGTTTCATGGTGTACATTTTTATCTAAGCTTATTCATATTAATAAAAAAAATTACAATTATGAAGTTGTATTCCAAATTATGGAAGAGTAGTGGTTACACCTACTGCCTCCCAGTTCTGCAGACTTGGTTATAATTGTTGCCACAGGCTTGTTTTAAATTGAACGGCTCTGCCTGCCTGTCTTTCTGTCTCTCTCTGGGTTCTGTGGTTTCCCCGTTTCATTCTAAACATGTGTATGTTAGATAAATCATCCCATTTTGACTGTGATTGAATGTCCGGTTTTAGACTGGTGTGCTTTCTTGGGTCTTCCCCTGTTTGAAGGAGCTGAGGGAAAACCACATATTAACACCTTCGTTATCATGTTTATATGTTTTTAGAAATATAAGGTGTCATATCTAGTACATTTTAATATAATGTTATATACACACTGTAGGTAGAATATTATATGATACTGCTAGTAAAGCAATAAGACTCCAATATCATTGGTTTGATGATTTTAAGTACTTTTACTAAGTACAGTTTGAGTCCGTAATTCTACCACCATTTTAGTTAAAGTATAATTTCAGGTTAGTTAAGCAACATGTGTTACTCAGTATGCAAGACTGCATCTATCTCTGTTGGTCAAACATCAGGTTTTTTTTTTTTTTTTTTTTTTTTAACAAATCTCTTATTCTTTGATACTAGAAGGAAGTCAGTTAATAGGGTGTAGGCGGTGTCTTAAAATGGATTGATAGGTATTGTTACTCTTTTAATAGCATATTGGATAATACATTGTTCTTATATGTTGTAGTATTTACCTGTGGATCTTTAGTCTTCAGTTAAAGTGTCAGGTACTGTCAACACCTATAGTTATTCTTTTTTGGTATCATCTTCCAAAGCAAGCAGAACATCTTTCTTAATCTTTGCCAGTTTTTTTTTTTTTTGCCTAAAATGTGCTATAGTAGCAGGATTAAACATACATTGATTTGTCTGAAGATGAAATGAAGCATAATGAATAGCATGTTTTGAAAGGTTCTGCTTTTATTGTATAACCATCACATTCTATAGTTGACTGATATGTTTTCATTTGTGAATTCCATGCAGATACTGATATTTTATTATGATTCTTTGTCTTTATTTAAAGGAGATAGAACCAGAATGTGGAACACAACTTTGCCTTTTGTTTCCTCCTGATGAAAATATTGACTTGTATCAGGTGATTCACAAAATGCGTCACAAGAGGAGGATGCATTCTCAGCCACGATCAAGGGGACGTCCAACTCGCAGAGAACCTGGTCGGGATGTGGGAAGGTTAGAAACGTTCTTTGGACTGCTAGTAGGCACTCTTGTTGGAGTAACATGATGGAACTCTTTATGATTCATCATCCCAGTGCTGTCTTCAGAAGAAGAGAAGGAATGAAATCCTCAAATCAAGCTGCACAGACGACATGTAGCTTCATTGGGGATTACACAGCAGTGATTTAATTTTGAATTTTATTTTTATTTTTATTTTTTTTTTTAAAGAAAACCTGAATTCAGGAAGGAGATCTTGTATGTAAGTGGTACAATTTCTAAGTTGATTGAGGATTTAAGCAAGGTTGGCTACAGTTATAGGAAATTACCCTTTCTTCCCCCAGAAATTTTAAGCAGGTGTAAGCAGTGCATGTTGTTTCCTTTACTAGATATATTTTGCCACTTTAGAACCTTTGTTTTAATATCTTGCAAAAGCCTTTTCTTTCAGGTGTATCCCTGTGGATAAACCTTATCAAATATGGGACTTTTATAAAGAAGCCATAATAATTTTACAGAAGATGATGCCTCACTTTTCAGGGGGAGAATAATATAAAAAAAATATTTTTCCAAGAGGAGCATTTTTGCGGGACCTTCTGAATTTTGTCTTCATGGTGCATTTGACCAATGAAAAAAATCATTTACTAACCCAAAGTAAAGTAAAATAAAAGTAGCCGAGAAAAGAATGCAGATGTCCTCCTGCTGAGCTGCTGGAAAAAGATAGGCCAGTTTGAAAAGGTGAATCTGAGGCTACTGGGAAACTCGGCAGCAAACCAAAGCCGGGCTCATTCTGTGTCTGTTTGCAGTCTTTCTTGTTGTCTGCAGCAGTGCAGAAGTATGGACCACTTTATGATTTCAGATATCAACTTCTTTTATGTGCTGCTTTATCCGAACTGTGTGTTCGCGGCATTGTGTTGGAAATAAAAGGGTGTTTTTAAGATTGTTCCCAAAGTAAAGATAAAAAGAAAAGAGAGCAATATGGCAATGAACTGAAATATGAATGCTGTTTTAAAGCATTCTCCATGCCTGCATAGAAGGAAATTTAATGGTTTATGCTACCCGCTTCTCAAAAGGACTTTGGATATTTTGTGTTGTCAGAAGCCCATGTTAAAGTTTCCAGTTATGGTAGGTAGGAAAAAAAAATCCTTGGAGTTTCCCATTCCTTGATCTAAAGGACTTTACACATATAAGGTAGCAGGACCCCTGGCAGCTTTTTTTCCCCATCCCCTCCTCCTATTAAGGCTTATATGGACTGAGAACCCAGCTGAAGGTGTGAGCCATGGGGATACACGGTGCTGTTTATAAATGGAATTGCCCTTGCTTTTTGTTTGCAATGGACTGTTTAAAAAAAAAAAAAAAAAAAAAACAAACAAAAAAAAAAAACAAAACCAATGCTGCCAACACTGCCTGCCAGGCTCTCCTTTATGTTCTTGGCTTTAGAACGTAAAATCTTTAGTTGGACTTTTTATATGAACTTTACTGTCATAATTAATGCCATCGTTTACAGTCTCAAAACTACAAGAAAAGCGGTATGTCACTACTTTAACCAGATTTTTTGAACTTGATTTAAGTTAAGTTAAACTTTTTTTTGTTAATGAGTTAGTCTTTTTGTAAAACAAGCTGATAACTAAAGTGTTTAAGTACAATACTTGATTATAGTAGGTTTAGACACAAAAAAAGATGTGACACTTGTATTGATTGTGTGAGTATTCAGAAATGGGATGTTTGTGGAGTACGGTGGTGTCAATCTAGAGAGAATATGGTGAGTGATGTTATATGGATTTGCATACTGTATATGTGTGCATGTACGTGAATGTATATAAAAATGAGGGAGAGAGAAGATACTTTAGTGAAAGTTTAAAACTAAATACTTTAAGAATTGTGAGGCAATCATGCATTTTTATTTTTTTTACATAATAGGCTGTATGCCTTATCTTGTCATAATTTGTTTTTATTACAGTGTCATTTTATGCATTTCTAAATGTCCTTTTTAGCTTTAGATAGTATTTATTCTGCTCCACTTCTCATCATTAACAAGGCTCTTAGAATAGGTTTTCTATAAAATTGTCTTGTAAAATGTATTTTAGCCCGAGCCCTTCTCTTCATAAAACTTAATAC